>NC_141878.1:162351212-162654242 GCF_056163025.1 Triticum urartu | reverse complement strand
CTAATGCATAGTAAAGCTGGGTATAGAAAAGTATGATCAAAGTGTGAACTTGCCTTACTGACATTTGTTAAATTCTAAATATTGGTAGTACTCTGCCTCGCACTCCAGACAATCTAGCGTAAGCAAGCAATAACATACATAAGCATACAAGCAAAGAATAAAAAAGAAAGCGAAGAAAAGACTTTGGAAAACTCCAAAAACAACAAAATAAAGCTTCTAAACATAACTTAATTTTAACAATAGCAAAATTGTGTGATTTTGATCTTAACAGAAAGTAGACGTCATGTGCTTCGATTTGCAAAAAGAATCATCTAAAACGGAGTTACAAAACTCAAGTTATGGTCTAACAAAGTTTAAATTCAGATCTGTTCAAATTTGAATTTTAAAACTTTCAAAAATATTTTTTGTTTGGTTCTATGGATAGACGGGATCTATTATATATTTAAAACAGAAGACAAATAAGCTATCACGTTTATCCATATATGTTAATATTATTTGCACCGTTAGATTTGAATAATAATGGCTCGGATTAAAAGATTTTACGTAACATACTAACATGTATTTACTAATTTATTGGACTAGCACGTTGTTACGTCTATGCATATGCATATATGATACATGTATACGGAAAGACTCAATCATCCAAGCAGGAATCATGCAAACAACACGTCAAGGAAAAAAGAATAGTTCGGACAGCCTAGGAAACCTCTCTAATTCCAAACCGTCCAGCTGTAATCACGTAAGAGAAGATACATAACCGATGCTCAAAAAAAAAAAAGATACATAGCCACACCTTGATCTAATTCCATATCAGGCATATCAATGCCAAAAACACAAGGATAACTACAGCCAGAATCTATAGAACTCCACACGGAGACTTGATAGAAGGTAATTCCACATGGAGTCTTCATAAAGAGAAACTCCACATGAATCGGCCAAGGCAACAAATCAGAAAAGCACCCAGCCGGCCACATCCAACCCCAATAGTCAAAGGAAAACGATAAAAAAAGCCAGATGATTTGATCGCATCTTAAGCCGCCTCCAATGCTTGACACGCGTCCCTGTGAGGACCACCACCGAGCATTCCCTTATCTGGTCATCTATTCACGGGAGAGAAAGCTCGTCCAGTAGTTTTCTCTCTTCTTCCCCGAGCGTTCCCTTACGAAAAAGCATAGCAGAGACCGAGCTCCACATAGCTCGTTATTTCTTTTCAGCAAAAATACTATTTCCACACATTGAAAAAATCTGTAAAAAAAGTATATACATAGATGTTTATTTGTAGTATACATGTATAAAATTTCATGAACATATATGTTAACATGTAATGTATACAAAAAAGATAAATACACAGATTAAAATGGGCTTTATCTTTATCATTTTTGGGCCAAATATTTATCTTTTTTGTGTAGCATGTAAATAATCAAATTACCTGATGAAATTTTTTTGTAACTTGACGAACAGTCATATGTATTTGTATAAAAAGATTTGTTATTTTTTGAAACTTTTAAGTATATTCTGATTTTTTTTTGATAAAGGGCTCCATGGAACCCGGCCTCTGCGACGCCTCACTTCGTTCCCTTATCCTTATCTCCAACAAGAACTCCAACGACCTTCTCGTCCCCTTCCTGTCGATTCGCTTTTCTCCAGCAACCAGCCGCGAAGGACGGCGTCCCCTCCGACCACCGCGTGCATCAGTGCGGCTGCTGCTTCAAGATCCGCCGTCACCACCCGCCTGCTGCGTCGCAGCATCTCCGTCGCCGCCGCGCTGCGTCGCAGCCTCCGCGGTCGCCGTCGTGCTTCATCACAGCACCTCATGGCCGTCGCACTGCGCTGCACTGAAGCTTCGCCGGCGGCCATCAGGTGCTGCGGTGGAGTTTCGACGGAGCAGCCGGTGATACGATGAAGCACCGGCGCATGGCGGTGGTGCTGCAGTGAAGCTTCGCCGGCGGCGTCAGGATGCTACCGTGGAGCACTGCGGCGCCGATGTTGGTGGTGCAACGAAACATCGTCAGGGTTGCAATGTAGCACTGCCGGAGTTGCAATGAAGCGTCATAGAGGTCGTTAAAGCGCCGCCAGAGTTGCAATGAAGCACCGCCGGAGCTGCAGTGAAGCGATGGGGTGTCATCGGAGCTCCGGCAGGGGTTGCATTGAAGCACCGTCGGGCACGGTCGGTGCTGGCATGGGAGCTACTGCCATGAGAGCTGCTGCTTTGGTGCTGCCACGGGGGAGCTTCTTGATCCTACGGATGTGAAACGTCAAATCGGACGGATTAGGAGGCGGCTTAATTTTGGACAAAATCATCCGGATGATTTGTAGCACCCCCCTCAAAGGAAAACGATAGTCAAATCCAACCAATTCTGGACAAATTGATGTGTGTAAATCTGCTACCCGATCAGAGCACCACCGATAAAATTGAAGTCTTCCAGAATCTGCTACCCGGCTAGAGCACCACCAACAAAATCAAAGACTACAGAACAACTCTACTATCCGACTAGAGCACCACCAACAAAATCAAAGATTGTCGGCTCTGTGATGCTAGAAAAATATAAAAAACGCCAAAACTCCGATGTGACTGCATCTCAATGCCAGATGAAGTCAGCAAAGGTCTTCTGAGCTGCCTCACCTGAATCAGGTTCGTAAATATTATGAATTAATTAATTCATTTATCAGAATAAAAGCTGCATAGATAGATGACTAGCAATTTCAGAATCCTTTCACAGCCAAAAAAACTATGGTGTTGAAGAAGCTTATTGCTTACGAACAACAGGACAAACTATAACATTCAAGTGAATGTATAGAGAATGTGGGATTACCTCAATCATACAACAGACCAACAATTTAAAACAAGCAAATGCTAATTATATTTTGTTTTCATTGACATGGCAAAACAGTTCATGTTACTATGAACATTAAAAGTATCATGCTATCATCTGGAGGAATTTGATACACTTATATTGGTGAAAGAAAATGATAATTATATTTATGCATATAACACTTTTTTATGGGTATGCATATAATACTTTTAAAAAGGTCAAAGTAATTCATGTGCACACCTAAGTAATTCAATCTACTAGGAAATAATCATTCATGTACAGACATATTTCAGTATGGGCACGTACAAAGCTAAGTCCTATACAAATTAGAAAAACATGGGCATGTCCTTTTGAGAAAAAGAGATACGCCTAAGTAATTCAATCTACTAGGAGTACAAAATCAGATCATCTAGACACTTTAAAAATAATGGGCAGGTCCTTCGGAGAAAAACAAAAGGCCCGCCAAAATCATTCATTTTACTGGGAAATATACTAAAAAGTCTAGCCGCCAAACACATCCCATGTGTACATCAGTACATGCATGCACTTGCATCTAATTCTAATGGACAGACATGTGGACTTAATGGCCAGAAAAATAGACATTGATATGAGGCACAGTACAAAGGCAGGTCCTTCGGAGAAAAACAAAAGGCCCGCCAAAATCATTCATTTTACTGGGAAATATACTAAAAAGTCTAGCCGCCAAACACATCCCATGTGTACATCAGTACATGCATGCACTTGCATCTAATTCTAATGGACAGACATGTGGACTTAACGGCCAGAAAAATAGACATTGATATGAGGCACAGTACAAAAAAACAAGCGCCAACCTATCTAAACGCCGGATATATTTGAGCCTCTACAAACTATAAATCCAAAATAAATCATTTATGGTAAAATCTATATATCGATTGATCAAGATTTCGAGTCATGCAAGATAAATATAAATAGCTTCTATTATTTATCCAAATGAATCGTGACTCATGTTTATTGACCAATATTACATAACAATTTTACTTGACTAACTCCATATATGCAGGAGAAGAAAGTTTACCAAAATTGATCGAGATGGATAGCAATAAACAAGGAGCGTAGAAATATTTTACAGAAGGATAACATTACAACTTACTGGAATGAGGCACAAAAACCAGACACATCAGGTGATGGATCAAACTTCTTCTAAGATATGATATCACCACTTCTTGAGGAAAACGACACTCTCAGACCTGCAGTGCTTTTCAGATAATTGAGTCATATCAGTTATAATGGAATCATATCTGAATTATTTGTCTGTCAACTTCTTCGGGATGCTAACTTTAATTTTTTGGGTGATTATTTTAGGATTTTGTTTTTCACAACAATAGGTATAATAATCTATTACACGAAAATATTCAAATGATCAAATTCCGGTTGACACAAACTAACTACGTACAAAGGGAAGTGGAAGGTGTTACTGCAAAAATTGTGGTACATATCTACACCTGGTAAGCATATTCTGCTAATTTGATTGAGAACTTCCATATTATATTTACTCTGCACTAATAACAGTGGTATGTAAAAATTGCTAAGCTTATTGGATGGCAAGATCTGATTAGCACCAAGCAAACCATTTATGTTTACTGAGATAGAGAAATAATGCTTGACATCGATCAGTATAAGGGGGACAGTTAGTAGATAAGGGTCAAAAGTTAGCACTATGAGAAGCATGTCAAATTGTAATTATTTGAAATACATTCATACATGCACTTTTGTGAGTTTAATGTTCTTGGAAATAACCCTTCTATTCTACAGCCTTTTCGATTGAAGAGAACAATGAGAAAAGCTTTAGTATTAGAGGCATCTCCTACAACACATGTGAATTTGTCGAAAAACAACACATGTGAAAAATCTAAAATCTATTGCATATCAATTAACATATATGGGCCAAATTCAGTTAATACATCAAGCATTCTTCCTTTGTCTTAAATAGAGCTACTGTTAATATAAATTGCTAATATATGGTGGGGAAGACTACAATAGAAACTGGCCATAGGATAGAAGAATAGAAAAATGAAGTTAGAGCCGTTGGATCCTTAATGGATGCTTCAGATTTGAAATGTCCTTAATGGATCCTTAATGGCAAGTCACATAACTATAAATTATATCCTAGAACACTATGAAGAACATGGCCGTCGAACCCGACAACGCAGCTCTCAGCCAGTGCCACAAATAGGAGAGCAACGCCACTCAGGGAAACGAAACCGCTTTGCCTCGCAGCCTTGCTGCTTTGGGGCGCAAAATCCTTCTCTCCAACAGAAAATTTCTACACTGGAAAAGACAGAGAGAGGTCAGGAGACCATAAGCATAAAATCTTCATAAAGAATCCATGCCATTGCTGGAGGTTAGTAGACCAAGATCTGGGAAGGAAGGAGAAGGAGAGGAAGAGGAGTGATTACCTGGAGGAGTGCCACCGCTCAGGTTCAAGTGGACCCAAATCCATGTCCATCAAATCGACGACGGCAGCGAGCAGCAGGCACGTGTGGTCGAGCTAGACGACGTGCCGCCGCCGGGAGCTTGCAGGCTGCAGCCACCGCACTCTGCCCCAAATCCCACTTCCCCCCGTCCTCTTTTCTTGGCAGGATCTAGCAACGAATTGTGGACGAATCCTTAGATTAGGTAAGGAACAGAGAGAAAGGAATGGGAGAAGAATGAGAATGGGGAAAGGGATGAATGATAGTAGGAGTAGGACATAACGAAGTCTCACATCGCGAATTTCACGGGAGAGTGGATTAATAAGGGTGGGACACGTACACCCCGTAGCCTACTTCCGTGAAACCATCCCGTAAGGCTAGGATTTTCGATGATAGTAGTACAGTCGTACAAGTGCAAAATTTCTTTAACGAGATGCAAAATAGATTAAAGAAATGGGTCTTGCTTCCTACCGCTTCCCCCAATTCCATCTATGAACCGCTGCTGTCTGGCGATTGCATCGGACGGCCTGCAAGCGCCCGCTCGAAATATTTTTAGCACTGTTTCTTTTACTGGACGGGATGGTAAACATATGTAAGAATTTTACTATTTCATCTATTCAATCCTATACTAGGTTTTCATTTTTAACGCAATCGGGTGTTAGCTACTAACTTTATATTGAACGCAGAAACGTCTTTAAGGTAGCACTTAATATATTTTTTAAAAAAATTAAATCTAGTTTTGTTCATTAAAAAACGTACATAATCCTGTATTCCAGGATGGATTAGGACCATATTGTAAAAGTAGACAAATAGAAAATTGTTGAGCATTCATTGCAAAAAAAAATGCTTAAAGAACAAACATAACACTGGAGTAACTTTAGCAAGTCTCAGTCAAGTGACATAACATGTAAGAAAAAAAATATAAAAGAAAAATTAGAACACATTTCAATGTAAAATCATATGAATATAGCATCAACTGAGACATAACGAAGTCTCAGTCGACTGAGATTTAGCAATAGAAAAAATAGAAAAAACATTTTATTTATTAAAAAACAACTCTAGCCGCGCAATTGCGCGGTTGGACCCGCTATTTTTTATGAAACCATAAAAAAAGAATCAACTAAATCGGATTTATAGATTAAAAGATATGCTAGAATGAAGATTGTGAAATAATCTGAAAAAATAAAACGTGAAAATACTAAATTCCGGGCGACCGTGGCTGAGGTGCCACATGACGCCCCGGGATTGGCTGTATGTGAGTGCTGCTAGAGGATGGTCGATCCATAGGAAAACTGAATCGCGGCGGCTAAAAGGAAATAAACCGTAGGCTGGTTTAATTAAACCGGAGAAACTGATCTGCTAAATCGTGTTTTTAGAAAGAGAGGCGAACAGAAGGGCTTATAGAGAAGAACGAGCGTTGCGGTGGCGATCGGGCTCCGTTGAGGTGGTGGCTCTGGCGGTTCTGGGTGGCGGAGGGAGTGTCTGGAGGATGCGGTGGGGTGTGGTTCGTCCAGTGGTGGAGTCGGAGATGGTCGGCGACAGGGCAAGGTGATGCAGCTTGGTGCTCCGGCGAAGACGTCGAGATTGGGATGGCATCCGTACATGGGATCGGGGATAGAAGACCATGTCAAAGAAATTCTAGGGATCGAGAGAAATCGGAACACAAAAGGAGGAGGCTCGGGATGGCTCACCGGCGTCGGAATCCGGCGATGAACTGCAACTTCTGTGGCGAGATTGGAACGGCGATAGCGGACAATACGGTGGGTTTTGGTGAAGGGTTTCGAGGGGAATTGGGAGAGGAGGTCCCAGGGTATATATAGGACATGGGGCTTGGGGAAGTGGTGTATTCGGAGTAGGGCTCCTGAAGAAATCGGACGCGGCGGCGGCGGCGTGCGTGAGCTAGAAATCATGTTCGGTTTCGTGCAGGGAAAGAAGAAGATGGGGCAGGGCCCAACGCCAGGTGTGAGAGAAATAACGATAGAGAGAGGGGGATCCAGGCGGGCGAGCGAGCGTGGGATGCTAGGTCCCCTTTTTTTTTTTATGTGGGGTGCTGCTGCTGCTAGCGCTGGCAGGCGCTCGGCCTCATTAGCGGCTGGCGCCGGCTGGGCCTTCGGCGCCTGGCCTGGCCGCTGCTGGCTGGCCGGTTGGCGCCTAGCCTGGCGGGCGGTGGGTTTTTTGTCTTTTTTTATAAAAATGTTTTCTGATTTTTTACAGAAATGTTAAAACACCCGAAAATCATAAAAATAATATTCTAAAAATTCCCAGAAAATTCACTGACCTTTTGAAATTTTATCTTGCCTAAAATGCAAATTTTAATAATAAATATTTTTGCTATTCTAATAAAATTTGCATCAAAATAAATTTCAAATAAAACCCAATAAATATATTTTGATTTCAAATTCAATTTCCAATATTTCCTTTCTGTTTTTGAAGAAGTCCTTTTATCTTCTCTCTTTATTTTATTTTTGAAATAACGAAAATGAGTTTTGGTGAAACCAAATTTGATCCAACTTCCAAATTTTGAAATTTGAAAAGTGAAATTTAGGCAAACTTCCAACTCTCTCTTTTGGTCCGTGAGTTGCTCAAAGTCTCTTGGATAAAAATGCAAATAAAACAGATGGAGGCAAAATGCATATGAATGATCTATTTATAAACATCCAAATTGAAAATTGGGATGTTACATGTCTTAAAATTTCGGGATAACAAGGCATAGGTTGAAGAGACAGGAGTTTCGCAGCACAATAGACATAGATGTTATCTTGAAATTTCGGCATAACAAAGCGCGGCTTGAAATTTCGGGAGAACAAGCTTAACATGTACAAAAAAAAGACAATCTGCACCCCACTAGAGAGAGCCATGTCCCGTTTTAATATATTACTACAAAATCCATTCAAAAACAACAATAAAAACTAAAAAATTGGAAGAACAAGCTTAACGTGTACAATACCAAATCAATTTGCACTTCCTTCAACAATAAAAAACAATTCCTATTTGTCCAGCATATGGACTAAATTTGACTACATTTTTCCTATTTGAATGGCATTGTACTCGGGTTATTATACAACCATCTAAATATTATCTTCACAACACATGACATGAATATAGGAGTAGTAAATTCCCATATAAATATGAACTACATGTACATACGATCTCCAATTCAAATATATATCCGTTTTATGTTGAATTCAAATCATAGTACATGTATGCTCTAGCTACATGTTCAAAATCTAAACCATGTATGATACTATGTACAATGTGTTTAACACACACACACACACACCATTTAGATATGTGCTGCGAAAGCCAACCATCATCTTCAGTTTGAACAGTGTGTCCATGCATGGATGCAATGTGGCCAAACGATGCCTGCCATCGGTATTTCAAATTCAAATCAGTTTGAGCTTGTTCAATGTGTATATAGTTGTAACACCCCGGATGTAACTTTCCCAATTTGTACTCCAACTCTTGCCGTTTCCGGCGTTAAGTTATATTTATTTCCTCGGGTTCGGGTCTTTGTCTCCGTGTGTTGTTTTCCTTGTCATGCATCTCATATCATGTCATCATGTGCATTGCATTTGCATACATGTTCATCTCATGCATTCGAGCATTTTCCCCGTTGTCCGTGTTGCATTCCGGCGCTTCGTTCTCCTCCGGTGGCCATTTCTAGCTTTCTTTCGTGTGTGGGGTTTAAACATTTCTGGATTGGACCGAGACTTGTCATGCGGCCTTGGTTTACTACCGGTAGACCGCCTGTCAAGTTTCGTATCATTTAGACTTCGTTTGATACTCCATCGGTTAACCGAGGGACCAAAAAGGCCTCGTGTGTTGCAGCCCAACACCCCTCCAATTTGGCCCAAAACCCACCAAACTCTGCTCCATGTCCTAGAGCGTTCGATCACGATCGCGTGGCCGAAAACCGCACCTCATTTGGACTCTCCTAGCTCCCCCTATGCCTATATATACACCCCCCTCCGAAATTCGCGGTTCATTCTCCCCCCTAACCCTAAAATCTCAGATCCGACGCCGCCGGACATGTCCGCCGCTCGCCTCAGCCTACCACCGCCCGCCACGTGGCAGCGCCACCTCCCACCGCCGCCGGCCCGCGAGGGCCCAAGGCCGGCCCTCTCCTCCCACGCCCGGGCCGCCGCCTCCTTCCTCTCGCGCCGCCCGCGCCCGAGGACGACCTCGCCGCGCCGCCCTTCTTCCACGTCGCCGACGCCCCATCGTCGCACTCGGCCATCGCCGCCCCGGGCCGCGCACCTCGCCGGCGCCCGCAGGCCCGCGCCGCCCGAGGTCCCGCCGGCCGCCGCCGCCTCCTCCACGCCGGCCAAGTCCCCGGCCACCCCGGCCTCTCCTCCCCCTGGCGAGCTCCCTCCTTCTCCGGCCACCACCGCCATCGCCGGCCGACGAACCTCGAACGGCGCGCTCGGTGAACAGTAATTTCAGATCTGAGATCTGGAATTTTGAGGGTTGACTTTCTCCTCCGAACCCTAATTTTTATGCAAACTTTGACCTGCCATTTCTCCGCATCCGTAGCTCTGATTTGGACATATAGTATATCAAAATGTTCGTCTCGATGAGTACATCATTTCATTCCATTGCATAATTTTCATTTGAGCTCATATTGATGCCCGAAATGCTGTTAGAAGGAGGCTTTGTGAGTTAATTGTCAGATCTGCTAGTTCATCTTAGACTTTTGTCATTTTTGCCATGATTGTTGTGTGCATGCTATGCCTGTGAGTCCTTCATATGTTTTGTTAAGCATTTTGTTATCTTTCCAGAGGTGCAACCCATGTATTTTTAGGATGTGTGTGGTGACTTGTGCAAGCTTGCAAAGTGAGGCACCCGGTAAATCTGTTTTCTGGGACTTAGTAGTTTTCACTAAGTCTGGGATTATTTAGTTCATGATGCCATATGTTCTTATTGTTTACTAGTGATCCGTGCCTCTTTTGAGGATGATCAGTAAAGGAGTTTTGTTAATCTGTTATGGTCTATCCATCCATGTCTTTACTTGCAATTATGTAGCACCCTAGCTTAAGTCAATCGAGCTCTACTTTTGCTTCGTTGTGAATCTGGGCAGATCGTCAACTTGTTTGCGATTTTGCCGATGTTATTGTAGTTGATCCATGCATGCTATGCCATTGTTCTTGCCATGTATAGCTAGAATTTTGTGCCTTCTTAATGGATGTATGCTTGGCTTGCCATGACTTGCACCGTAGTGAGTGCATCGAGCTCGTTTACGTGCCTTCGTGAGCTATATTTCAGCATGTCTCAGTTTTCACTAAGTCTGAAAACTGATTGTGTTTTAGCTATGTTCGTGGGCTTGTTAGTATATTTTGTGAACCCTTTTGGCCCCAGGTCACTTTGGGTCTTTTGTTAAGCTTGTTGAGTAGCTCCATGACATGTTCTTACTTGTCTTAATCAGGTCATGTATCATGTTGTTTTGTTGCTCCGAAAAGGGCTTCATGATCTGAAATTTCAGACAAGTGTTAATTTCACTAAGTCTGAAATCTGTTTTGCATTTGCGTTTTTGACATGCTTGTTTGAACCTCATAATGGATGATTTGGCCGTAGCTCAGTGCTAGACTTTAGTTAAGAATCTTGTGTGCATCCCTGCAATGTATTTTGTTGTCATGTTTGGGTGCTGTAGCATGTTCATTTCGTTGCATTTAGATGCCTACTTGCTGTAAATCGCAGACCGGTGTCATTTTTGAAACGCTTGCCATTTCCAAACCGTAACTCCGATTCCGGCGTTCTTTATATCATTTTCAAGCGATTTCATCTCATCTTTCCAGTGGCACCCTTGGAATTCCAAGTTGAGGCCAGGTTCATGCATTTCCTGTTATATCTTGCATTTTGCATCCCGCATCGCATCCTGCATAGCATGTCATCATTGCATCTTATTGTTTGAGCTTGCACGTGGTTGATTGTATCCTTGTTGCTTGTTTGTCTTGTTTGGGTAGAGCCGGAAGACGAGTTTGCTAACGAGGAGCCCATTGAGTTTGCTTTTGAAGATCCAGTCAACTCTGACAGCTTTGCAGGCAAGATGATCATACCCTCGAAATCACTACTATCTTTGCTATGCTAGTTTGCTCGCTCTGTTGCTATGCCAATGCTACGATGCCTACCTTTTGCTTGCAAGCCTCCCAAATTTCCATGTCAAACCTCTAACCCACCATTGTCCTAGCAAACCATTGATTGGCTATGTTACTGCTTTGCTCAGCCCCTCTTATAGCGTTGCTAGTTGCAGGTGAAGATTGGAGGCCGTTCCTTGTTGGAACATTTATGTATTTGTTGGGATATCATTATATTGCTATGTTATCTTAATGCATCTATATACTTGGTGAAGGGTGGAAGGCTCGGCCTCTCGCCTAGTGTTTTGTTCCACTCTTGCCGCCCTAGTTTCTGTCATATCGGTGTTATGTTCCCGGATTTTGCGTTCCTTACGCGGTTGGGTTATAATGGGAACCCCTTGATAGTTCGCCTTGTTTAAAGCTTTTCCAGCAATGCCCAACCTTGGTTTTACCATTCGCCACCTAGCCTCTTTTTCCCTTGGGTTACCGGAGCCCAAGGGTCATCTTATTTTAACCCCCCCGGGCCAGTGCTCCCTCTGAGTGTTGGTCCGAACCGGGCAGCCTGCGGGGCCACCTCGGGGAAACTTGAGGGTTGGTTTTACTCGTAGCTTGACCTATCTGAGTGTGCCCTGAGAACGAGATATGTGCAGCTCCTATCGGGATTTGTCGGCACATTCGGGCGGTGTTGCTGGTCTTGTTTTAACCTGTTGAAGTGTCTTGAGTTACCGAGATACCGAGTCTGATCGGAACGTCTTGGGAGGAGGTCTATTCCTTCGTTGACCGTGAGAGCTTGTCATGGGCTAAGTTGGGACTCCCCTGCAGGGATTGAACTTTCGAAAGCCGTGCCTGCGGTTATGGGCAGATGGGAATTTGTTAATGTTCGGTTGTAGATAACTTGAACTAAACTTAATTAAAATGAATCAACCGTGTGTGTTTCCGTGATGGCCCCTTCTCGGCGGAGTCCAGGAAGTGGACACAATGTTGGAGTTATGCTTGCGCAGGTTGTTCCTTTAGACTCTTGCTCGCGCTTTGCCTCCTCTTCTCGCTCTCTTTTGCATATAAGTTAGCCACCATATATGCTAGTCGCTTGCTGCAGCTCCACATATATTTGCCTTACCCTTCCTATAAGCTTAAATAGTCTTGGTCGCGAGGGTGCGAGATTGCTGAGTCCCTGTGGCTCACAGATACTATAACTCCAGATGCAGGTCCAGGTGATTCCGCTCCAGGTGACGAGTATGAGCTCAAGTGGGAGTTCGACGAAGACTCCCAACGATACTACGTTTCCTTTCCCGATGATTAGTAGTGGTGCCCAGTTGGGGGTGATTGGGACCATTGTCGCATGTTGGGTTTTCTTCTATTTTGGCGCCGTAGTCGGGCCATGAGTGTTTTGGATGATGCACGTTATTTATGTACTTTGATGTGACGTGGCGAGTGTAAGCCAACTATGTTTCGTGGCGAGTGTAAGCCAACTATGTTTCTCCCCCTTTTATTATATATTACATGGGATGTTGTGATGATTGCCTAACTTGCGACATTGCTTTCAATGCGGTTATGTCTCTAAGTCGTGCCTCGACACGTGGGAGCTATAGTCGCATCGAGGGTGTTACAATAGTATAGCATGCTCGTTTCAAAACCACACCATGCATATCTCAATTATATTCATGTATGCATGGGTTTCAAACATCATGATCTCTTATTCAAATATTTGAATTCAACTTTACATTGATTATGACCTCACCAAGTCTTTTACACCCACACAGTCGTCTTCTTTTTATAGTTGTACCACTAACTTTCTCTTGTGCATGCATGCACACACACTACCCTCGGCATTCCATCGCACACATGCAATCTTTTTCTTCAGGTCGGTCTCCCATGCATGCAGACACACACACACACACACCTCCTCCTCCTCTTCATCACTTCGGGCATTCTTTATCTCTCAGATGCATGTCCAACGATCGATGTTCCTATATCTGTATGTATATACAGCTAAGTCTTTCCCAGTTTTCCACACAACCGATCGATCTATATCTCTAGTCAGGTCTCACCCTCTTTCCCACATACACATCGATCATTCTACCTCTCTATATAGGACTACATAGCTAATACAAACACATTATCTATCCATCATCTCCCTCTCATCATCCATGCCTTCCGCTTCATCTCTCAGACGCACGCACAGTGGCGAAGACAAGGGTAGCAAAGGCCCTGGCCCCTTGCACCATCTTCCAGCAACCCCATATCCCAGTGCTTGTACGCTCGTAGAGCTCTTCCCTCTATCTATCTCTATCAATATCTTGCGCAGTCGACCCCTCCCCTCCCTTATCGTATATCACCCCAGCCCCAAGCACATACATGTATGTATATAGGCCTCTCTTTCACACAAATTACATTGACACGTATTCCATCACCATATCTCAGTATCTCTCACACACACGGACTACGTGTACAAAAGAGAAGAGGTGCACACATGCACCCATTCCCACATACAAACGCGCAGGTGGACGGTGGAGCACATTTGTACAAATAATATGCATGTAGAAAGGCTTTAGATGATGTGCCACTAGTCTATATCTATATCTATAGCCCTATATAGTGTGCAAATAACTTTGAAAGATGGTCGTTGGATGAAGCCAATCCGACGATGCAGAGATGGAAAATCCGAGCACTACTGACCATTGGATATCAGCTACATTCCACCAGATTTTGCCACATGTACAATCTAGAAGACTCCATGGTCGAACTTAAGCATAATGCATAAACCTCAAAACACGAGCACTTCTTTATTCTAGAACCTTCAATATCATAATTGCCCAAACTTTTTTTTCTAAATGGGTTGTCATTATTTGTTTTTACTTTATGCTTTATAATGCATAATTCCATCAATCTTAAAATAGATTATTTTTTTATAAAACTAATTGATTTTGAATGAGATGAACTATAAGAATTGAACGAACATCTACATCATGCATATATGACTCAATGCTTACATGCTATAGTGTATTATTTATTCATAATTTGATTGCCAAATCTCATGCGTGCAATACACGTGTACCTTACTAGTACTTCCAGTATGTGCAAAACACATAAATTAGAATTTCAATGGCACGCTACACAGTGTCTCTCCCTTTTTCAATTAATATATTATGATTAAAATGATGTGGGGGGCATCTGTGAAGCCACGTGGCACGTGTGGAGGTGTTGTCGCGACCTTCTTGTGTGGATTGATCACAGTGACATGCTGTTGGTTTTAGAAGAATGTACTCTTCCTCTCTCATGCACACTGGTGGAGTACGTGCATGAAGCGAAGATATGCATGCATGCACTCATTCCCTCGCACGCACACGCGGGGACACGGTGCAACGCATTTTTGTACGAAGATCCACCCCAAGTGATAATTTGACATGTGTAAAGTTGTCCACTTAATGGATGGTCAATTAATGTAGCGCATGCAAATTGAGTGGACATGAGGGAGGAAGTAGTTGAGAATGACATTACTACTCCACTGCGTGCATGCGAGTAGTTAAATCATGGGTTGCTACTTCCATTGGTCTCCTTCGTATTTTGTGCCAATTTTTGACCATAATTTGAAGTAACACAATATTAATGCATGTCATAAAAAGTAATATTATCAAAAACTATGTTCAAATGTGAATCAATGATATAATTTTTGGTGGCATGCATTAACATTTTCTTAGTTAATTTTTTTGTCAAAATTTTGCACAAAATACAAAGGTGGCCAATAAACCAGGACGCAGGCAACATGATTAATTTTTGATTGGGTGAATGTTGGTGGCCTTTGTATTTAATTATGGATGGAGTGGAGTAGTACTATCTTTATCTTAGCCTCGTAGGGCTCTCCCAGCGCCTATGCTCGCCTCCCCGCCTCGCCCACCGGATCCCGCCATGGATAATCCCTTAGATCCCAGCATCCCGCGGGCTGCCCTCTCGCTGCGGCTGGTAGCACTGCCGCCTTTGAGAGAAACCCGCATGTGTTTGAGAGGGGATCCATTGCTATGGAATCACATATCGGTGGCGTCGGAGGACATGCTAGGGATGCGTTCCAGGTGGTGGGTAGCAAGGGCAAATCAGATCAAGGAAGCATCGCATCGATTGGAGACAAGTTCAAAGGAGCTGCGCCTGGCGAAGCACAAGGCGAAGGCGCAAGTCGATCTCAGGGGAGAGATGCTGAGGGATGTCAACATCTGGCAGCATCGCGTTGATTTCGAGCTAGGGCTAACGGAAGAGATCATATTCACGGAGTCAACTGTGAAGGAAAGAAAGCGGATGCCTGTGAGATGGGATGAGCAGCTGGTGCAACTGTTAAAATGGGCGGTAGGAGAAGCTAAATCACGGAACCAGCTGCGGCGGCAGCACTGGGCATGCATCGTAGGCGAGATGAGCTGCCCTCCTTCCCCACCAGCGATGCACTGACTGTTGGGGATTGTAGTAATAATTCAAAAAAATTCCTACGTGTCACCAAGATCAATCTAGGAGATGCTAGCAACGAGAGAGAGGGAGTACATCTTCATACCCTTGAAGATCAATAAGCGGAAGCGTTACAAGAACGCGGTTGATGGAGTCGTACTCGCGGCAATTCAAATCGCGGAAGATCCAATCTAAGCGCCGAATGGACGATGCCTCCGCGTTCAACACACATACAACCCGGGGACGTCTCCTCCTTCTTGATCCAGCAAGGGGAGAGGAGAAGTTGAGGGAAAGCTCTGACAGCAGGACGGCGTGGTGTTGGAGCTTGCGGTTCTCCGGCAGGGCTTCGCCAAACACTACGGAGGAGAAAGAGGTGTAGGAGGAGGGAGGGCTGCGCTAGGGGAAGGGGTGCGGCTGCCCTCCCACCCCCCCACTATTTATAGGGGGAGAGAAGAGGGGGCCGGGCCCCCTAGATGCATCTAGAGGGGGGCGGCGCCAGGAGGGGAAACTTGCCCCCCAAGCAGGTGGGAGGAACCTCCTCCCCCTAGGGTTTCCAACCCTAGGCGCCTTGGGCCCTTGGGGGGCGCACCAGCCCACTAGGGGTCTGGTTCCCTCCGATATTCAGCCCATTAAGTCCTCTGGGGCAGGTGGCCCCACCCGGTGGACCCCCGGACACCTTTCGGTGGTCCCGGTACAATACCGATAACCCCCGAAACCATTCCGGTGACTACTGGACTTCCCATATATAAATCTTCACCTCCAGACCATTCCGGAACTCCCCGTTGCGTCGGGGATCTCATCCGAGACTCGAAACAACCTTCGGTAACCACATACAATTTCCCATAACAACTCTAGCGTCACCGAACCTTAAGTGTGTAGACCCTATGGGTTCGGGAACCATGCAGACATGACCGAGACATCTCTCTCCAACCAATAACCAACAGCGGGATCTGGATACCCATGTTGGCTCCCACATGTTCCACGATGATATCATCTGATGAACCATGATGTCGGGGATTCAATCAATCCTGTATGCAATTCCCTTTGTCCATCGGTATGTTACTTGCCCGAGATTCGATTATCGGTATCCCCATACCTCGTTCAATCTCGTTACCGGCAAGTCTCTTTACTTGTTTCGTAACGCATGATCCCATGGCTAACTCCTTAGTCACATTGAGCTCATTATGATGATGCATTACCGATGTCGGCGTTCTGGGAACGGGGTGTTGGGGAACGTAGTAATTTCAAAAAATTTCCTACGCACACGCAAGATCATGTGATGCATAGCAACGAGATGGGAGAGTGTTGTCTACGTACCCAACGTAGACCGACTGCAGAAGCGCTGACACGACGTAGAGGAAGTAGTCGTACGTCTTCACGATCCAACCGATCAAGCACCGAAACTACGGCACCTCCGAGTTCGAGCACACGTTCAGCTCGATGACGATCCCCGGACTCCGATCCAGCAAAGTGTCGGGGAAGAGTTCCGTCAGCACGACGGCGTGGTGACGATCTTGATGCACTACAGCAGCAGGGCTTCGCCTAAACTCCGCTACAGTATTATCGAGGAATATGGTGGCTGGGGGCACCGCACACGGCTAAGGAACAGATCACGTGGATCAACTTGTGTGTCTAGAGGTGCCCCCTGCCTCCGTATATAAAGGAGCCAAGGGGGAGGGGTGCGGCTAGCCCTATGGAGGCGCAGGAGGAGTCCTACTCCTACCGGGAGTAGGACTCCCCCCCCAATCCTATTCCAAATAGGATTCCCAAGGAGGAAAGAGAGAGAGAGAGAGGTGGCCGGCCACCTCTCCTAGTCCTAGTTGGACTAGGGGAGGGGGGAGGCGCGCAGCCCACCATTGGCAGCCCCTTTCACCTTTCCACTAAAGCCCAATAAGGCCCATATGGCTCCCGGGGGGTTCCGGTAACCTCCCGGTACTCCGGTAAAATCCCGATTTCACCCGGAACACTTCCGATATCCAAACATAGGCTTCCAATATATAAATCTTTACGTCTCGACCATTTCAAGACTCCTCGTCATGTCCGTGATCATATCCGGGACTCCGAACAACCTTCGGTACATCAAAATGCATAAACTCATAATATAACTGTCATCGTAACCTTAAGCGTGCGGACCCTACGGGTTCGAGAACAATGTAGACATGACCGAGACACGTCTCCGGTCAATAACCAATAGCGGGACCTAGATGCCCATATTGGCTCCTACATATTCTATGAAGATCTTTATCGGTCAGACCGCATAACAACATACGTTGTTCCCTTTGTCATCGGTATGTTACTTGCCCGAGATTCGATCGTCGGTATCCAATACCTAGTTCAATCTCGTTACCGGCAAGTCTGTTTACTCGTTCCGTAATACATCATCTCACAACTAACATATTAGTTGTAATGCTTGCAAGGCTTAAGTGATGTGTAATACCGAGAGGGCCCAGAGATACCTCTCCGACAATCGGAGTGACAAATCCTAATCTCGAAATACGCCAACCCAACATCTACCTTTGGAGACACCTGTAATGCTCCTTTATAATCACCCAGTTATGTTGTGACGTTTGGTAGCACCCAAAGTGTTCCTCCGGCAAACGGGAGTTGCATAATCTCATAGTCATAGGAACATGCATAAGTCATGAAGAAAGCAATAGCAACATACTAAACGATCGGGTGCTAAGCTAATGGAATGGGTCATGTCAATCAGATCATTCAACTAATGATGTGACCTCATTAATCAAATAAAAACTCTTTGTTCATGGTTAGAAAACATAACCATCTTTGATTAACGAGCTAGTCAAGTAGAGGCATACTAGTGACACTCTGTTTGTCTATGTATTCACACATGTATTATGTTTCTGGTTATTACAATTCTAGCATGAATAATAAACATTTATCATGATATAAGGAAATAAATAATAACTTTATTATTGCCTCTAGGGCATATTTCCTTCAGTCTCCCACTTGCACTAGAGTCAATAATCTAGATTACACTGCAATGATTCTAACACCCATGGAGCTTTGGTGCTGATCATGTTTTGCTCGTGGAAGAGGCTTAGTCAACGGGTCTGCAACATTCAGATCTGTATGTATCTTGCAAATCTCTATGTCTCCCACCTGGACTAGATCCCGGATGGAATTGAAGCGTCTCTTGATGTGCTTGGTTCTCTTGTGAAATCTGGATTCCTTTGCCAAGGCAATTGCACCAGCATTGTCACAAAAGATTTTCATTGGACCCGATGCACTAGGTATGACACCTAGATCGGATATGAACTCATTCATCCAGACTCCTTCGTTCGCTGCTTCCGAAGCAGCTATGTACTCCGCTTCACATGTAGATCCCGCTACGACGCTTTGTTTAGAACTGCACCAACTGACAGCTCCACCGTTTAATGTAAACACGTATCCGGTTTGCGATTTAGAATCGTCCGGATCAGTGTCAAAGCTTGCATCAACGTAACCATTTACGACGAGCTCTTTGTCACCTCCATATACGAGAAACATATCCTTAGTCCTTTTCAGGTATTTCAGGATGTTTTTGACCGCTGTCCAGTGATCCACTCCTGGATTACTTTGGTACCTCCCTGCTAGACTTATAGCAAGGCACACATCAGGTCTGGTACACAGCATTGCATACATGATAGATCCTATTGCTGATGCATAGGGAACATCTTTCATATTCTCTCTATCTTCTGCAGTGGTCGGGCATTGAGTCTTACTCAATTTCACACCTTGTAACACAGGCAAGAATCCTTTCTTTGCTTGATCCATTTTGAACTTCTTCAAAATTTTGTCAAGGTATGTTGTTTGTGAAAGTCCAATTAAGCGTTTTGATCTATCTCTATAGATCTTTATGCCTAATATGTAAGCAGCTTCACCAAGGTCTTTCATTGAAAAACTCTTATTCAAGTATCCCTTTATGCTATCCAGAAATTCTATATCATTTCCAATCAGTAATATGTCATCCACATATAGTATCAGAAATGCTACAGAGCTCCCACTCACTTTCTTGTAAATACAGGCTTCTCCGAAAGTCTGTATAAAACCAAATGCTTTGATCACATTATCAAAACGTTTATTCCAACTCCGAGAGGCTTGCACCAGTCCATAAATGGATCGCTGGAGCTTGCACACTTTGTTAGCTCCCTTTGGATCGACAAAACCTTCTGGTTGCATCATATACAACTCTTCTTCCAGAAATCCATTCAGGAATGCAGTTTTGACATCCATCTGCCAAATTTCATAATCATAAAATGCGGCAATTGCTAACATGATTCGGACGGACTTAAGCATCGCTACGGTGAGAAGGTCTCATCGTAGTCAATCCCTTGAACTTGCCAAAAACCTTTCGCGACAAGTCGAGCTTTGTAGACAGTAACATTACCATCAGCGTCAGTCTTCTTCTTGAAGATCCATTTATTCTCAATTGCTTGCCGATCATCGGGCAAGTCAACCAAAGTCCATACTTTGTTCTCATACATGGATCCCATCTCAGATTTCATGGCTTCAAGCCACTTTGCGGAATCTGGGCTCACCATCGCTTCTTCATAGTTCGTAGGTTCATCATGATCTAGTAGCATGACTTCCAGAACAGGATTACCGTACCACTCTGGTGCGGATCTTACTCTGGTTGATCTACGAGGTTCAGTAGTGTCTTGTTCTGGAGTTTCATGATCATTATCATTAGCTTCCTCACTATCTGGTGTAGGTGTCACTGAAACAGTTTTCTGTGATGTACTACTTTCCAGTAGGGGAGCAGGTACAGTTACCTCGTCAAGTTCTACTTTCCTCCCACTCACTTCTTTCGAGAGAAACTCCTTCTCTAGAAAGGATCCATTCTTAGCAACGAATGTCTTGCCTTCGGATCTGTGATAGAAGGTGTACCCAACAGTCTCCTTTGGGTATCCTATGAAGACACATTTCTCCGATCTAGGTTCGAGCTTATCAGGTTGAAGTTTTTTCACATAAGCATCACAGCCCCAAACTTTAAGAAACGACAACTTTGGTTTCTTGCCAAACCACAGTTCTTAAGGCGTCGTCTCAACGGATTTTGATGGTGCCCTATTTAACGTGAATGCGGCCGTCTCTAGAGCATAACCCCAAAACGATAACGGTAAATCTGTAAGAGACATCATAGATTGCACCATATCTAGTAAAGTACGATTACGACGTTCGGACACACCATTACGTTGTGGTGTTCCGGGTGGCGTGAGTTGCGAAACTATTCCACAATTTTTCAAATGTACACCAAACTCGTAACTCAAATATTCTCCTCCACGATCAGATCGTAGAAACTTTATCTTCTTGTTACGATGATTTTCAACTTCACTCTGAAATTCTTTCAACTTTTCAAATGTTTCAGACTTATGTTTCATTAAGTAGATATACCCATATCTGCTTAAATCATCTGTGAAGGTGAGAAAATAACGATATCCGCCACGAGCCTCAATATTCATCGGACCACATACATCGGTATGTATGATTTCCAACAAATCTGTTGCTCTCTCCATAGTATCGGAGAACGGTGTTTTAGTCATCTTGCCCATGAGGCACGGTTCGCAAGTACCAAGTGATTCATAATCAAGTGGTTCCAAAAGTCCATCAGTATGGAGTTTTTTCATGCGCTTTATACCGATATGACCTAAACGACAGTGCCACAAATAAGTTGCACTTTCATTATCAACTCTGCATCTTTTGGTTTCAACATTATGAATATGTGTATTACTACTATGGAGATTCAATAAGAATAGACCACTCTTTAAGGGTGCATGACCATAAAAGATATTACTCATATAAATAGAACAACCATTATTCTCTGATTTAAATGAATAACCGTCTCGCATTAAAAAAGATCCAGATATAATGTTCATGCTCAACGCTGGCACCAAATAACAATTACTTAGGTCTAATATTAATCCCGAAGGTAGATGTATAGGTAATGTGCCGACCGCGATCACATCGACTTTGGAACCGTTTCCCACGCGCATCGTCACCTCGTCCTTTGCCAGTGCCCGTTTATTCCGTAGTCCCTGTTTCGAGTTGCAAATATTAGCAACAGAACCAGTGTCAAATACCCAGGTGCTACTGCGAGCTCTAGTAAGGTACACATCAATAACATGTATATCACATATACCTTTGTTCACCTTGCCATCCTTCTTATCCGCCAAATACTTGGGGCAGTTCCGCTTCCAGTGACCAGTCTGCTTGCAGTAGAAGCACTCAGTTTCAGGCTTAGGTCCAGACTTGGGTTTCTTCTCCTGAGCAGCAACTTGCTTGCTGTTCTTCTTGAAGTTCCCCTTCTTCTTCCCTTTGCCCTTTTTCTTGAAACTAGTGGTCTTGTTAACCATCAACACTTGATGCTCCTTCTTGATTTCTACCTCCGCAACTTTCAGCATTGCGAAGAGCTCGGGAATAGTCTTGTTCATCCCTTGCATATTATAGTTCATCACGAAGCTCTTGTAGCTTGGTGGCAGTGATTGGAGAATTCTGTCAATGACGCAATAATCCGGAAGATTAACTCCCAATTGAATCAAGTGATTATTATACCCAGACATTTTGAGTATATGCTCACTGACAGAACTGTTCTCCTCCATCTTGCAGCTATAGAACTTATTGGAGACTTCATATCTCTCAATCCGGGCATTTGCTTGAAATATTAACTTCAACTCCTGGAACATCTCATATGCTCCATGACGTTCAAAACGTCGTTGAAGTCCCGATTCTAAGCCGTAAAGCATGGCACACTGAACTATCGAGTAGTCATCAGCTTTGCTCTGCCAGACGTTCATAACATCTGGTGTTGCTCCAGCAGCAGGCCTGGCACCCAGCGGTGCTTCCAGGACGTAATTCTTCTGAGCAGCAATGAGGATAATCCTCAAGTTACAGACCCAGTCCGTGTAATTGCTACCATCATCTTTCAACTTTGCTTTCTCAAGGAACGTATTAAAATTCAATGGAACAACAGCACGAGCCATCTATCTACAATCAACATAAACAAGCAAGATACTATCAGGTACTAAGTTCATGATAAGTTTTAAGTTCAATTAATCAGATTACTTAAGAACTCCCACTTAGATAGACATCCCTCTAATCTTCTAAGTGATTACGTGATCCAAATCAACTAAACCATAACCGATCATCACGTGAGATGGAGTAGTTTTCAATGGTGAACATCGTTATGTTGATCATATATACTATATGATTCACGCTCGACCTTTCGGTCTCCGTGTTCCGAGGCCATATCTGCATATGCTAGGCTCGTCAAGTTTATCCTGAGTATTCTGCGTGTGCAAAACTGGCTTGCACCCGTTGTAGATGGACGTAGAGCTTATCACACCCAATCATCACGTGGTGTCTGGGCACGGCGAACTTTGGCAACGGTGCATACTCAGGGAGAACACTTCTTGATAATTTAGTGAGAGATCATCTTATAATGCTACCGTCAATCAAAGCAAGATAAGATGCATAAAAAGATAAACATCACATGCAATCAATATAAGTGATATGATATGGCCATCATCATCTTGTGCTTGTGATCTCCATCTCCGAAGCACCGTCATGATCACCATCGTCACCGGCGCGACACCTTGATCTCCATCGTAGCATCGTTGTCGTCCCGCCAATCTTATGCTTCCACGACTATCACTACCGTTTAGTAATAAAGTAAAGCATTACATCGCGATTGCATTGCATACAATAAAGTGACAACCATATGGCTCCTGCCAGTTGCCGATAACTCGGTTACAAAACATGATCATCTCATACAATAAAATTCAGCATCATGCTTTGACCATATCACATCACAACATGCCCTGCAAAAACAAGTTAGACGTCCTCTACTTTGTTGTTGCAAGTTTTACGTGGCTGCTACGGGCTTAAGCAAGAACCAATCTCACCTACGCATCAAAACCACAACGATAGTTTGTCAAATAGACTCCGTTTTAACCTTCACAAGGACCGGGCGTAGCCATACTTGGTTCAACTAAAGTTGGAGAGACAGTCGCCCGCAAGCCATCTGTGTGCAAAGCACGTCGAGGGAACCGGTCTCGCGTAAGCGTACGTGTAAGGTTGGTCCGGGTCGTCTCGTCCAACAATGCCGCCGAACCAAAGTATGACATGCTGGTAGGCAGTATGACTTATATCGCACACAACTCACTTGTGTTCTACTCGTGCATATAACATCAACATAAATAACCTAGGCTCGGATGCCACTGTTGGGGAACGTAGTAATTTCAAAAAATTTCCTACGCACACGCAAGATCATGTGATGCATAGCAACGAGATGGGAGAGTGTTGTCTACGCACCCAACGCAGACCGACTGCGGAAGCGCTGACACGACGTAGAGGAAGTAGTCGTATGTCTTCACGATCCAATCGATCAAGCACCAAAACTACGGCACCTCCGAGTTCGAGCACACGTTCAGCTCGATGACGATCCCCGGACTCCGATCCAGCAAAGTGTCGGGGAAGAGTTCCGTCAGCACGACGGCGTGGTGACGATCTTGATGCACTACAGCAGCAGGGCTTCGCCTAAACTCCGCTACAATATTATCGAGGAATATGGTGGCTGGGGGCACCGCACACGGCTAAGGAACAGATCACGTGGATCAACTTGTGTGTCTAGAGGTGCCCCCTGCCTCCGTATATAAAGGAGCCAAGGGGGAGGGGTGCGGCCAGCCCTATGGAGGCGCAGGAGGAGTCCTACTCCTACCGGGAGTAGGACTCCCCCCCAATCCTATTCCAAATAGGATTCCCAAGGAGGAAAGAGAGAGAGAGGTGGCCGGCCACCTCTCCTAGTCCTAGTTGGACTAGGGGAGGGGGGGGGAGGTGTGCAGCCCACCATGGGCAGCCCCTTTCACCTTTCCACTAAAGCCCAATAAGGCCCATATGGCTCCCGGGGGGTTCCGGTAACCTCCCGGTACTCCGGTAAAATCCCGATTTCACCTGGAACACTTCCGATATCCAAACATAGGCTTCCAATATATCAATCTTTACGTCTCGACCATTTCGAGACTCCTCGTCATGTCCGTGATCATATCCGGGACTCCGAACAACCTTTGGTACATCAAAATGCATAAACTCATAATATAACTGTCATCGTAACCTTAAGCGTGCGGACCCTACGGGTTCGAGAACAATGTAGACATGACCGAGACACGTCTCCGGTCAATAACCAATAGCGGGACCTGGATGCCCATATTGGCTCCTACATATTCTACGAAGATCTTTATCGGTCAGACCGCATAACAACATACGTTGTTCCCTTTGTCATCGGTATGTTACTTGCCCGAGATTCGATCGTCGGTATCCAATACCTAGTTCAATCTCGTTACCGGCAAGTCTGTTTACTCGTTCCGTAATACATCATCTCACAACTAACATATTAGTTGTAATGCTTGCAAGGCTTAAGTGATGTGTAATACCGAGAGGGCCCAGAGATACCTCTCCGACAATCGGAGTGACAAATCCTAATCTCGAAATACGCCAACCCAACATCTACCTTTGGAGACACCTGTAATGCTCCTTTATAATCACCCAGTTACGTTGTGACGTTTGGTAGCACCCAAAGTGTTCCTCCGGCAAACGGGAGTTGCATAATCTCATAGTCATAGGAACATGTATAAGTCATGAAGAAAGCAATAGCAACATACTAAACGATCGGGTGCTAAGCTAATGGAATGGGTCATGTTAATCAGATCATTCAACTAATGATGTGACCTCGTTAATCAAATAACAACTCTTTGTTCATGGTTAGGAAACATAACCATCTTTGATTAATGAGCTAGTCAAGTAGAGGCATACTAGTGACACTCTGTTTGTCTATGTATTCACACATGTATTATGTTTCCGGTTAATACAATTCTAGCATGAATAATAAACATTTATCATGATATAAGGAAATAAATAATAACTTTATTATTGCCTCTAGGGCATATTTCCTTCACGGGGGTCCCCAGACTTGCCTGCCTGCGGCCTGCAGCGTGGCTCCACCAGCGGCCCTGTACGGCCCATCTTCACCAGCAAACACTCAAGACCCTT
Organism: Triticum urartu; assembly: GCF_056163025.1. Lineage (NCBI taxonomy): Eukaryota > Viridiplantae > Streptophyta > Magnoliopsida > Poales > Poaceae > Triticum > Triticum urartu. The sequence goes on along the minus strand of NC_141878.1, from coordinate 162,628,433 downwards.
GCAAGGGGCCGAGCCTCGCGAGGCAGACGACACAAGACCTCCTCAAGGGCGGCCTCACCAGGCTGGCTCACAAGGGGCGGAGAGATCACAGCAAGGGACACCTCGCGAGGTTTCTGTGACGCAAGCCATGACGACTGGAGCCAGGCGGGCGGCAGCGCATGCAGTGTCCTTATTTCCTCTTTGGAGCTAAAGAGGCGAGCGCAGGTGAGGAGTCCCGAGGCATCAAGCAAAGGTTTCCATATCGGTGCAACAAGACCAAGACCAGCAGGACAGCAGGACGGAGGTCGCCATGGAGCCCAAGACGGCGTCACCACCAGAGCCTTTGGCAGGTGAAGACTACTTTTGTCAGGATAGCTTGTACTAGCTGTCCCCCTTCAAATTGGCCGTTGTGGGATCCCTTCCCGCCTAATATTTGGGAAGAGGGCCCGGTCCTCTATATATAGGACTAGCCACCACCATAGAAAGAGGATCGGCTCATCTAGAGGGAAATTATCCCCAACCACACAAGCTCACCAAGCACAAGAACACCTCTCCTCGGGAGGCTGTTCTTCCCTTGTAACTGTTCATCCTCAGCCTAAGAGGCAATCCACCACACCACACTGGAGTAGGGTATTACACCACCATGGTGGCCTGAACCAGTATAAATCTTGTGTCTCTCGTTCTTTGGGTTCGTCGAGCTAGGCCGTGAGATTGTGTCGAGTGCGAGCTAGAGGGGCGAGAGATCTTTGTGCGCACCCCAGTGTTCGAACCTCAAGGGTTTTGCCGGAACCTGAAATCTGACATTTTGCGCGCCAGGTAGGGGTGCGCTTAAGCTTTACTCTTCGTCAATCCGCACTTCGCCACCCCACAAAGATCATGGCCGACGCTCGCCGAGCCCGTGCTGAGCGCCGTGCCGCCCTCGCCACCCGCGTCGCTCAGACAGCCCCTGTCGGCGGGCTGTTGGGGAACGTAGTAATTTCAAAAAAATTCCTACGCACACGCAAGATCATGGTGATGCATAGCAACGAGAGGGGAGAGTGTTGTCCACGTACCCTCGTAGACCGAAAGCAGAAGCGTTAGCACAACACGGTTGATGTAGTCATATGTCTTCACGATCCGGCCGATCAAGTACCGAACGCACGGCACCTCCGAGTTCAGCACACGTTCAGCCCGATGATGTCCCTCGAACTCCGATCCAGACGAGTGTTGAGGGAGAGTTTCATCAGCACGACGGCATGGTGACGATGATGATGTTCTACCGACGCAGGACTTTGCCTAAGCACCGCTACAGTATTATCGAGGTGGACTATAGTGGAGGGGGCACCGCACATGGCTAAAAGATCAAACAGATCAATTGTTGTGTCTTTGGGGTGCCCCCTGCGCCCGTATATAAAGGAACAAAGGGGGGGTGCGGCCGGCCTAGAGAGGGGCGCGCCAGGAGGAGTCCTACTCCTATCGGGAGTAGGACTTCCCCCTTTCTTTGTTGGACTAGGAGAGAGAGGGGAAAGAGGTGGAGGAGAAGAAGGAAGGGGGGGGGTGCCGCCCCATTCACCTTGTCCTATTCGGACTAGGAGGTAGGGGCGCAGCCCTTGCCCTGGCCGCCTCTCCTCTCTTCCACTAAGGCCCACAAAGGCCCATTAAGTCCCCGAGGGGGTTTCGGTACTCCGGTAAAATCCCGATTTCACCCGGAACACTTCCGATATCCAAACATAGGCTTCCAATATATCAATCTTCATGTCTCGACCATTTCGAGACTCCTCATCATGTCCGTGATCACATCCGGGACTCCGAACAACCTTCGGTACATCAAAACATATAAACTCATAATATAACTGTCATCGAAACATTAAGCGTGTGGACCCTATGGGTTCGAGAACTATGTATACATGACCGAGACACGTCTACGGTCAATAACCAATAGCGGAACCTGGATGCTCATATTGGCTCCTACATATTCTACGAAGATCTTTATCGGTCAGACCGCATAACAAACATACGTTGTTCCCTTTGTCATCGGTATGTTACTTGCCCGAGATTCGATCGTCGGTATCTCAATACCTAGTTCAATCTCGTTACCGAAAAGTCTCTTTACTCGTTCCGTAATACATCATCCCACAACTAACTCATTAGTTGTAATGCTTGCAAGGCTTAAGTGATGTGCATTACCGAGAGGGCCCAGAGATACCTCTCCGACAATCGGAGTGACAAATCCTAATCTTGAAATATGCCAACCCAACAAGTACCTTCAGAGACACCTGTAGAGCACCTTTATAATCACCCAGTTATGTTGTGACGTTTGGTAGCACACAAAATGTTCCTCCGGTAAATGGGAGTTGCATTATCTCATAGTCATAGGAACATGTGTAAGTCATGAAGAAAGTAATAGCAACAAACTAAACGATCAATTGCTAAGCTAACGGAATGGGTCAAGTCAATCACATCATTGTCCTAATGATGTGATCCCGTTAATCAAATGACAACTCTTTGTCTATGGCGAGGAAACATAACCATCTTTGATCAACGAGCTAGTCAAGTAGAGGCATACTAGTGACACTCTGTTTGTTTATGTATTCACACATGTATTATGTTTCCGGTTAATACAATTCTAGCATGAATAATAAACATTTATCATGATATAAGGAAATAAATAATAACTTTATTATTGCCTCTAGGGCATATTTCCTTCAGTATCCCACTTGCACTAGAGTCAATAATCTAGTTCACATCGCCATGTGATTTAATACCAATAGTTCACATCACCATGTGATTAACACCCATAGTTCACATCGACATGTGACCAACACCCAAAGGGTTTACTAGAGTCAATAATCTAGTTCACATCGCTATGTGATTAACACCCAAAGAGTACTAAGGTGTGATCATGTTTTGCTTGTGAGAGAAGTTTAGTCAATGGGTCTGCCACATTCAGATCCGTAAGTATTTTGCAAATTTCTATGTCAACAATGCTCTGCACGGAGCTACTTTAGCTAATTGCTCCCACTTTCAATGTGTATCCAGATTGAGATTTAGAGTCATCAGGATCAGTGTCAAAATTTGCATCGACGTAACCCTTTACGACGAACCTTTTTTGTCACCTCCATAATCGAGAAACATATCCTTATTCCACTAAGGATAATTTTGACCGCTGTCCAGTGATCTACTCCTAGATCACTATTGTTCTCCCTTGCCAAAAATAGTGTAGGGTATACAATAGATCTGGTACACAGCATGGCATATTTTATAGAACCTATGGCCAAGGCATAGGGAATGACTTTCATTCTCTTTCTATCTTCTGCCGTGGTCGGGCTTTGCGTCTTACTCAATTTCACACCTTGTAACACAGGCAAGAACTCTTTCTTTGACTGTTCCATTTTGAACTACTTCAAAATCTTGTCAAGGTATGTACTCATTGAAAAAACTTATCAAGCGTCTTGATCTATCTGTGTAGATCTTGATGCTCAATATGTAAGCAGCTTCACCGAGGTCTTTCTTTGAAAAACTCCTTTCAAACACTCCTTTATGCTTTGTAGAATAATTCTACATTATTTTCGATTAACAATATGTCATTTACATATACTTATCAGAAATGTTGTAGTGCTCCCACTCACTTTCTTGTAAATATAGGATTCACCGCAAGTCTGTATAAAACTATATGCTTTGATCAACTTATCAACGCATATATTCCAACTCCGGGATGCTTGCACTAGTCCATAGATGGATCGCTGGAGCTTGCATATTTTGTTAGCACCTTTAGGATTGACAAAACCTTCTGGTTGCATCATATACAACTCTTTCTTTAATAAATCCTTTAAGGAATGCAGTTTTGTTTATCCATTTGACAGATTTCATAAAATGCGGCAATTTGCTAACATGATTCAGACAGACTTAAGCATCGCTACGAGTGAGAAAATCTCATCATAGTCAACACCTTGAACTTTGTCAAAAACCTTTTTCGACAAGTCTAGCTTTGTAGATAGTAACACTACTATCAGCGTCCGTCTTCCTCTTGAAGATCCATTTATTTTCTATGGCTTGCCGATCATCGGGCAAGTCAACCAAAGTCCACACTTTGTTCTCATATATGGATCCCATCTCAGATTCCATGTCCTCAAGCCATTTTGTGGAATCTGGGCTCACCATCGCTTCTTCATAGTTTGTAGGTTCATCATGATATAGTAATATGACTTCCAGAATAGGATTACCGTACCACTCTGGTGCAGATCTTACTTTGGTTGATCTACGAGGTTCAGTAACAACTTGATCTGAAGTTCCATGATCGTCATCATTAACTTCCTCACTAATTGGTGTAGGCGTCACAGAAACCAGTTTCTGTGATGAACTACGTTCCAATAGGGGAGTAGGTACAGTTACCTCATCAAGTTCTACTTTCCTCCCACTCACTTCTTTCGAGAGAAACTCCTCTAGAAAAACTCCGAATTTAGCAACAAAAGTCTTGCCTTCGGATCTGTGATAGAAGGTGTACCCAACAGTCTCCTTTGGGTATCCTATGAAGACACATTTCTCCGATTTGGGTTCGAGCTTATCAGGCTGAAGCTTTTTCACATAAGCATCGCAGCCCCAAACTTTCAGAAACGACAACTTTGGTTTCTTTCCAAACCACAGTTCATATGGCGTCGTCTCAACGGATTTCGATGGTGCCCTATTTAATGTGAATGCAGCCGTCTCTAAAGCATAACCCCAAAACAATAGTGGTAAATCGGTAAGAGACATCATATATCGCACCATATCTAATAAAGTACGGTTACGATGTTCGGACACACCATTACACTAAGGTGTTCCAGGTGGCGTGAGTAGTGAAACTATTTCACATTGTTTTAACTGAAGGCCAAACTCGTAACTCCAGAAAATATTCTGCGATCATATCGTAGAAATTTTTATTTTTGTTGCAATGATTCTCCACTTCACTCTGAAATTCTTTGAACTTTTCAAATGTTTCAGACTTGTGTTTCATCAAGTAGATATACTCATATCTGCTCAAATCATCTGTGAAGATCAGAAAATAATGATACCTACCGTGAGCCTCAATATTCATCGGACCACATACATCAGTATGTATGATTTCCAACAAATCTGTTGCTCGCTCCATTGTTCCGGAGAATGGAGTCTTAGTCATCTTGCCCGTGAGGCATGGTTTGCAAGCATCAACTGATTCATAATCAAGTGATTCCAAAAGCCCATTAGCATGGATTTTCTTCATGCGCTATACACTAATATGACCTAAATGACAGTGCCACAAATAAGTTGCACTATCATTATTAACTTTGCATCTTTTGGCTTCAATATTATGAAAATGTGTATCACCACGATTGAGATCCAACAAACCATTTTCATTGGGTGTATGACCATAGAAGGTTTTATTCATGTAAACAGAACAACAATTATTCTCTAACTTACATGAATAACCGTATTGCAATAAACATGATCCAATCATATTCATGCTCAACGCAAACACTAAATAACATTTATTTTAGGTTTAACACTAATCCCGAAAGTATAGGGAGTGTGCGATGATGATCATATCAATCTTGGAACCATTTCCAATACACATCGTCACTTCACCCTTAACTAGTCTCTGTTCATTCTGCAACTCCCGTTTAGAGTTACTATTCTTAGCAACTGAACTAGTATCAAATACTGAGGGGTTGCTATAAACACTAGTAAAGTACACATCAATAACATGTATATCAAATATACCTATGTTCACTTTGCCATCCTTCTTATCCGCCAATTACTTGGGGTAGTTCCGCTTCCAGTGACCAGTCCCTTTGCAGTAGAAGCACTCAGTTTCAGGCTTAGGTCCAGACTTGGGTTTTTTCACTTGAGAAGCAACTTGCTTGCTGTTCTTCTTGAAGTTCCCCTTCTTCTTCCCTTTGTACCTTTACTTGAAACTAGTGGTTTTGTTTACCATCAACACTTGATGCTTTTCTTGATTTCTACCTTCATCGATTTCAGCATCACGAAGAGCTTGGGAATCGTTTCCGCTATCCCTTGCATATTATAGTTCATCACGAAGTTCTACTAACTTGGTGATGGTGACTAGAGAATTCTGTTAATCACTATTTTATCTCGAAGATTAACTCCCACTTGAATCAAGCGATTGTAGTACCCAGACAATCTGAGCACATGCTCACTGCTTGAGCTATTCTCCTCCATCTTTTAGCTATAGAACTTGTTGGAGACTTCATATCTCTCAACTCGGGTATTTGGGTATTTGATTGAAATATTAATTTCAACTCCTGGAACATCTCATATGGTCCATGACGTTCAAAACGTCTTTGAAATCCTGATTCTAAGCTGTTAAGCATGGTGTACTAAACTATCAAGTAGTCATCATATTGTCACAACCCTAGAATTCTGCTTTGTAATTAGTTGCATCAGTGAGTTGCATCCATGCATCATGTTTAAATTCAAGAAACTTGAATTGAGGAAATTTGAAAGCCTCAAAATTTTAATTAAAAGTAAGGCAAATAACCCTGGAAAATGCATCCAATGTTTCCAAAATGCTCTCCAACGATGTTTAATATTTTTGGCAAGGTTTTGGTCCAAACCAAAAATATGGAACATTTTTGAGGAATTATTTTGGCCATCTGGATTTAAATCAATAAATATTTGAGTTGGATTTAGTTCTTCTATAAAAAGAATTGCAAGTCCAGTAATCCTGAAAACCTGTGAGTGGCGTTGAATATATTGCATCAAGCCACATAAATATTTTCAGAAGCTACTAAATGATTTGGTTTGTGAATCAAATCAAAATAGAATTGAAATATTAGAAAACAGAAACAGAAATGTAAAAAAAAGGAAACTAACCTGGCCCAGCTTACCTGGCCTCACCTGTGCAGCCACCAGAGAGGCCAGCCCAGCACTGTAGAGGCCCAACCCACAGGGGCATGACCGTCTTCTACCTCTGCTAGTAGGCAGAGGCGAACCAGAGCACGACGCCGGCTGCGCCAGCTCCTGCTTCGCGCTGGCGAGCTCTCCTCCCCCCCACGCCCTCGAGACGCGACACAGCTCCCTGGCCCACTCCCTTACTCTCCTCGTGCTCCTCCTCCCCTCAGTCTCCCTCTCACGTGCACACCCGAGCGTTGCCGCCGCTGCCGATCGCCGTAGCCGTGGCCACCGGCCACCGCACCCCCTGCCGACATGCCCATCGACTCCGCCGCGAGGCCTCGCGCCTCCAAGCAGAAGAACGCAAGCTCGGACGGCCTTCTTCCCCGCCAACGCCGCCGTCCACGACCTCGGGTGCCAGTGATGCCCGTCGTCGATTTGCCGGACCCCGTGCCTCCCCTGCCTCGCCAGCAGTACCAGAAGAACCGTGGTGAGCCGCTGCACCGTTTCCCCTATGCCCTGTTGCCTAATTCGCCCCTAGCCGCAGCAACCACCGGAGCCGAGCGCTCCCCGCCGCCGGCCATGTCGCCGCCGCGGTTGCAACACCCGCACGTTGCACCAGAGCACGTAGGCATGCTCAGCGCTTCCTCAGGAAGCCGCAGACCCCACCAGTTCGTCTCAAAACGCTCCGTAGCGCCGAACCCGCCGTTCCCATAGCTCCAACCACTGCCATGGTTGCCATGGCCATCGTCTTCGGCCACCCCGCAGCCTCCCGCGTGATCCCCTAGATGCGCGCGAGGATGGGCATCCCTCTGGTGCGTCTAGCGCATCGAGCCGACCCCTATAGCGCCGTCCCAGGCAACTCCGATGATCCTCCGCCGTCGGGTTTGGTCGCCGGCGTCCAACTCCGGTGGCTGGTGACGTGGCACCGTCATTAGCGCCTAACTAACCCCCTAGAGTCACTGACATATGGGCCCAGGCCTTAACTAAACTAGATTAGGTTTAGTTTAATTTTAATTAACCCTGTTAGTTAACTGTGTCACTGATGTGTGGACCCCACACATCAGGTTTGACCTGGACCGAGCCGTTGACCTGCTGATGTCACTATGAGGTCATGCTGACGCAATAATTCCTTTCTGGAATTTAAATAAATCTTAAATGATTTATTATTTTCAGAAATTACCCCCAAACTTCTAAAAATCATAGAAATTCAACCGTAAGTCCAAATGAAAAGATTTATATATGAAAAATTATCAGAAAAATTCAAGGAATCCATCTGTACCATTTTCATGCATGTTTGAACAATGTTTGTCCTCTGTTTTGGACAAAACAAATAAAGGGCATTTAAATAATCATATATGGAGTTGGAATTTGAATCATGTATTCAAAACAACTTCATTTAAATCATAACTAGATGCATTAGCTCAAATCACAGCATATTGCCATGTCATGATCATGCATCATATTGTCGCATATGCATTGATTGTGTTCTTCTCTATTGCCGGTGTTTGCCCCCCTTCAGTAGACGACGTTCCAACGATGTGATCGATGACACCGATGAAGAACTATAGTATCTTTAGAAGTGCCAGGCAAGCAAAACCCCCTTGTTCATTCCGATACAATCCCACTCTCTCGCCCCTCGGAGCCTAATGAATAAATACTTGAGTCGTAGAGTTATGTTGTGATGCCATGTTGTATTTACACATATCGGGCATATTGTGTGTATGATTGAAATGCTTGGTATGTGTGGGATCCGACAATCTAGTTGTTTATCCTTGGCAGCCCCTCTTATGGGGAAATGTAGTCTAGTGCTTCCATGAGCCATAGTAGTCTGCTACAGCCCGGTTCACCGGAGTCCTGCTAGCCCAGCACTACTGCTCAGGACACTTGACTGTCCGGCATGTGTTTCACTTCGTTCCTGTGTCTGTCCCTTCGGGGAAATGTCACGCGGTGACATCCGGAGTCCTGCCTAGCCTGCTACATCCCAGGTTCCCGGAGTCCTGTTAGCCCAGTGCTACAGCCCAGATTCACACGCTGCTGACCGACATGCTCGATGTGATTCATGTATGCCTGTCCCCATAGGTTGGTGCCGCTTTGGGTTCACGACTAGCCATGTCGGCCCGGGTTCTCTGTCATATGGATGCTAGAGACACTTGAAGGAAATATGCCCTAGAGGCAATAATAAAGTTATTATTTATTTCCTTATATCATGATAAATGTTTATTATTCATGCTAGAATTGTATTAACCGGAAACGTAATACTTGTGTGAATACATAGACAAACAAAGTGTCACTAGTATGCCTCTACTTGACTAGCTCGTTAATCGAAGATGGTTATGTTTCCTAACCATAGACATGAGTTGTCATTTGATTAACGGGATCACATCATTAGGAGAATGATGTGATTGACATGACCCATTCCATTAGCTTAGCACCCGATCGTTTAGTATGTTGCTATTTCTTTCTTCATGACTTATACATGTTCCTATGACTATGAGATTATGCAACTCCTGTTTACCGGAGGAACACTTTGTGTGCTACCAAATGTCACAACGTAACTGGGTGATTATAAAGGTGCTCTACAGGTGTCTCCAAAGGTACATGTTGGGTTGGCGTATTTCGAGATTAGGATTTGTCGCTCCGATTGTCGGAGAGGTATCTCTGGGCCCTGTCGGTAATACACATCACTTAAGCCTTGCAAGCAATGCAACTAATAAGTTAGTTGCAAGATGATGTATTACGGAACGAGTAAAGAGACTTGCCGGTAACGAGATTGAACTAGGTATTGAGATACCGACGATCGAATCTCGGGCAAGTAACATACCGATGACAAAGGGAACAACGTATGTTTGTTATGCGGTCTGACCGATAAAGATCTTCGTAGAATATGTAGGAGCCAATATGAGCATCCAGGTTCCGCTATTGGTTATTGACCATAGACGTGTCTCGGTCATGTCTACATTGTTCTCGAACCCATAGGGTCCACACGCTTAACATTACGATGACAGTTTCATTATGAGTTTATATATTTTGATGTACCGAAGGTTGTTCGGAGTCCCGGATGTGATCACGGACTTGACGAGGAGTCTCGAAATGGTTGAGACATAAAGATCGATATATTGGACGACTATATTTGGACACCGGAAAGGTTCCGGGTAAGATTGGGACAATACCGGATCACCGGGAGGTTATCGGAACCCCCCGGGAGGTATATGGGCCTTATTGGGCCTTAGTGGAAAGGAGGGGAAAGGAGCAAGGGAGGGGGCGCCCCCCCTAGCCCAATCTGAATTGGGAGGGGGGTCGGCCCCCCTTTCCTTCCTCCCTCCTTCCTCTTCCTTCCCTCTCCTACTCCTAATAGGAAAAAGGGGAGTCCTACTCCCGGTGGGAGTTGGACTCCCCCCTTGCGTGCGCCACCCTCCTTGGCCGGCCCCCTCCTCCACTCCTTTATATACGGGGGCAGGGGGGCACCCCAGAGACACAACAATTGATCATTGATCTCTTAGCCGTGTGCGGTGCCCCCCTCTACCATAATCCTCGATAATATTGTAGCGGTGCTTTGGCGAAGCCCTGCGACGGTAGAACATCAAGATCGTTACCACGCCGTCGTGCTGACGGAACTCATCCCCGACACTTTGCTGGATCGGAGTCCGGGGATCGTCATCGAGCTGAACGTGTGCAAAAACTCGGAGGTGCCGTAGTTTCGGTGCTTGATCGGTCGGGCCGTGAAGACGTATGACTACATCAACCGCGTTGTTATAACGCTTCCGCTTTCGGTCTACGAGGGTACGTAGACAACACTCTCCCCTCTTGTTGCTGTGCATCACCATGGTCTTGCGTGTGCGTAGGAAATTTTTTGAAATTACTACGTTCCCCAACAGTGGTATGCACGAGTAGAACACAAGTGAGTTGTGCGCGATATAAGTCATACTGCTTACCAGCATGTCATACTTTGGTTCGGCGGTATTGTTGGATGAAGCGGCCCGGACCGACATTACGCGTACGCTTACGCGAGACTGGTTCTACCGACGTGCTTTGCACACAGGTGGCTGGCGGGTGTCAGTTTCTCCAACTTTAGTTGAACCGAGTGTGGCTACGCCCGGTCCTTGCGAAGGTTAAAACAACACCAACTTGACAAACTATCATTGTGGTTTTTGATGCGTAGGTAAGATTGGTTCTTGCTAAGCCCGTAGCAGCCATGTAAAACTTGCAACAAACAAAGTAGAGGACATCTAACTTGTTTTTGCAGGGCATGTTGTGATGTGATATGGTCAAGGCATGATGCTAAATTTTATTGTATGAGATGATCATGTTTTGAAACCAAGTTATCGGCAACTGGCAGGAGCCATATGGTTGTCGCTTTATTGTATGCAATGCAATTGCCCTGTAATGCTTTACTTTATCACTAAGTGGTAGCGATAGTCGTAGAAGCATAAGATTGGCGAGACGACAACGATGTTACGATGGAGATCAAGGTGTCGCGCCAGTGACGATGGTGATCATGACGATGCTTCGGAGATGGAGATCACAAGCACAAGATGATGCTGGCCATATCATATCACTTATATTGATTGCATGTGATGTTTATCTTTTATGCATCTTATCTTGCTTTGATTGACGGTAGCATTATAAGATGATCTCTCACTAAATTTCAAGATAAAAGTGATCTCCTTGAGTATGCACCGTTGCCAAAGTTCGTCGTGCCCAGACACCACGTGATGATCGGGTGTGATAAGCTCTACGTCCATCTACAATGGGTGCAAGCCAGTTTTGCACACGCAGAATATTCAGGTTAAACTTGACGAGCCTAGCATATGCAGATATGGCCTCGGAACACGGAGACCGAAAGGTCGAGCGTGAATCATATAGTAGATATGATCAACATAGTGATGTTCACCATTGAAAACTACTCCATTTCACGTGATGATCGGTTATGGTTTAGTTGATTTGGATCACGTGATCACTTAGAAGATTACAGGGATGTCTTTCTAAGTGGGAGTTCTTAAGTAATATGATTAATTGAACTTAAATTTATCATGAACTTAGTACCTGATAGTATCTTGCTTGTTTATGTTTGATTGTAGATAGATGGCCCGTGCTGTTGTTCCGTTGAATTTTAATGCGTTCCTCGAGAAAGCAAAGTTGAAAGATGATGGTAGCAATTATACGGACTGGGTCCGTAACTTGAGGATTATCCTCATTGCTGCACAGAAGAATTACGTCCTGGAAGCACCGCTGGGTGCCAGGCCTGCTGCTGATGCAACTGACGACGTTAAGAACGTCTGGCAGAGCAAAGCTGATGCCTACTCGATAGTTCAATGTGCCATGCTTTACGGCTTAGAACCGGGTCTTCAACGACGGTTTGAACGTCATGGAGCATATGAGATGTTCCAGGAGTTGAAGCTAATATTTCAAGTAAATGCCCGGATTGAGAGATATGAAGTCTCCAATAAGTTCTATAGCTGCAAGATGGAGGAGAACAGTTCTGTCAGTGAGCATATACTCAAAATGTCTGGGTATAATAATCACTTGATTCAACTGGGAGTTAATCTTCCGGATGATTGCGTCATTGACAGAATTCTCCAATCACTTCCACCTAGCTACAAGAGCTTCGTGATGAACTATAATATGCAAGGGATGGATAAGACAATTTCCGAGCTCTTCGCAATGCTAAAAGCTGCGGAGGTAGAAATCAAGAAGGAGCATCAAGTGTTGATGGTCAACAAGACCACTAGTTTCAAGAAAAAGGGCAAGGGGAAGAAGAAGGGGAACTTCAAGAAGAGCAGCAAGCAAGTTGCTGCTCAGGAGAAGAAACCCAAGTCTAGACCTAAGCCTGAAACTGAGTGCTTCTACTGCAAGCAGACTGGTCACTAGAAGTGGAACTGCCCCAAGTATTTGGCGGATAAGAAGGATGGCAAGGTGAAGAAAAGTATATGTGATATACATGTTATTGATGTGTACCTTACTAGAGCTCGCAGTAGCACCTGGGTATTTGATACTGGTTCTGTTGCTAATATTTGCAACTCGAAACAGGGACTACGGATTAAGCGAACACTGGCGAAGGACGAGGTGACGATGCGCGTGGGAAATGGTTCCAAAGTCGATGTGATTGCGGTCGGCATGCTACCTCTAGATCTACCATCGGGATTAGTATTAGACCTAAATAATTGTTATTTGGTGCCAGCGTTGAGCATGAACATTATATCTGGATCTTGTTTGATGCGAGACGGTTATTCATTTAAATCAGAGAATAATGGTTGTTCTATTTATATGAGTAATATCTTTTATGGTCATGCACCCTTGAAGAGTGGTCTATTTTTGATGAATCTCGTTAGTAGTGATACACATATTCATAATGTTGAAGCCAAAAGATGCAGAGTTGATAATGATAGTGCAACTTATTTGTGGCACTACCGTTTAGGTCATATCGGTGTAAAGCGCATGAAGAAACTCCATACTGATGGACTTTTGGAACCACTTGATTATGAATCACTTGGTACTTGCGAACCGTGCCTCATGGGCAAGATGACTAAAACGCCGTTCTCCGCTACTATGGAGAGAGCAACAGATTTGTTGGAAATCATACATACAAATGTATGTGGTCCAATGAATGTTGAAGCTCGTGGCGGATATCATTATTTTCTCACCTTCACAGATGATTTAAGTAGATATGGGTATATCTACTTAATGAAACATAACTCTGAAACATTTGAAAAGTTCAAAGAATTTCAGAGTGAAGTTGAAAATCATCGTAACAAGAAAATGAAGTTTCTACGATCTGATCGTGGAGGAGAATATTTGAGTTACGAGTTTGGTTTACATTTGAAACAATGCGGAATAGTTTCGCAACTCACGCCACCCGGAACACCACAGCGTAATGGTGTGTCCGAACGTCGTAATCGTACTTTACTTGATATGGTGTGATCTATGATGTCTCTTACAGATTTACCGCTATCGTTTTGGGTTTATGCTTTAGAGACGGCCGCATTCACGTTAAATAGGGCACCATCAAAATCCGTTGAGACGACGCCTTATGAACTATGGTTTGGCAAGAAACCAAAGTTGTCGTTTCTGAAAGTTTGGGGCTGCGATGCTTATGTGAAAAAGCTTCAACCTGATAGGCTCAAACCCAAATCGGAGAAATGTGTCTTCATAGGATACCCGAAGGAGACTGTTGGGTACACCTTCTATCACAGATCCGAAGGCAAGACATTTGTTGCTAAAAATGGATCCTTTCTAGAGAAGGAGTTTCTCTCGAAAGAAGTGAGTGGGAGGAAAGTAGAACTTGATGAGGTAACTGTACCTGCTCCCTTATTGGAAAGTAGTACATCACAGAAACAGGTTTCTGTGACACCTATACCAATTAGTGAGGAAGCTAATGATGATGATCATGAAACTTCAGAACAAGTTACTACTGAACCTCGTAGATCAAGCAGAGTAAGATCCGCACCAGAGTGGTACGGTAATCCTGTTATGGAAGTCATGCTACTAGATCATGATGAACCTACGAACTATGAAGAAGCAATGGTGAGCCCAAATTCCGCAAAATGGCTTGAAGCCATGAAATCTGAGATGGGATCCATGTATGAGAACAAAGTGTGGAATTTGGTTGACTTGCCCAATGATCGGCAAACAATTGAAAATAAATGGATCTTCAAGAAGAAGACTGACGCTGACGGTAATGTTACTGTCTGCAAAGCTTGACTTGTCGCAAAAGGTTTTCGACAAGTTCAAGGAATTGACTACGATGAGACCTTCTCACCCGTAGCGATGCTTAAGTCTGTCCGAATCATGTTAGCAATTGCTGCATTTTATGATTATGAAATTTGGCAGATGGATGTCAAAACTGCATTCCTGAATGGATTTATGGAAGAAGAGTTGTATATGATGCAGCCGGAAGGTTTTGTCGATCCAAAAGGAGCTAACAAAGTGTGCAAGCTCCAGCGATCCATTTATGGACTGGTGCAAGCATCTCGGAGTTGGAATAAACGCTTTGATAGTGTGATCAAAGCATTTGGTTTTGTACAGACTTTTGGAGAAGCCTGTATTTACAAGAAAGTGAGTGGGAGCTCTGTAGCATTTTTGATATTATATGTGGATGACATATTGCTAATCGGAAATGATATAGAATTTCTGGATAGCATAAAGGGATACTTGAATAAGAGTTTTTCAATGAAAGACCTCGGTGAAGCTGCTTACATATTGGGCATGAAGATCTATAGAGATAGATCAAGACGCTTAATTGGACTTTCACAAAGCACATACCTTGACAAAGTTTTGAAGAAGTTCAAAATGGATCAAGCAAAGAAAGGATTCTTGCCTGTGTTACAAGGTGTGAAGTTGAGTAAGACTCAATGCCCGACCACTGTAGAAGATAGAGGGAAAATGAAAGATGTTCCCTATGCTTCAGTCACAGGCTCTATCATGTATGCAATGCTGTGTACCAGACCTGATGTGTGCCTTGCTATAAGTCTAGCAGGGAGGTACCAAAGTAATCCAGGAGTGGATCACTGGACAGCAGTCAAGAACATCCTGAAATACCTGAAAAGGACTAAGGATATGTTTCTCGTATATGGAGGTGACAAAGAGCTCATCGTAAATGGTTACGTTGATGCAAGCTTTGACACTGATCCGGACAATTCTAAATCGCAAACCGGATACGTATTTACATTAAACGGTGGAGCTGTCAGTTGGTGCAGTTCTAAACAAAGCGTCGTGGCGGGATCTACATGTGAAGCGGAGTACATAGCTGCTTCGGAAGCAGCAAACGAAGGAGTCTGGATGAAGGGGTTCATATCCGATCTAGGTGTCATACCTAGTGCATCGGGTCCAATGAAAATCTTTTGTGACAATACTGGTGCAATTGCCTTGGCAAAGGAATCCAGATTTCACAAGAGAACCAAGCACATCAAGAGACACTTCAATTCCATCCGGGATCTAGTCCAGGTGGGAGACATAGAGATTTGCAAGATGCATATGGATCTGAATGTAGCAGACCCATTGACTAAGCCTCTTCCACGAGCAAAACATGATCAGCACCAAGGCTCCATGGGTGTTAGAATCATTACTGTGTAATCTAGATTATTGACTCTAGTGCAAGTGGGAGACTGAAGGAAATATGCCCTAGAGGCAATAATAAAGTTATTATTTATTTCCTTATATCATGATAAATGTTTATTATTCATGCTAGAATTGTATTAACTGGAAACGTAATACTTGTGTGAATACATAGACAAACAAAGTGTCACTAGTATGCCTCTACTTGACTAGCTCGTTAATCGAAGATGGTTATGTTTCCTAACCATAGACATGAGTTGTCATTTGATTAACGGGATCACATCATTAGGAGAATGATGTGATTGACATGACCCATTCCATTAGCTTAGCACCCCATCGTTTAGTATGTTGCTATTGCTTTCTTCATGACTTATACATGTTCCTATGACTATGAGATTATGCAACTTCCGTTTACCGGAGGAACACTTGGTGTGCTACCAAACGTCACAACATAACTGGGTGATTATAAAGGTGCTCTACAGGTGTCTCCAAAGGTACATGTTGGGTTGGCGTATTTCGAGATTAGGATTTGTCGCTCCGATTGTCGGAGAGGTATCTCTGGGCCCTCTCGGTAATACACATCACTTAAGCCTTGCAAGCAATGCAACTAATAAGTTAGTTGCAAGATGATGTATTATGGAACGAGTAAAGAGACTTGCCGGTAACGAGATTGAACTAGGTATTGAGATACCGACGATCGAATCTCGGGCAAGTAACATACCGATGACAAAGGGAACAACGTATGTTTGTTATGCGGTCTGATCGATAAAGATCTTCGTAGAATATGTAGGAGCCAATATGAGCATCCAGGTTCCGCTATTGGTTATTGACCGGAGACGTGTCTCGGTCATGTCTACATTGTTCTCGAACCCGTAGGGTCCGCACGCTTAACGTTATGATGACAGTTTCATTATGAGTTTATATATTTTGATGTACCGAAGGTTGTTCGGAGTCCCGGATGTGATCACGGACTTGACGAGGAGTCTCGAAATGGTCGAGACATAAAGATCGATATATTGGACGACTATATTTGGACACCGGAAAGGTTCCGGGTAAGATTGGGACAATACCGGATCACCAGGAGGTTATCGAAACCCCCCGGGAGGTATATGGGCCTTATTGGGCCTTAGTGGAAAGGAGGGGAAAGGAGTAAGGGAGGGGGCGCCCCCCCCCAAGCCCAATCCGAATTTGGAGGGGGGCCAGCCCCCCTTTCCTTCCTCCCTCCTTCCTCTTCCTTCCCTCTCCTACTCCTAATATGTAACGCCCTCGATGCAGCTATATCTCCTACGTGTCGAAGCACGACTTAGAGGCATAACCGCATTGAAAGCAATGTCGCAAGTAAGGTAATCTTCACAACATCCCATATAAATAAATAACAGGGGGAAAAGGTACATAGTTGGCTTACACTCGCCACGTCACACAAATACATGAATAACATTACAATCATCCAATACACTCATGGTCCAACAATGGTACCAAAAGAAAAGATCAACCCCAACATTGCGACATGGTCCCGATCGCCCCAACTGGGCACCACTACTGATCATCAGGGAAAGACACATAGTAACGGCGAGAGTCTTTGTCGAACTCCCACTTAGAATTGAGGTAGAAGAAAAAACAACAAGGTACAGAACAAGAACGAATAGTCAGTAAGGATCACCCAATCTCAAACCAAATATCCGTGGAAGAAGAACTAGAGCTACAAGAATTCCCACCTATGAAACTCCCGAACCTTTCCGGTTATGCAATCAGGTGTTGGGGATACAGGGGAAGCATAATATCTCACCCAAATCTAGCAAAACCTACATCCAGCTGTATCCATCCTTCAACACATAACCGAGAAAAACTTCGGAAATCGTCTACCTCAACCTTCGAAAAGAATCCGTTATACAAGTTATGGCAATACTCCCGAACTCCCGCACCAGTACTAGGTGGCGTCGAGGTTATCTCACCAACAACTGCATAAAAGAGATTTTCGATGTCGGCGAAACTAAACTCAGGTATTCCAGAACTGCAACGATAAAATTGTGACGACAACACCTCGGAGCTCAACTCCCCGGGACACTGCCACAACCCCTAAATGATAGGAGGCACCAAGAACAATGTTCTCGTTACAAATCGATCGGAACGATTCCAAGATACCCGCGTGATCCTAAATTTTTTTTAGTGAAATTTGAGAAGAGAAGAGTCAAAACTCTACGTCAGGATGCCTTACCAGAGCGATGAAGGGACTGGGGAGTAAAAAGAATTCCTAAACTCTTCGATATATAATTCCTAAATGACTCAAAACATTTTTCTAGACTCAACAACGTCAGCTAATCGATCAAGCAGGGGGGCTCCTAAGGTCGGGGAAGGCTCTGATTACCAACTTGTAACGCCCTCGATGCGGCTATATCTCCTACGTGTCGAAGCACGACTTAGAGGCATAACCGCATTGAAAGCAATGTCGCAAGTAAGGTAATCTTCACAACAACCCATATAAATAAATAACAGGGGAAAAAGGTACATAGTTGGCTTACACTCGCCACGTCACACAAATACATGAATAACATTACAATCATCCAATACACTCATGGTCCGACTACGATACCAAAATAAAAGATCAACCCCAACATTGCGACATGGTCCCGATCGCCCCAACTGGGCACCACTACTGATCATCAGGGAAAGACACATAGTAACGGCGAGAGTCTTCGTCGAACTCCCACTTGAGCTCAAGTGCATCATCTGGAACGGAATCATCGGTCCCTGCATCTGGTTTGGAAGTAATCTGTGAGTCACGAGGACTCAGCAATCTCGCACCCTCGCGATCAAGACTATTTAAGCTTATAGGTAAGGCAAGGTAATAAGTGGAGCTGCAGCAAGCGACTAGCATAAATGGTGGCTAACCTGTTCGCAAAAGAGAGCGAGAAGAGAAAGCAAAGCACGAACGAAGAACTAAAGAACAACCTATGGCAAACATTACTCCAACACCGTGTTCACTTCCCGGACTCCGCCGAGAAGAGACCATCACGGTTACACACGTGGTTGATTCATTTTAATTAAGTTAAGTTTTCATGTTATCTACAACCGGACATTAACAAATTCCCATCTGCCCATAACCGCGGGCACGGCTTTCGAAAGTTCAAATCCCTGCAAGGGAGTCCCAACTTAGCCCATCACAAGCTCTCACGGTCAACGAAGGATAAACCTTCTCCCGAGACATTCCGATCAGACTCGGCATCCCGGTTTTACAAGACAACCTCGACAATGGTAAAACAAGTCTAGCAACACCGCCCGAATGTGCCGACAAATCCCGATAAGAGCTGCACATATCTCGTTCTCAGGGCACACTCAGATGAACACTACGTACAACTAAAACCAACCCTCAAGTTTCCCTGAGGTGGCGCTGCAAGTGGCTCTGTTTGGACCAACACTCAGAGGAGCACTGGCCTGGGGGGGGGGGTTAAATAAGATGACCCTCAGGCTCCGGGAACCCAAGGGAAAAATAGGCTAGGTGGCAAATGGTAAAACCAAGGTTGGGCATTGCTGGAAGAGTTTTATTCAAGGCAAACTGTCAAGGGGTTCCCATTATCAACCAACCGTGTAAGGAACGCAAAAATCCGGGAACATAACACCGATATGACGGAAACTAAGGCGGCAAGAGTGGAACAAAACACTAGGCAAAAGGCCAAGCCTTCCACCCTTTACCAAGTATATAGATGCATTAAGATAACAAGATAATATAGTGATATCCCAACAATAAACAATGTTCCAACAAGGAACGATCTCCAATCTTCACCTGCAACTAGCAACGCTATAAGAGGGGCTGAGCAAAGCGATAACATAGCAAATCAACGGTTTGCTAGGACATGGTGGGTTAGAGGTTTGACATGGCAAATTGGGAGGAAGGATAAGCAAGTGGTAGGTATCGTAGCATAGGCATAGCAAAAGAGCGAGCATCTAGCAAGCAAAGATAGAAGTGATTTCGAGGGTATGATCATCTTGCCTGCAAAGTTGTCAGAGTTGACTTGATCCTCGTAAGCAAACTCAACGGGCTCCTCGTTAGCGAACTCGTCTCCCGGCTCTACCCAAAAAAGACAAACAAGCAAAAGGAACACAATCAACCACGTGCAAAGCTCAAACAACATGATGCAAACATGGTATGCTATGCGGGATGTGATATGTGATGCATATGCAAGATTTGACAAGGAATGATTGAACCTAGCCTCAACTTGGAAATCCAAGAGTGCCACTGGAAAGGTGAGGTGATTTCGGTTGAAATCGATAAAAAGATCACCGGAATCGGATGCACGGTTTGGAAATGGCAAGCAAAACAAATATGGCACCGGTCTGCGATAAACAACAAGTAGCCATCTAAATGCATCAAGATAAATATGCTACTGCACTCAAACATGACAACAAAATACATGGAAGGGATCCACTCATGATGCTTGACAAAAGATGAACACTGAGCTACGGCCAATTCACCCATTAACAGGTTCAAACAAGCATGGCAAAAGCGCAAATGATAACAGGTTTCAGACTTGGTGAAATTAACACAAGTCTGGAATTTAACATCAGGTAGCACACTTTAGAGCATGAAAACTATATGCTACAGGAACTTAACATGGCAATGCAAGGCATGGCATGAAGCTACTCAAAGCACTTAACAAAAGTACCTTAGTGACCTGGAGCCAAAAGGGATCAGAAAATACAATTGCAAGCATGTGAACATGGCAAAAACATAATCAGGTTACAGACTTAGTGAAAAACTGGAGCATGCAAATCTGTTAACGAGTAGGCATGTTTACGAGCTCGATGCACTCATTACGGAGCATGGCATGACAATCTAAGCATACACCCATCAAGAATACAGATCATAGAAGCTAGACATGGCAAGAACAAAAACATAGCATGCACGGATCAACGGCAACATCCTCGGCAAAATCGCTAACAAGTCAACAATCTGCCAGGATTCACGAAATAGCAAAAGTAGAGCTTGATTGACTCAAGCTAGTGTGCTCCATAAATGCAAAAAAAGACATGGATGGATAGAGAACCACAATGTTAACAAAACATCCTTACTGATCATCCTCAAAAGAGGCACAGATCACTAGGAAACAACATGAACATATGGCATATTGACAAAATCAGATCAAGGACTTAGTGAAATTCTAAGTCCCTGAAATCAGCATTAACGAACGCACTACTTTGCAAGCTTGTGCTAGTCACCACACATATCACAAAAATACATGGTAAGCACCTCTGTAAAGATGGCATGGCATATAACAAAACACATGTAGAACTCCGAAGCATATCATGCATGCATTAATCATGGCAAAAATGACAAATAGTTATTTGATGAAACAGATCTGACAAATATATCACATAGCCCTCTTCCAACAACATTTCAGGCATCAAGATGAGCTCAAATGAAAATGATGCAATGAGATGAAATGATGTACTCTCTAAGATGAACATTTTGATATGCTACACGCCCAAAATGGAGCCACGGGTGCAAAGTTACGATGCGATGAACAATGCAAAAAAATATGCAGACTTGGGGGAAAAACGAGGTCAACCTCTAGGGTTACTGTAGCTCGGATCTGGATCTCGCCGGAACAGTAGCGATTCGCCGGAGATGGAGTACGTCGCCGGACTTGGGGGCTTGTCGGGGCGAGGAGATGAGGAGAAGGACGGCCGGAGTCGCCGGAGCGGCGAGGGGCGGCGAGGGCGGCGAGGAAGCCGCGAGCCGAGGCGGCGGCGCGGAGCAGCGGCGCTCACCGGCGCGGTGGCGGCGCGGCGAACCTTGGCGGCGGCGCGGACGAAGGCGGCGACGCGCGCGGTAAGAGGCGGCGCGGGGCGCGCGGGCCTCGGGGGCTCTCGCCGGGCCGAGCGGGCCGGCGGCGGGGGAGACCCGGCGGCGACACGTGGCGGCGTGTGGCTGGCTGGGCGCGGTGGGCGGACTCGTCCGGTTGTGGCCGGATGTGTCCGATGGCGGCAGAGCTGATTTCTAGGGTTAGGGGAAGAGGAGATCCGGGAATTTCGGAGGAGGGTCTATTTATAGAGGTAGAGAGAGCTAGGCTCTTTTCTGGCGCCGTTGCCGGGGAGCTTAGCGCTTGAAGGTTTAGGTGGGTTTTGGGCCAAATTGGAAGGGTGTTGGGCTGCAACACACACGAGGCCTTCTTGGTCCCTCGGTTAACCGTTGGAGCATCAAATGAAGTCCAAATGACACGAAACTTAACAGGCGATCTACCGGTAGTAAACCAAGGCCGCATGGCAAGTCTCAGTCCAATCCAGAAATGTTTAACCCCCACACACGAAAAGAGGTAGAAAGGACCACCGGAGGAGATAGGAGCGCCGGAATGCAAAACAGACAACGGGGAAAATGCTCGGATGCATGAGACGAACACGTATGCAAATGCAATGCACATGATGACATGATATGAGATGCATGACAAAGGCAACAACACACGGAGACAAAAACCCGAACCCGAGGAAAATAAAATAACTTAGCACCGGAAACGGCAAGAGTTGGGATACATATAAGGTATATTACATCCGGGGTGTTACAACACTCCACCACTACGAAAGGATCTCGTCTCGAGATCTAGGACGGGAAAAACGCCGGGTACTCAGAACGGAGGTGATCCTCACGTTCCCAGGTGGCTTCACGGTCGGAATGGTGTGACCACTTGACATTGAGGAATTTGATTGACTTATTGCAAGTCTTGCATTCAGTCTCTTCAAGAATAGCAACTGGGTGCTCATGATAAGAGAGGTCTTCTTGGAGATCAATGTCTTCGAAGTTGACGGTGCGGTCAGGAGTCTTGAAGCACTTGCGAAGCTGAGAGACATGGAACACGTCGTGCACATTTGCAAAGTTTGAAGGAAGCTCGAGTTGATAGGCGAGATCGCCTCTCTTGCAGACGATCTTGAAAGGACCCACGTATCTAGGGGCAAGCTTCCCTTTGATACCGAAGCAACGAGTACCTTTCATTGGAGAGACGCGGAGGTAAACATGGTCTCCGATCTCGAAAGCCAAATCACGATGCTTACTATCATAGTAGCTCTTCTGGCGCGATTGCGCTGCTTTGAGGTTATAACGAATGACTTTGCACATTTCCTCTGCCTCCGTGATCAAATCATTTCCAAGAAGTTGACGTTCACCGGTCTCTGACCAGTTAAGAGGAGTACGACACTTCCTGCCATAGAGAATTTCGAATGGGGCCTTCCCCGAACTTGCTTGAAAACTGTTGTTGTAGGAGAATTCGGCATATGGAAGACAATCTTCCCACTTCATACCGAAAGAGATAACGCAAGCCCTGAGCATATCTTCAAGAATCTGATTGACACGCTCGACTTGACCGCTAGTTTGAGGATGGAAAGCTGTGCTGAAGCGGATGTTGGTGCCCATGGCCTTCTGAAAAGAATCCCAAAACTTGGAGGTAAAGATGCTGCCACGGTCTGAAGAGATCAACTGTTGAATGCCGTGCAGAGAGACAATCCGAGAGGTATACAGCTCCGCCAATTGAGCTGCAGTGATAGACTCTTTGATAGGTAGGAAATGAGCCACTTTAGTGAGTTTGTCAATGACAACGAATATAGCATCATTGCCATGCTTGGACTTTGGAAACCCAGTCACGAAGTCCATCTCAATGTGGTCAAACTTCCATTCTGGAATGGCAAGAGGTTGGAGGAGACCAGCTGGTCGTTGGTGTTCTGCCTTCACTCTTCTGCAGACATCACATTCATTCACGAACTGAGCAATCTCGCGCTTCATTCGAGTCCACCAATAAGCCTGCTTGAGGTCCTGGTACATCTTCGTACTCCTAGGGTGGATGGAGAGGAGTGAATTGTGAGCCTCGCTCATAATGACTTTACGAAGGTCACCTTTAGGCACAACAATGCGATCCTTGAAGAAGAGAGTATCCTTGTCATCAAGGCGATAGCACTTGTACTTGGGTTGACTCTTGGCAATCCCAATCTTCACCTTCTTCACCATAGCATCAAGAAGTTGAGCCTCGCGAATCTGATCTTCCAAAGTAGGAGAGACTTGAAGGTTGGCGAGGAAACCTTGAGGAACAACTTGCAGATTGAGTTTGCGGAAAGCTTCACAAAGCTCGGGTTGGTAAGGCTTGATAATCAGACTGTTGCAGTAAGCGTTCCTGCTCAAAACGTCAGCAATCACATTGGCCTTGCCTGGAGTATATTCGATGCTCGGATTATACTCTTGAATCATTTCGACCCAACGAGTTTGCCTGAGGTTGAGATTAGGCTGAGTGAAGATGTACTTGAGACTCTTGTGGTCAGTGAAGATGTCCACTTTTCTTCCCAATAAGAGATGTCTCCAAGTCAAAAGAGCATGCACAACTGCCGCCAACTCGAGGTCATGAGTGGGGTAGTTCTTCTCATTGGGCTTCAACTGCCGAGAGGTATAAGCCACAACTTTCTTCTCTTGCATCAACACTGCACCAAGACCTTGAAGAGAGGCATCGCAGAAGACCTCGAACGGTTTGGATTCATCAGGAGGAGTCAGAACTGGAGCAGTGACTAATTTCTCTTTCAAAGTGTTGAAAGCGATGTCACATTCCGGAGACCAAACGTACTTGACGTGCTTCTGGAGAAGGTTTGAAAGAGGCTTCGCGATCTTTGAAAAGTTCTCAACGAACCTTCGACAGTAGCTTGCGAGACCAAGGAAGCTGCGGAGTTGCTTCACATTCTGAGGTGGTTCCCAATTCACAATTGCAGACACCTTCTCAGGATTCACCGCTATGCCCTTGGCAGAGATGATATGCCCAAGATAGAGAATCTCATCGAGCCAAAACTCGCACTTTGAGAACTTAGCATAGAACTGATGTTCTCTGAGCTTATCAAGCACCAAACGCAAGTGCTTGGCATGATCTTCCTTGTTCTTCGAAAAGACCAGAATGTCATCGAGATAGACCAAGACAAAGTCATTTGTGTAGGGGTTGAAGATGAAGTTCATCATGCAAGAGAAAGTCGGCGGAGCGTTGACGAGGCCAAAAGACATGACAGTGTATTCATATGAACCATAGCTTGTTCTGAAAGCCGTCTTGGGAATATCTTGCTCACGGATTTGAATCTGGTGATAGCCCATATGGAGATCAATCTTGGAGAATACTTGAGCACCTTTGAGTTGTTCGAACAGCTCATTGATGTTGGGAAGTGGGTATTTGTTCTTGATAGTCTTCTTGTTCAATGGACGGTAGTCAACACAAAGTCGGTCCATTCCATCCTTCTTCTTCACAAAAAGAACTCCACAACCCCACGGAGAAGAACTAGGTCGGATGAGACCCATTCGCTCTTGAATATCGAGTTGCTTCTTCAGCTCTTTCAACTCTTTAGGTCCAAGCTTGTAAGGACGTTTGCAAACAGGTTCCGTGCCAGGCTCAAGATCGATCACGAATTCAACTGGCCGGTGCGGAGGCATTCCTGGAAGCTCTTCTGGAAAGACGTCTTGATATTCGCAAACGACTGGAATTTGAGAGATGGCATCCACTTCACCCTTCTCATTGAGAGAAAATAGACGGATGGTATCATCATGAGCGGCAAAGACAATTACATCCTCAGACGAATGAGTCAATTGAATCTGCCTGGCAGCACAATCAAGATGCGCCTTGTGCTTAGAAAGCCAATCCATTCTGAGAATAAGATCAATATCCGAGTTTCCAAGAACCACCGGAGAGGACAGAAACTTGTAGTCGCCCAACATGATAGAGACACCCAGGACACAATTGTTAGAAGTCATTTGCTTGCCCGGAGACACAATCTTCAACGGGAAAGGAATCCTTTCGGTCACAAAATCATGCTTGGCAACAAATGGTCTTGAAATAAAAGAAAGCGATGCACCAATGTCAAAAAGAACTTTTGCAGGAACATCGTTAACAGGAAGGTTACCCATGATGACATCTGGCGAGTCCTCTACCTGAGCTGCGTTCAACAAGTTGACCTTGGCGTGCTTGGGGTTATTGAGGGAGTCCTGGATTAGTGGGTGTTCGGATAGCCGGACTATACCTTCAGTCGGACTCCTGGACTATGAAGATACAAGATTGAAGACTCCGTCCCGTGTCCGGAAGGGACTTTCCTTGGCGTGGAAGGCAAGCTTGGCGATACGGATATACAGATCTCGTACCATTGTAACCGACTCTATGTAACCCTAACCCTACCCGGTGTCTATATAAACCGGAGGGTTTTAGTCCGTAGGACGACATACACATCAACAATCATACCATAGGCTAGCTTCTAGGGTTTAGCCTCCTCGATCTCGTGGTAGATCTACTCTTGTACTACCCATATCATCAATATTAATCAAGCAGGACGTAGGGTTTTACCTCCGTCGGGAGGGCCCGAACCTGGGTAAAACTTCGTGTCCCTTGCCTCCTGTTACCATCCGGCCTAGACGCACAGATCAGGCCCCCCTACCCGAGATCCGCCGGTTTTGACACTGACATTGGTGCTTTCATTGAGAGTTCCTCTATGTCGTCGCCGTCAGGCTCGATGGCTCCTACGATCATCGATAGCGATGCAGTCCAGGGTGAGACCTTCCTCCCCGGATAGATCTTCGTCTTCGGCGGCTTCGCACTGCGGGCCAATTCGCTTGGCCGTCTGGAGTAGATTGAAAGCTACGCCCCTGGCCGTCAGGTCAGATTTGGAAGTCTAAACTACACGGCTGACATCCGCGGGGACTTGATCTTCGACGGATTCGAGCCACTGCCGAGCGTGCCGCACTGTCCCGACGAGCATCATCTAGCTCTACCGCCGAACCGTGCCCTGGAGGCCGCACCCGCATCGGCTTCGACCCTTAATTCAGAGCCAACCGCGCCGATCGAGGATGGGTGGTTGGACGCCGCCTCGGGGGCTGTGATCCCAACGGCGATTGAGCCGAACACTAGCCCCGCACTTCGCGAGACTCGTGACTCTAAGGAGCCGGACTCCGGACACCCCGCACCCCTGCCGATCGAATCCGATTGGGCGCCGATCATGGAGTTCACTACCGTGGACATCTTTCAGCACTCGTCTTTCGGCGATATCCTGAAGTCACTGAAGTCTCTCTCTTTATCAGGAGAGCCCTGGCCGGACTACGGTCAGCAAGGTTGGGGTACGGACGATGAAGAAATTCAAAGCCCACCCACCACCCACTTTATAGCCACTGTCGACGACTTAACCGACATGCTCGACTTCGACTCCGAAGACATCGACGGTATGACGCCGATGAAGGAGATGACGAAGAACCAGCGCCTACTAGGCCCTGGAAAGCCACCTCGTCATATGACATATACATGGTGGACACCCCAAAAGAGGGAGATGGCGATGGAACAGCGGAGGATGACCCCTCCAAGAAATAGCCTAAGCGCCGGCGTCAGCGGCGCCGCTCAAAATCCCGCCAAAACAAACAAGGTGATTCCAGCACGGGAGATAATAATACTCAAGAAAGTGCCGAAGAAAACCCCCTCCAGTAAGATTTAGCACAGGAGGATGGAGAAACCAGCCCTCACGAGAGAGCGGCAGATAGAGAGGTCGAGGACGATAATTATATGCCTCCCTCCGAAGACGAGGCAAGCCTCGACGACGACGAATTCGTCGTGCCAGAGGATCCCGTCAAGCAAAAGCATTTTCAACGCAGGCTTATGGCCATGACAAGAAGCCTCAAGAAAAAACAGCAACAACATAGGGCTGATCAAGATTTGCTAGTCGATAGATGGACTGAAGTCCTCGCGGCCGAAGAGCATAAACTCGAATGCCCCTCCAAGAGCTACCCAAAGCGCAGGTTGCTACCCCGATTAGAGGAGGAAGCACTTGATGCGGCTGACCGGCCACCTCGTGGTCGCGATAGAGAGGCCTCTCGGCCCTCCACTCAAGCCGCACCCTGTACCAAGGCACGGGAATATGCGCCGGACTTACGAGATATGTTGGAGGACAAGGCAAGGCAAACAATATCGATCTACGGATCGCGTGGGCGCCCCACGGCTCGAGACGGTAACCGTCACACCGGCCACAAATTCGGCGGGGTCGAACACAGTAGACAAGGCTCATTGGAGCTACGTCATGATATAGCCCAGTACAGAGGCGCCGCACACCCACTCTGCTTTACAGACGAAATAATGGATCATCAAATCCCCGAGGGTTTCAAACCCGTAAACATCGAATCATATGATGGCACAACAGATCCTGCGGTATGGATCGAGGATTATCTCCTTCATATCCACATGGCCCGCAGCGACGATTTCCACGCCATCAAATACCTCCCACTCAAGCTTAAAGGACCAGCTCGGCATTGGCTTAACAGCCTGCCAACAGGATCAATTAGTTGTTGGGAGGACCTGGAAGCCGCATTCCTCGACAATTTCCAGGGCACTTATGTGCGACCCCCAGACGCCGATGACCTAAGTCACGTAATTCAGCAGCCAGAGGAATCGGCCAGGCAATTTTGGACACGGTTCCTAACAAAGAAAAATCAAATAGTCGACTGTCCGGACGCTGAGGCCCTAGCAGCCTTCAAACACAATATCCGTGACGAGTGGTTGGCCCGGCACCTTGGACAGGAAAAACCGAAATCTATGGCAGCACTCACGACACTCATGACCCGCTTTTGCACGGGAGAAGACAACTGGCTTGCTCGTAGCAACAATATGACCAAGAACCCTGGTAATTCTGACACCAGGGACAGTAGTGGCAGGTCGTGTCGCAACAAGCAGAAGCGCCGCATTAACGGCGACAATGCTGAGGATACGGCAGTTAATGCCGGATTCAGAGGCTCTAAATCCGGTCAGCGGAAAAAGCCATTCAAAAGGAATCCTAGGGGCCCGTCCAGTTTGGATCGAATACTCGACCGCTCGTGCCAGATACATGGCACCCCCGAAAAGCCAGCCAATCACACCAACAGGGATTGTTGGGTGTTCAAGCAGGTAGGCAAGTTAAACGCCGAAAATGAAGACAAGGGGCTGCATAGCGATGACGACGAGGAGCCCCGGTCGCCGAACAATAGTGGACAGAAGGGTTTTCCCCCACAAGTGCGGACGGTGAACATGATATACGCAACCCATGTCCCCAAAAGGGAGCGGAAGCGTGCGTTAAGGGACGTATACGCGGTAGAGCCAGTCGCCCCAAAGTTCAACCCATGGTCCTCCTGCCTGATCACCTTTGATCGAAGGGACCATCCCACTAGCATCCGTCATGGCGGATTCGCCGCATTGGTTCTAGACCCAATTATTGACGGATTTCATCTCACTAGAGTCCTTATGGACGGCGGCAGCAGCCTGAACCTGCTTTACCAGGATACAGTGCGGAAAATGGGCATAGATCCCTCGAGGATTAAGCCCACCAAAACGACCTTTAATGGCGTAATACCAAGTGTAGAGGCCAACTGTACAGGCTCAGTCACACTTGAAGTGGTCTTCGGATCTCCGGATAATTTCCGAAGCGAGGAGTTAATCTTCGACATAGTCCCGTTTCGCAGTGGCTATCATGCACTGCTCGGGCGAACCGCATTCACTAAGTTCAATGCGGTACCGCATTATGCATACCTTAAGCTCAAGATGCCAGGCCCTCGAGGAGTAATTACGGTCAATGGAAACACCGAACGCTCCCTCCGAACGGAGGAGCACACGGTGGCCCTTGCAGCGGAAGTTCAAAGCAGCCTCTCCAGGCAGTTCTCTAGTCCGTCCACTAAACGACCAGACACCGTCAAGCGTGGCCGGAGTAACCTACAACAAGACCGCCTGGCACGATCCGAGCAGGCGTAGCAATGCGGCCCCAACCCCAACCCTCGCAAAAAGGCGACGCCGGTACTTCACGTACATAACTATGCTCTAGAGATACCATGGGCACAGGGGGAGGGGCACCATCACGGCACGCCCAATACACGGCTTAAACCGTACCAGGGGCTGCCTATTTTTTAATTTTCTCTTACTTTCAGGACTTCATCCTTCGGAAGGCCTGTTCGGCAGTTCAATTGCCGCACAAACGATGCAAGAACCAGGGAAACAGACAAGCCACGCCGCACTACGGAACTCCCAGGTGGTCTCTATCACGAGCAGTATACCCGTTCCGCACACTATTCCGCAGCTTGCCCCTGGAACGGACATGTTAACTAGTCCAACCTTCCACTTATCGCACTATCTGTATCGTTCTGCTTTGATCGCAGCCCTTTTTAATAAACAATGCATAGCTTTCGTCTATTTTTGCATTACCTTTTTTTCTTTATATATGTTCCTTAATGACATGTTGCACCCGTACACGTTGGTACGGTCAAAATACGCCAGAGGCTTTAGTACCCCTCAATATGGTGTGAGAAGTCCGAACACTTTAACAAGTGCGGCACCCCGAGCTTATAGCATTATATGCATCGGCTCCGAATCATGTCTTGGGTCAATAGTTGGGTTTTCCCGGCTCCTATGTTTTGGTGCCTTACGTTCCGCTATATCGGCTAAGGTTGCACTAGGAGAACCACTGCGATTGTGCCCCGGTTGAGCTGGGTCGAGCACCTCAGTGGAGAAAGCTAAAACTGACTGTCATGATGAAGCGTGAGCTGGTCGCTGTTCGAGAGGTTTTTCGAGTCCCTAAAGACTTATGCCACTTAGGGCGAGGAGCCGGCTCTGTCCGGCCAAGGCGTGGATAGCGCCCCGAACTCGGTCTTCCGAATACTAGGGGCTTCGCTGAAATTTAAAATTATAGAATTCTATGGCTAAGTGAGAGTGTTCACGAATTATAGTCCGATTGCCTTGTTTGTTGGGCTGAGCGCCTCCCACGAAGGACCCAAACATGGGAAAAAAGAGCGCCCAGGTTCATCCCCGAACACCCCAGCACTAGCGGCACAGGGGTAGAAGTCGACGACTCGCCATCTCTCAGTATTGATAAACAGCTGCACATAAGGTAATATTTTAAATTCCAACAGCATTGCTTAGCGCATATGAACAAGTTTTCAGCGCACAGGATAACACGAGCGGGTTTTACTCAAAAAAATACATCCTTGGTACATTCATCCGCAACAAGGCAGGCACCCTTCAGAACATCCTTATAATAATTCTCGGGCTTGTGATGCTCTTTCCTCGGCGGTGGCCCATCCTTCACAAGCTTCTCTGCATCCAGCTTGCCCCAGTGCACCTTAGCATGGGCAAGGGCCCTACGGGCACCTTCAATGCAGACGGAGCGCTTGATGTCTTCAAGCCTCGGACAGGCCTCCACCAGCCGTCGCACCAGCCCGAAATAGCTCCCAGGCAGAGCCTCTCCAGGCCACAGCCAAACTATGAGGCCCTTCATGGCCTGTTCGGCCGCCTTGTGGAGCTCGACCAGTTGCTTCAGCCGGTCGCTCAGGGCCACGGGGTGTCCGGCCTCAGCATACTGAGACCAGAACACCTTCTCTGTCGAGCTGCCCTCCTCGGCTCGATAGAATGCGGCGGCATCGGACACATTCCGGGGAAGATCTGCGAACGCTCCTGGAGAGCTCTGGATTCGGGTAAGTAACAAGTAACTCACGTTTATGTGTTTGCTTTGCATAAAGAATGCCTTACCCACCGCTATCTTCTTCACCTCATCCAACTCCTGGAGGGTCTTCTGGGATTCAGCCTTGGCAGACCTGTCATTTTCAATAGCCACCGCGAGCTCGGACGCTCGCGTCTTTGAGTCAAGCTCTAAACTCTCATGTTTTTCCATGAGAGCCTGGAGCTCTTGCCGCACCTTGCCAACCTCGGCCTCATACTTCTCTCGCTTGGTGCGCTCCAAGGACGCCCTCTTCTCGGCCTCGACCAGCGCTTTCTTAAGGGTCGCCACTTCAGACATGGCCCCTACATTAGCCACGATAATCCTGTCATTTTTTGCAATTGCACCTTTATATATATATATATATTCAAAAACAAGGTATTTCTTACCTTCATTATCCTCGATCTGCTTCTTGGCACGACCGAGCTCTTGCTCGGACCGCTCGAGGTTCTGCTTTAGCGTGTCCACCTCCGTAGTCAGTGCGGCGGACGCAAGTAGGCAAGCCTGCATATGCATATTGACTCATTTTTGTTAGACTCCTGCGAATTCTAGTTGATCCTCTATTCGGCTTTTCTTCCCGAACGCCAAACAGAGCATCAGGCGCTACTGTCTATGCGGTACTATTATTTACACATTCTTACCTCAAAGCCTGTCAAAAGGCTAGAACAAGCTTCACTCAGTCCGCTCTTGGCGGACTGAACCTTCTGGACCACCGCACTCATAATAGTGCGGTGTCCTTCACCGATGGAGGCGCCTTGGAGCGCCTCCAACATATTGTCCGGCGCCTCCGGTTGGACGGGGGCCGCCGGCACGGTGGACTTGCTCCTCTTGGAAGGAGGTCCCCCGCCGGACTCTGGAACCTTTGAAGGTTCCGGAGCAGTGTCCAGCCTACAGCCGGACTTGGAGCCCTGGGGGGGTTTCATCCCCTTTACTCCTGGAGTCCGGGAGGCCGCCTTGCGATGCCTCCAGGACCACCTCCTCCCGGCTTGGAACCTGTTGGGACAACACTTCGGTGTCTTCCGTAGGGCGGGGGGTGGA
Source organism: Triticum urartu (assembly GCF_056163025.1). NCBI lineage: Eukaryota > Viridiplantae > Streptophyta > Magnoliopsida > Poales > Poaceae > Triticum > Triticum urartu. Next base: position 162,596,033 of record NC_141878.1, on the reverse strand, counting down.
AGCCGTCGGAAGCGAGTTCACATCCGACGAGTCCAGTGAGCCGCTCGACGACGCGTTGAGCCGGTCTTAGGGTGGGCTGCATAAACATATTCGACGTAAGGGAAAGCTGTAAACGAATACTATGAATTACTCTAGTATCCGGATACTTACGATTTTGCCAGGGCTTGGCCCTAGGCGCCCACTCCTCTCCGCCGCCGTCGGCGTTGGTGGAGCAGTCCGGAGGAAGGGTTTTCCCCTTCTTGGACCCTTCGGCCTCCCCAGTTGGGGCGGCCTTCCTTTTCTTCACTTCCCCCGCTGGAGGGGGAGGGGTCTCTTCTTCCTCCTCCTCGTCTTCACGGGAGGAGTGCATCTTGGATTCATCGAATGATGAATCCGACACCTCCGGGCGTCGGGCACTCTTTCGAGTCCCCGTGGCCTTCTTCTTGACCTTCTTCTCCGGCACCACATAGGGTGCCGGAAGTAGCAGCTTCGCCAAGCGAGCATCCGCTGGGCCTTCGGGCAAAGGAGCCGGACAGTTGATCTGTCCGGATGTCACCTGCCAATCCTGTCAAAGGTGAGGGAGTTTAGATCCCGCATGGAGTCAAACTATGAAAAACTGATACCCTGTAAAAGGAAAAAAACAGCTTACCGCGAGAGCGTGACGCTGCGCACTGAATCCGCGATCCTCAATAGCGGATGCAGGAGCCTCTACGCCCTTGAAAAGCACCTTCCAGGCATCTTCGTATGTCGTGTCGAAGAGCCTGCTCAGAGTCTGGTGCCGCGCCGGGTCGAACTCCCACAGGTTGAAAGCCCATTGTTGGCACGGGAGGATCAAGCGGATGAGCATAACCTAGACTACGTTGACAAGTTTGAGCTTCTTGTCCACCAGGGTTTTGACGCATGTTTGGAGTCCGGTCAGCTCCCCTTTTTTACCCCATGACAGGCCCGTCTCTTTCCAGGACGTGAGCCGCGTTGGGGGTCCGGACCGGAACTCGGGGGGCACGACCCATTCGGTGTCGCGCGGCTCGGTGATGTAAAACCACCCCGATTGCCACCCCTTCAGGGTCTCCACAAAGGAGCCTTCAAGCCAGAGGACGTTGGCCATCTTGCCCACCATGGCGCCTCCGCACTCCACCTGGCTGCCGCGCACCACCTTCTGCTTGACATTGAAAGTCTTGAGCCATAGGACGAAATGGGGGCGGATGCGGAGGAAGGCCTCGCATACGATGATTAACGCCGAGATATTGAGGACGAAGTTCGGGGCCAGATCGTGGAAATCCAGGCCGTAGTAGAACATGAGGCCCCGGACAAATGGGTGGAGAGGGAAGCCCAGTCCGCGGAGGAAATGGGGGAGGAACACCACCCTCTCATGGGGCCTAGGGGTGGGGATGAGCTGCCCCTTTTCGGGGAGCCGGTATGAGATGTCGTTAGACAGGTATCCGGCCTTCCTCAGCTTTTTGATATGTCCCTCCGTGACGGAGGAGACCATCCACTTGCCTCCCGCTCCGGACATGGCTGGAGAAGGTTGAGGTTGGGAGTGCGGACTTGGGCGTTGGAGCTCGAGTGCGCAAGAATGGATAGGCGAAGGAGGAAGAAGGCGTAGGTGAAACGGTGGATCCTTATCCCCTTATATGGGTGACCGCAACTACGTTTCCCCACCAGCCTGGTAAATCTCGCTTATCTCCAAGCGCCGTAATCAATGGCGCGGTTGGGTTACCCACGCCCGTATTGATGAGAATCCCGGAATAAGGGGACACGATCTCTGCTTTAACAAGATGTGCCAAGGAAACTGCCTCGCATAACGCGCTAAGATGGGACAGTAAAACGGTTCAAATAAAAGCTTGGCTGTGGTGTGATGTCACACTATGGAATACGTCAGCAGATTATATTTGTGTAAATATTATTCTCTCTATGGCAATATGTGGAAACTTATTTTGCAGAGCCGGACACTATCTTTGTGTTCAAAATCTTCTATGAAGTACTTGGAGGGGGAACCCGCCTTGCAATGCCGAAGACAATCTGCGCGCCAGACTCGTCGTCATTGAAGCCTAGTTCAGGGGCTACTGAGGGAGTCCTGGATTAGGGGGTGTTCGGATAGCCGGACTATACCTTCAGCCGGACTCCTAGACTATGAAGATACAAGATTGAAGACTCTGTCCCGTGTCCGGAAGGGACTTTCCTTGGCGTGGAAGGCAAACTTGGTGATATGGATATACAGATCTCCTACCATTGTAACCGACTCTATGTAACCCTAACCCTACCCGGTGTCTATATAAACCGGAGGGTTTTACTCCGTAGGACGACATACACATCAACAATCATACCATAGGCTAGCTTCTAGGGTTTAGCCCCCTCGATCTCGTGGTAGATCTACTCTTGTACTACCCATATCATCAATATTAATCAAGCAGGACATAGGGTTTTACCTCCGTCGAGAGGGCCCGAACTTGGGTAAAACTTCGTGTCCCTTGCCTCCTGTTACTATCCGGCCTAGACGCACAGATCGGGACCCCCTACCCGAGATCCGCCGGTTTTGACACCGACAGTTATGCTTGACCACAGCTGTACTTGCCGATCTCACAGGAGGAGGAGGGAGACGCCTCTGATTGAAGCATTTGTTGGCATAGTGATCCTTCTGTTGGCACTTGTTGCACGTGACCTCTGAAAGCGGACGGTGATACGGAGCACTCGATCTTGGAGCTTGAGATGAAGTCTTGTTCTGAAAGCCAGGGTTGGGTGGGTGGGAAGATCCCCTGCCACCTTTGCTCTTCTGCTGATAAGGCTGACGGAACGGAGGAGGAGGAAGCCAATACTTCTGCTGCTTAGCCACTTGAGTTGAGGAAGAAGGAGTAGCATCTCTGACTCGCTTCTTGGAAGCATCGCACTTCAGTTGAGCAGTCTCTTGCTTCATTGCCATGTTGTAAAAGTCATCGTACCTCCTGGGCTTAAAGAGGACAAGAGCTAGCTGCATTTCTTCTCTGAGACCACCCCTGAACTGGTATATCATGCTCTTCTCATCAGGGACGTCCTGCTTAGCAAAGTGGGCAAGCTTCTGAAACATCTTGTTGTACTCGTAGACAGACATAGAGCCTTGCTTCAGGTTGCGGAATTCCTCACGCTTTATTTAAACCACGCTCTGAGGAATATGATGAGCTTTGAAGTATTGATGGAATTCATCCCAGGTAATCATACGGCCTCCTCTGGAATCTTTGTACTGCTGAAACCATTCTGCAGCTTGGTCTTTGAGTTGGAAGGAAGCGAACTTGACGAAGTCCTTAGGCCTGACGTTACTGCACTCGAAATGCTTGCCTATGTCCACGAGCCAATCATCAGCGTCTGTTGCCTCAACACAATTGCTGAAGGTCTTTGTCTGGTTAGCAAGGAACTGGTTGAGTGTAGCAAAATGATTCTGATTGTTGCCTTGACCCTGGTTCGCTTGGTTGCGCTCTTGAAGAAGTTGCATCATCAGCTGCGTGTTTGCATTGGTAGCGGCCATCACAGCTTGCCATGCCTCCGGAGGTGGAGGTGGTGGTGGCGGATCAGGATTCGGAGTCGTGCGCATTGGAGGAGCCATCCTGAACAGGTTGACATCCATTAGCACATTGATAGACAAATATTGAAGCTGAAACAAACGGGTTGAAATTGCAACATATAGTCCTCACATCCGAACAAAATGAACGAAAGCATTCCAATTGAAATGGTCACATATCCATAAATTGAGAAGCCACTTAGAATTGAGGTAGAAGAAAAAACAACAAGGTACGGAACAAGAACGAATAGTCGGTAAGGATCACCCAATCTCAAACCAAATATCCGTGGAAGAAGAACTAGAGCTACAAGAATTCCCACCTATGAAACTCCCGAACCTTTCTGGTTATGCAATCAGGTGTTGGGGATACAGGGGAAGCATAATATCTCACCCAAATCTAGCAAAACCTACATCCAGCTGTATCCATCCTTCAACACATAACCGAGAAAAACTTCGGAAATCGTCTACCTCAACCTTCGAAAAGCATCCATTATACAAGTTATGGCAATACTCCCAAACTCCCGCCCCAGTACTGGGTGGCGTCGAGGTTATCTCACCAACAACTGCATAAAAGAGATTTTCGATGTCGGCGAAACTAAACTCAGGTATTCCAGAACTGCAATGATAAAATTGTGACGACAACACCTCGGAGCTCAACTCCCCGGGACACTGCCACAATCCCTAAATGACAGGAGGCACCAAGAACAATGTTCTCGTCACAAATCGATCGGAACGATTCCAAGATACCCGCGTGATCCTAAATTTTTTTAGTGAAATTTGAGAAGAGAAGAGTCAAAACTCTACGTCAGGATGCCTTACCAGAGTGATGAAGGGACTGGGGAGTAAAAAGAATTCCTAAACTCTCCGATATATAATTCCTAAATGACTCAAAACATTTTTCTAGACTCAACAACGTCAGCTAATCGATCAAGCAGGGGGGCTCTAGGGATGGCAATGAGTCGGGTTTGGGGCGGTTGAAGCTGGTCCAAATCCAACCCATGACCCATCTTCCTACCCTCTACCCATCCACCAAATTATCCATGGGCACAAGTTGTGCCCATGCCCAAACCCACTGTATACCCACATACCCATGGAGCTCCATGAGCATAGAAAAGTCAGCATGAAGCCTTCCCAAATATCAAATCAACTCATCATCATTCACTCACAAATGACAACATAAGCTACATGCATAAGTAGGTAACAAGTAATATGACGAGTCCTTAAGTGTGACATACCAGAGGTTGATTATGTAGCATATAGCTCATGGCACAAGTTGCATATTTCCTGCCATTTCCCATTGATTCGCTCTTTCTACTGTCACTGGCATATGACCCCACATGTCATACGGGTATCCATTGGATATCCATGGAGCACAAACTATAACCATGCCCAACCCGGTTGTTCGTGGGTATCCATATCCATGGACCCATGGGCAGAAATGTGCTCCATACCCTTGCCCAACTGGGTCAGGTATCCATGGGTATCCAGATCCATGGATAAAATTGCCATCCCTAGGGGGCTCCTAAGGTCGGGGACGGCTCTGATTACCAACTTGTAACGCCCTTGATGCGGCTATATCTCCTACGTGTCGAAGCACAACTTAGAGGCATAACCGCATTGAAAGCAATGTCGTAAGTAAGGTAATCTTTACAACAACCCATATAAATAAATAACAGGGGAAAAAGGTACATAGTTGGCTTACACTCACCACATCACACAAATACATGAATAACATTACAATCATCCAATACACTCATGGTCCGACTACGGTACCAAAATAAAAGGTCAACCCCAACATTGCGACATGGTCCCGATCGCCCCAACTGGGCACCACTACTGATCATCAGGGAAAGACACATAGTAACGGCGAGAGTCTTCGTCGAACTCCCACTTGAGCTCAAGCGCATCATCTGGAACGGAATCATCGGTCCCTGCATCTGGTTTGGAAGTAATCTGTGAGTCACGAGGACTCAGCAATCTCGCACCCTCGCGATCAAGACTATTTAAGCTTATAGGTAAGGCAAGGTAATAAGTGGAGCTGCAGCAAGCGACTAGCATAAATGGTGGCTAACCTGTTCGCAAAAGAGAGCGAGAAGAGAAAGCAAAGCACGAACGAAGAACTAAAGAACAACCTATGGCAAACATTACTCCAACACCGTGTTCACTTCCCGGACTCCGCCGAGAAGAGACCATCACGGTTACACACGTGGTTGATTCATTTTAATTAAGTTAAGTTTTCATGTTATCTACAACCGGACATTAACAAATTCCCATCTGCCCATAACTGCGGGCACGGCTTTCGAAAGTTCAAATCCCTGCAGGGGAGTCCCAACTTAGCCCATCACAAGCTCTCACAGTCAACGAAGGATAAACCTTCTCCCGAGACATTCCGATCAAACTCGGCATCCCGGTTTTACAAGACAACCTCGACAATGGTAAAACAAGTCCAGCAACACCGCCCGAATGTGCCGACAAATCCCGATAGGAGCTGCACATATCTCGTCCTCAGGGCACACTCAGATGAACACTACGTACAACTAAAACCAACCCTCATGTTTCCCTGAGGTGGTGCTGCAAGTGGCTCTGTTTGGACCAACACTCAGAGGAGCACTGGCCCCGGGGGGGGGGGTTTAAATAGGATGACCCTCGGGCTCCGGAAACCCAAGGGAAAAAGAGGCTAGGTGGTAAATGGTAAAACCAAGGTTGGGCATTGCTGGAAGAGTTTTATTCAAGGCAAACTATCAAGGGGTTCCCATTATCACCCAACCGCGTAAGGAACGCAAAAATCCAGGAACATAACACCGATATGACGGAAACTAAGGCAAAGTAGAGCTCGATTGACTCAAGCTAGGGTGCTCCATAAATGCAAACAAAGACATGGATGGATAGAGCACCACAATTTTAACAAAACATCCTTACTGATCATCCTCAAAAGAGGCACAGATCACTAGGAAACAACATGAACATATGGCATATTGACAAAATCAGATCAAGGACTTAGTGAAATTCTAAGTCCCTGAAATCAGCATTAACGAATGCACTACTTTGCAAGCTTGTTCTAGTCACCACACATATCACAAAAATACATGGTAAGCACCTCTGTAAAGATGGCATGGTATATAACAAAACACATGTAGAACTCAGGAGCATATCATGCACGCATTAATCATGGCAAAAATGACAAATAGTTATTTGATGAAACAGATCTGACAAATATATCACATAGCCCTCTTCCAACAGCATTTCGGGCATCAAGATGAGCTCAAATGAAAATGATGCTATGAGATGAAATGATGTACTCTCTGAGACGAACATTTTGATATGCTACACGCCCAAAACGGAGCCACGGGTGCAGATTTACGATGCGATGAACAATGCAAAACAATATGCAGACTTAGGGGAGAAACGAGGTCAACCCCTAGGGTTACTGTAGCTCGGATCTGGATCTCGCCGGAACAGTAGCGGTTCGCCGGAGATGGAGTACGTCGCCGGACTTGGGGGCTTGCCGGGGCGAGGAGATGAGGAGGAGGACGGCCGGAGTCGCTGGAGCGGCGAGGGGCGGCGAGGGCGGCGAGGAAGCCACGAGCCGAGGCGGCGGCGCGGGGCGATCGCCGGCGCGGAGTAGTGGCGCTTGCCGGCGCGGTGGCGGCGCGGCGAACGTTGGCAGCGGCGCGGACAAAGGCGGCGGCGCGCGCGGTAAGAGGCGGCACGGGGCGCGCGGGCCTCGGGGGCTCTACCCAGGCCGAGCGGGCCGGCGGCGGGGGAGACCCGGCGGCGACACATGGCGGCATGTGGCTGGCTGGGCGCGGCGGGCGGACGCGTCCAGTTGAGGCCGGACGTGTCCGATGGCGGCGGAGCTGATTTCTAGGGTTAGGGGAAGAGGAGATCCGGGAATTTCGGAGGAGGGTCTATTTATAGAGGTAGAGGGAGCTAGGAAGCTCCAAGTGGAGTGCGGTTTTCGGCCACGCGATCGTGATCGAACGCTCTAGGTGATGGAGAGGGTTTAGGTGGGTTTTGGGCCAAATTGGAAGGGTGTTGGGCTGCAACACACACGAGGGCTTCTCGGTCCCTCGGTTAACCGTTGGAGCATCAAACAAAGTCCAAATGACACGAAACTTGACATGCGGTCTACCGGTAGTAAACCTAGGCCGCATGGCAAGTCTCGGTCCAATCCGGAAATTTTTAACCCCCACACACGAAAAGAGGTAGAAAGGACCACTGGAGGAGATAGGAGCGCCGGAATGCAAAACGGACAACGGGGAAAATGCTCGGATGCATGAGACGAACACGTATGCAAATGCAATGCACATGATGACATGATATGAGATGCGTGACAAAGGCAACAACACACGGAGACAAAAACCCGAACCCGAGGAAAATAAAATAACTTAGCGCCGGAAACGGCAAGAGTTGGGATACATATAAGGTAAATTACATCCGGGGTGTTACATAATAGGAAAAAGGGGAGTCCTACTCCCGGTGGGAGTTGGACTCCCCCCCTTGGGCGCGCCACCCTCCTTGGTCGGCCCCCTCCTCCACTCCTTTATATACGGGGGCAGGGGGGCACCCCAGAGACACAACAATTGATCATTGATCTCTTAGCCGTGTGCAGTGCCCCCCTCCACCATAATCCTCGATAATATTGTAGCGGTACTTAGGCGAAGCCCTGCGACGGTAGAACATCAAGATCGTCACCACGCCGTCGTGCTGACGGAACTCATCCCCAACACTTTGTTGGATCGGAGTCCGGGGATTGTCATTGAGCTGAACATGTGCAAAAACTCGGAGGTGCCGTAGTTTTGGTGCTTGATCGGTCAGGCCGTGAAGAAGTACGACTACATCAACCGCGTTGTTATAACGCTTCCGCTTCCGGTCTACGAGGGTACGTAGACAACACTCTCCTCTCTCATTGTTGTGCATCACCATGATCTTGCGTGTGCGTAGGATTTTTTTTGAAATTACTACGTTCCCCAACAAAACTATCATATATGTGAGCCAAAAGGCGCAAACGGTCCCGGGCCATGGTAAGGCGACACCCGTGGGAATATCGTGCATGAGGCCGCAAAGTGATAGGAGGTGTTACCGGCTAGATCGATGTGACTTGGAATCAGGGTCCTGACAGCTTTGGTATCAGAGCCTGACTGCCTGTAGGATTACCAAGCCAAACTGATCGAAGTCGAGTCTAGAAATGCTTTTGTTATGTAAGGGAATTGATTGTGGAAGGGAACATAAGGCTCTTTTTACTCCTTTACCCTATGCCCTTCTGATCTGAGTCAACCTCTTCTTTTCTATGGGGATTAAGAACTAGGCCTTCTCATCTATATATCAGGATGACGTGTTACTAATCCATAGACTTATAGAATTGATAGTTTCAAGCCTCAGTTTCGTTCCTATTACTTCCGTATGTTGATAGTTGATCTCGGAACCTTGATATTGTGTTGTTGAGTGGTTATGCCACCATTTTGCAGGATGTCTCAAATCTTTTTGAGCATTTACAGCCGTTATGCTGTCCGAGTCATCCCAGGTTTCTAAGTAGTCTGATGCATTTGCAAACCCCTTCCTCCTGTTCCTGATGTCCATTTGGGCCAGATTAATCACACTAATCGGTGAGTTGAGGTACTCTGTTGCCTCGACATATATGTTGGAGCTATTATTATGACCCTAGGTGTTTTAGGGAGTCACCTAGTAATCTAGCCATGTTTTGTGTTCCGGTGTGATGATTCTGGCCACCATTCTCGAAAGCATCCCGTGATGCCATTTAGTAGTAGGTATTCTATTCCTGGGTTCTTGAACCCGAGATTCACCCTACTTACCTCCTGTTGATAGTGTTTGCTCATTCCTTTAGGATATTAGTAACCTTGCGACAGTCCTCGAGGTCCGTGGTATTTCTTTCTTCCAAATACCATGAACCATTATGGCAGAAGTTCTTTGAACCAAAATATCACAATCAAAGTACTCTTGAGGAGTTCTCCATTCATAATTGTGATTCTGCCAGTTCTACCTTCCTGCATGGGTTATCTGGAAGAAACCTGTTGAACTTGGTTCGACATATTAATCTATGCATCCACAACTCAGAAAGATATACGTCCTCTTGAGTTGTCCCTCTTCATTTATATTCCGACCATTGCCTATCAATTGATAGTCAGGAGTAATTGTGCATCCATGTTATTGATGCTTATTATTCTTGTGGTCCGTTAAGCCATTCTATTTCATAATGACTAGGAGAAACAAACTCTAGTACCTCATCCATATCCAAGATTGGGTCAAAGTAGTTGTGTTCTGCAGATCAAATGCCCATCCAGCTTTTGCTCTGTTCTACCCTGGAGTATTACCCCCTTTATGTCAGGATTGTCATGAGAATTGCACCATCTCTCATGAATTCTTGACGCAGTGATACTTCTTGCCATCATTTTTCATTCCTCAGTCCCGTGTTGTCGCAACCGGAATGCCGGCAAGGGAACCATGATGTGTGAAATCAATACTCCTAGCAACCGTGTTGCTCGGTAGTTAATGGACACTAATATCATTCTTAGCGCGTTGGTTATCGAAACACTATTCTAGGATTGATCGTGCTACCTTGTCCTTATTTACGGTGCACTCTTCGATCAATGAGTTAGGATTACTCAATCCCTTGCTTATTTGTTCATATCGTCTTGCTCTGAAAAGCAAGATTGTTCTCGAGCTTAGTAACATATCGGTGGTTTGTGATGTTCCGAATATCTTCTCGGAAGTATTACCAGGTTGTCACCTGACCGCTATGTTGAGTTCCTGATCATGTTGGTTTTCCTCCAAACCACTTATTCTCCAAGATTCTGTGTTGGATACCCTGAACTAGTTGCTCGAGCTAAACAACAACTTGCAGAGTTGGAAGATAAAAGCTTAATCCACTTAGTTCATTCCAAAGGGATATCATTGTGTTTGTGTGTTAGTTGAAGAAAGATGATAACTTCATCGATTGTTCCTCGTGATCGGTTGTTGGATCTGTTGTCTTGTCAAAACTTTGATTTGAGTGTGGGCTATCCTCAAATCAAATCAGTACCAACGATATTCGTAAAGTTGTCTTACTCTTGGTTGACTCCTCGAGCATACACCATTACATCTTTTGGTCTGACCAATACTATCACATTGTTCACATAATGGTGGAAGTCCAGTGATATGGAAATTCTGATGAGTTGCTATTGAGCCCATCAACAGCATTTTGTCTCCTCCATGATTTGTGTTGAACATCCAGCTAGTGTTGGAAACTTGTGTAAGCATTTTCTTCATGCCCCGTTCATGAAGTATATGTTTGGGTGAAAGAAGTGACTTCCTTTGATTCACGTGCATTTGACGTAAGTTACCGCCGTGAATTCTAGAAAGTTTGTTTTGCTTCCTCTGGAATCATCCCAAGTCAGTCATGCATGTGCGAAGTATTCTATGGTCTGATAGACTGATCATCTTCATTCTATACGCATCTCTAGCACACCAAGCCACTAATTGATTTGTTGAAGATAAAGGAGTCTGTTCTAAAGTGTTAATCCTTTAGACTTCCGCGCGGAGATTTCAATATCATTAATTATGGTTCCCAACCAGAACTCAGTAGTGTTTTTGTTGTAAGACTACTACGTGGTCATGCTTGTCTGGGACGGTGTGTTCACATGTATGTAGCAGAACCGGCTCATGTTTGGGAGCTTACTACCATAGTTCATTTCCCTAGAATCTCGCAACATCATCTCGTCGACTTGTGTTGCAACCTTTCCTTCCCCAGACATGCCGTCTGAAGTATCCTGTTGCCAACCAGATCTGAATCTCAGGCAGATATGATGGTTGAAACATTCCCAACATTGCATTTTGTTCCCAGCTTACACCACCATTGTGCCAAATTCCCATGGGCTATCCTTTCCGGTAATTGTTGCTTTGGATCATCTCAAAAGTGGTCCTGCTATGGGTCCCATCCATCTCCGATCATAAGCAAAAATCATCCATTGTGTTGTCTTCAACAAGGTAGACCACATCTTCCATTCTAGTCCGGGTATGCCATCCTTTCGAACTCCTTCAAACGATCGTTTGTGCATTTCCTTAGGCTGGTACAGAGAGTTTCAATGATCTCTGTATCAAAAGTAATTCTTTCTGCCACCTAAAGGAATAATTCTACGAGTCACCTCCTCCAACATGTCTCGTTAGGGAATCATGGCAACTCAACTCCTCGCTACATTGACAACCGTTCACCACCTTCTTAAGTGTGGAATTGATGCCTACCTAGTGAACCATCGCCATCTGTTTCTTCCATCCCTCTTGATGTATGTTTGTGTCTCAACTCGAGAGAGTTACTGTGTCTCATCCCGTGAGTTGACCGTGAATTGCTCGATCTTCGAGAAGATCATTTCCTATAGAATCTCTTTTTGTCGTCATCGAGTTAAATGAAGATTTCGAAAACAAAGACGTCAAGGTCAAATTTGAAGCAATGAATCAACATCTTCGAGAAGGGCTATTGGATCATGAAGACCGTGTTAGCTTCGTGTCCCTCTGTCTTCTTACCTCAGGTCTTGAATCTCGGGACGAGATTCTTGTTTAGTGGGGGTGAGTTGTCACAGCCCTAGAATTCTGCTTTGTAATTAGTTGCATCAGTGAGTTGCATCCATGCATCATGTTTAAATTCAAGAAACTTGAATTGAGGAAATGTGAAAGCCTCAAAATTTTAATTAAAAGTAGGGCAAATAACCCTAGAAAATGCATCCAATGTTTCCAAAATGCTCTCCAATGATGTTTAATATTTTTGGCAAGGGTTTTGGTCCAAACCAAAAATATGGAACATTTTTGAGGAATTATTTTGGCCATCTAGATTTAAATCAATAAATATTTGAGTTGGATTTAATTCTTCTATAAAAAGAATTGCAAGTCCAGTAATCCTGAAAACCTGTGAGTGGCTTTGAATATATTGCATCAAGCCACATAAATATTTTCAGAAGCTACTAAATGATTTGGTTTGTGAATCAAATCAAAACAGAATTGAAATATTAGAAAACAGAAACATAAATGTAAAAAAAGGAAACTAACCTGGCCCAGCTTACCTGGCCTCACCTGTGCAGCCACTAGAGAGGCCAACCCAGCACTGTAGAGGCCTAGCCCACAGGGGCATGACCGTTTTCTACCTCTGCCAGTAGGCAGAGGCGAACCAGAGCACGACGCCGGCTGCGCCAGCTCTTGCTTCGCGCTGGTGAGCTCTCCTCCCCCCCACGCCCTCGAGATGCGACGCAGCTCCCTGGCCCACTCCCTCACTCTTCGTGCTCCTCCTCCCCTCTGTCTCCCTCTCACATGCACACCCGAGCGTTGCCGTCGCCGTCGATCGCCGTAGCCATGGCCATCGGCCACCGCACCCCCTGCCGACATGCCCATCGACTCCGCCGCGAGGCCTCGTGCCTCCAAGCAGAAGAACGCAAGCCCGGACGGCCTTCTTCACCGCCAACGCCACCGTCCTCAACCTCGGGTGCCGGTGATGCCCGCCGTTGATTCGCCGGACCCCGTGCCTCCCCTGCCTCGCCAGCAGCACCAGAAGAACTGCGGTGAGCCGCTGCACCGTTTCCCCTATGCCCCGTTGCCTAATTCGCCCCCTAGCTGCATCAACCACCGGAGCCGAGCACTCCCCACCGCCGGCCATGTCGCCGCCGCGGTTGCAACACCCGCACGTCGCACCAGAGCACGTAGGCGTGCTCAGCGCTTCCACAGGAAGCCGCAGACCCCACCAGTTCGTCTCGAAACGCTCCGTAGCGCCGAACCCGCCGCTCCCGTAGCTCCGGCCACCGCCATGGTTGCCGTGGCCATCGTCTCCGGCCACCCCGCAACCTGCTGCATGATCCCCTGGATGAGCGCGAGGATAGGCATCCCTCTGGTGCCTCCAGCGCGTCGAGTCGACCCCTGTAGCGCCGTCCCGGGCAACTCCGGTGATCCTCCGCTGTCGGGTTTGGTCGCCGGCGTCCAACTCCGGTGGCTGGTGACGTGGCACCGTCATTAGCGCCTAACTAACCCCCTAGAGTCACTGACATATGGGCCCAGGCCTTAACTAAACTAGATTAGGTTTAGTTTAATTTTAATTAACCCTGTTAGTTAACTGTGTCACTGACGTGTGGACCCCACACGTCAGGTTTGACCTGGACCGAGCCGTTGACCTGCTGACGTCACTATGAGGTCATGATGACGCAATAATTCCTTTCTGGGATTTAAATAAATCTTAAATGATTTATTATTTTCAGAAATTACCCCCAAACTTCTAAAAATCATAGAAATTCAACCGTAACTCCAAATGAAAAGATTTATATATGAAAAATTATCAGAAAAATTCAAGGAATCCATCTGTACCATTTTCATGCATGTTTGAACAATGTTTGTCCTCTTTTTTGGACAAAACAAATAAAGGGCATTTGAATAATCATATATGGAGTTGGAATTTGAATCATGTATTCAAACCAACTTCATTTAAATCATAACTAGATGCATTAGCTCAAATCACAACATATTGCCATGTCATGATCATGCATCATATTGTCGCATATGCATTGATTGTGTTCTTCTCTATTGCTGGTGTTTGTCCCCCTTCAGTAGACGACGTTCCGACAATGTGATCGATGACACCGATGAAGAACTATAGTATCTTCAGAAGTGCCAGGCAAGCAAAACCCCCCTATTTCATTCCGATACAATCCCACTCTCTCGCTCCTCGGAGCCTAATGAATAAATACTTGAGTCGTAGAGTTATGTTGTGATGCCATGTTGTATTTACACATATCGGGCATATTGTGTGTATGATTGAAATGCTTGGTATGTGTGGGATCCGACAATCTAGTTGTTTATCCTTGCCAACCTCTCTTATGGGGAAATGTAGTATAGTGATTCCATGAGCCATAGTAGTCTGCTATAGCCCGATTCACCGGAGTCCTGCTAGCCCAGCACTACTGCTCAGGACACTTGACTGGCCGGCATGTGTTTCACTTCGTTCCTGTGTCTGTCCCTTCGGGGAAATGTCACACGGTGACATCCGGAGTCCTGCCTAGCCTGCTACAGCCCGGGTTCCCGGAGTCCTGTTAGCCCTGTCCTACAGCCCGGATTCACACGCTGCTGACCGACATGCTCGATGTGATTCATGTATGCCTGTCCCCATAGGTTGGTGCCGCTTTGGGTTCACGGCTAGCCATGTCGGCCCGGGTTCTCTGTCATATGGATGCTAGCGACACTATCATATACGTGAGCCAAAAGGCGCAAACGGTCCCGGGCCATGGTAAGGCGACATCTGTGGGAATACCGTGCGTGAGGCCGCAAAGTGATATGAAGTGTTACCGGCTAGATCGATGTGACTTGGAATCGGGGTCCTGACACATATTGAGCTAGCCAAACGTTCATAACGTCTGCATCTGCTCCTGCAATAGGCCAGTCACCTACTGGTGCATCAAGGACATAATTCTTCTGTGCACCAATGAGGATAAACCTCAGATCACGGACCCAGTCCGCATCATTGCTACTATCATCTTTCAACTTAGTTTTCTGTAGGAACACATATAAAACATAGGGAAGCAATAACGCGAGCTATTGATCTACAACATAGATATGCAAATACTATCAGGACTAATTTCATGATAAATTAAAGTTCAATTAATCATATTACTTAAGAACTCCCACTTAGATAGACATCCCTCTAATCATACGTGATCCATATCAACTAAACCATAACCGATCATCACGTGAAATGGAGTAGTTTTCAATGGTGAACATCATTATGTTGATCATATCTACTATATGATTCACACTCGACCTTTCGGTCTCCAGTGTTCCGAGGCCATATCTGCATATGCTAGGCTCGTCAAGTTTATCCCGAGTATTTCTGCGTGTGCAAAACTAGCTTGCACCCATTGTAGATGGACGTAGAGCTTATCACACCCGATCATCATGTGGTGTCTGGGCATGACGAACTTTGGCAACGGTGCATACTCAGGGAGAACACTTTTATCTTGAAATTTAGTGAGAGATCATCTTATAATGATACCGTCATAACTAAGCAAAGTAAGATGTATAAAAGATAAACATCACATGCAATCAAAATATGTGACATCATATGGCCATCATCATCTTGTGCCTTTGATCTCTATCTCCAAAGCATCGTCATGATCTCCATCGTCACCGGCATGACACCATGATCTCCATCATCTTGATCTATATCAATGTGTCGTCACATGGTCGTCTCAGAAACTATTGCTCTTGCAACTATTGCTATCGCATAGCGATAAAGTAAAGCAATTATTTGGCACTTGCATCTTATGCAATAAAGAGACAACCATAAGGCTTCTACCAATTGCCGATAACTTCAACAAAACATGATCATCTCATACAACAACTTATATCTCATCACGTCTTGACCATATCACATCACAACATGCCCTGCAAAAACAAGTTAGACATCCTCTACTTTGTTGTTGCAAGTTTTACATGGCTGCTACGGGCTGAGCAAGAACCGTTCTTACCTACGCATCAAAAGCACAACGATAGTTCGTCAAGTTAGTGTTGTTTTAACCTTCTCAAGGACCAGGCGTAGCCATACTTGGTTCAACTAAAGTTGGAGAAACTGACACCCGCCAGCCACCTGTATGCAAAGCACGTCGGTATTACCAGTCTCGCGTAAGCGCACGCGTAATGTCGGTCTGGGCCGCTTCATCCAACAATACCGCCGAACGAAAGTATGACATGCCGGTAAGCAGTATGATTTATATTGTCCACAACTCACTTGTGTTCTACTCGTGCATATGACACCTACGCATAAAACCAGGCTCGGATGCCACTATTGGGGAACGTAGTAATTTCAAAAAAATTCCTACGCACACGCAAGATCATGGTGATGCATAGCAACGAGAGGGGAGAGTGTTGTCCACGTACCCTCGTAGACTGAAAGCGGAAGCGTTAGCACAACGCGGTTGATGTAGTCGTACGTCTTCACGATCCGACCGATCAAGTACCGAACGCACGGCACCTCCGAGTTCAGCACACGTTTAGCCCGATGACGTCCCTCGAACTCCGTTCCAGCCGAGTGTTGAGGGAGAGTTTCGTCAGCACGATGGCGTGGTGACGATGATGATGTTCTACCGACGCAGGGCTTCGCGTAAGCACCGCTACGTTATTATCGAGGTGGACTATGGTGGAGGGGGGCACCGCACACGGCTAAAAGATCAAACAAATCAATTGTTGTGTCTTTGGGGTGCCCCCTGCCCCCGTATATAAAGGAACAAAGGGGGAGTGCAGCCGTCCTAGAGAGGGGCGCGCCAGGAGGAGTCCTACTCCTACCGGGTGTAGGACTCCCCCCCATTTTCCTTGTTGGACTAGGAGAGAGAGGGGAAAGAGGTGGAGGAGAAGAAGGAAGGGGGGCGCCGCCCCTTCTCCTTGTCCTATTCGGACTAGGGGGGAGGGGGTGCGGCCCTTGCCCTAGCCACCTTTCCTCTCTTCCACCAAGGCCCACAAAGGCCTATTAAGTCCCCGGGGGGTTCCGGTAACCTCCCGGTACTCCGGTAAAATCCCGATTTCACCCGGAACACTTCCGATATCCAAACATAGGCTTCCAATATATCAATCTTCATGTCTCGGCCATTTCGAGACTCCTCGTCATGTCCGTGATCACATCCGGGACTCCGAACAACCTTCGGTACATCAAAACATATAAACTCATAATATAACTATCATCGAAACGTTAAGCATGCGGACCCTACGGGTTCGAGAACTATGTAGACATGACCGAGACACGTCTCCGGTCAATAACCAATAGAGGAACCTGGATGCTCATATTGGCTCCTACATATTCTACAAAGATCTTTATCTGTTAGACCGCATAACAACATACGTTGTTCCCTTTGTCATCGGTATGTTACTTGCCCGAGATTCGATCGTCGGTATCTCAATACCTAGTTCAATCTCGTTACCGGCAAGTCTCTTTACTCGTTCCATAATACATCATCCCGCAACTAACTCATTAGTTGTAATGCTTGCAAGGCTTAAGTGTTGTGCATTACCAAGAGGGTCCAGAGATACCTCTCCGACAATCGGAGTGACAAATCCTAACCTCGAAATACACCAACCCAACAAGTACCTTCGGAGACACCTGTAGAGCACATTTATAATCACCCAGTTACGTTGTGACGTTTGGTAGCACACAAAGTGTTCCTCCGGTAAACGGGAGTTGCATAATCTCATAGTCATAGGAACATGTATAAGTCATGAAGAAAGCAATAGCAACAAACTAAACGATCAATTTCTAAGCTAACGGAATGGGTCAAGTCAATCACATCATTCTCCTAATGATGTGATCCCATTAATCAAATGACAACTCTTTGTCTATGGCTAGGAAACATAACCATCTTTGATCAACGAGCTAGTCAAGTAGAGGCATACCAGTGACACTCTGTTTGTCTATGTATTCACACATGTATTATGTTTCCGGTTAATACAATTCTAGCATGAATAATAAACATTTATCATGATATAAGGAAATAAATAATAACTTTATTATTGCCTATAGGGCATATTTCCTTCACGGGCCTCTCCGTCGTTCTCCGTCACCGCTGCCAACGCTGCCACCGGCCCAGCAGCAAATGAGCAGCAAGCCTCCTCACTGCACCCCTCCGTGCGGTGTGACGGCTGCACCGCCACCCCGTCACCGACTCCGGCCGGCTCATCGTCTCACGCTCTCCGCGCACCCACGGACGTGTAGGCCGCGCTGCTCATGGCACGCGAGCTCCTGCGCTACAGCCCGGTCGACGACCTCTACGAGGACTAGTTGGACCGCATCGCCGAGCTCTTCAGCGCCGCGAGGGGCTCTCCTGCACCATCCCTCTCGCTGCCTCGCCCGCCCTCGGCCGTGGGCGATGAGGCTCACGGAGCGCCTCCGCCTCCTCTACAACAAGATGGCGCCCTCACGGCGAGGCATGCGGCTCATGGGGTGCCTCCGTCTCCTCCGCGTCAAGACGGCGTCCTCGCTCTAAGATGTGCGGCACCGCGACACGGTCCACCGCGCTGTGTGCCCGCACACGAAGAAAGAAGCTGCCAAGAGAGATCCCCCGTCTGCAAGAAAACGCTCCACCGCTCCCAGCACCGACACGCCAGGATAGCCTGCCGCGACAGGGCCACGCGCCACTTGCCGTGGCGGCGCAATGGCACCAAGATCATGCTCCGCCTCCACGAAGGGCCCCGGTGGCCACGGCAGGCTGCCGCGCCTTCACTCCCGAGTTGCATAGCATCGTCTGGCCAGGCAAGTTCAAGCCGGATCTGCCTCGTCGCTACGACAGCACCCCCGACCCTGTGGAGTTCTTGTAGCTCTACGAGCTGAGCATTGAGGCGGCCAACAGCGACGGAAAGGTCATGGCGAACTGGTTTCCCATGGCTCTCAAGGACGACGCTCGCTCATGGCTCCTGAATCTACCCCCAGGCTCGATCTCTTCCTGGGATGATATGCGTGACTACTTCGTCACCAACTTCCAGGGCACTCGCGACCACCCCCTGGCCGTGGGTGACCTGCGCCACATCAAGCAACAGCCAGGAGAGACCCTGCAGAAGTACATCCAGCGTGCGTCTCAAGATCCCCAAGGTGATAGACGAGACCATCATCTCAGTGTTTTTCGACGGCGTCCGCGACATGAAGATGGAGGAGGAGCTCGCCATCCATGAGGAGCTGTGCACAACTTTGGAGCTGTTCAACATAGCAACCAATTATGCAAGAGCTGAGGAGGGGCGCGTCTCCCTCCTCGAGCTCCCCGCTACGGATCCATAGGAGAAGAAGGCCAAGGTCAAGGACGTGAAGCGCAAAGGCGTGGCCGTACTCGTGGCAGAGCCAGACATGAAGCGTGGCCGAGATCTTCCCGAGTCGTCCAAGAGCAGCCGTGCGTTCTGTGCCTTCCACAATGTGCGCACCCACAACACCAACGATTGTCAAGAGCTCAGGGCCATTCGAGATGGACGCTTAGGTTGAAGCCTCAAGCGCAATGACCAGGGCTACGACTAAGGAGGTGGAGGAGGTGGAGGACGTTGGGATGACCACGGGGCCCGCCAGGAGTGGCGCGACCAGTCTCGCGAGGATCGTTGGCAGGACCAGCCTCGTGAGGGCGCCTAGAGGGACCAGCCTCGCGAGGACCGTCCTCAGGGCAACCCTAGCCTCCCTCCGCTGCCGCCGCCAAGGAGGAACGACGACCACCAGCCGGACAAAGGGGCTAGGGGCTTCCAGGAGCCGCGCGCCATCGCCCGCATCTTGGGTGGCGCTCAAGCCCCAGCTTCCTAGCGCATCTTCAAGCAGTTCTCTCACGAGGTGAATGCAGCCCTCCCCAAGCTCGAGGCCACGCGCTCGCTCAGATGGTCCAAGTATGCCATCACCTTTAGCTCGACAGACCAGCTCAAGTGCGCGGCAACCGCTGGCATACTCCCGGTGCTCTATTCACCCGTCATCAGCAATGTCCAAGTCACCAAGACCCTCATCGACGGTGGCGCAGGGCTCAGTGTCCTGTCCGTCGAGACGTTCGATAGCCTTCAAGTGACATATGATCAGCTCCAGCCTACCAGGCCTTTCTCAGGAGTGACTGGCGGCTCCACCACCCCGATAGGGCAAGTCCGTCTCCCTGTCACCTTTGGTCAGCGCGACAACTACCACACCGAGCTTGTCGACTTCGACGTCGCACACATCCGCCTGCCGTACAATGGAATTCTCGGATACCCAGCGCTAGCCAAATTCATGGCAGTCACCCACCATGGCTACAACGTACTCAAGATGCCGGGAAGCGGCAGAATCATCATAGTCCCCTGCAAAGAAAGAGACGCGGTGTGCTCCCTTGAGCGCGCCTTCCAAGCTTCATCAATCGAAAACCCTGACAGCGCGGGTGCGCAGTACCCTCCAGAAGCCAACCCCAAGAAGTAGCTACTCCGCTCTGGGCCTCAGGAGAGCGGCGACACCTCAGGATCTGTGCCCGCACCTGGGGCGCCTTCCACCCTCGCATAGGGAGGCGCGCTCAGTGCCCTCCTCGGGCAGGGCTCGGGGGCTCTCTTCTGGAGGGCATCTGACCTGGCCAACGTCACGAGGGCAGCACTCGGGCACCACGAGGAGGCGTGCTTCGCGGCACATTTCCCTCAGTAGGGCATCGGGCGAGGAGCGCCCGGCACTCAGGAGTTCATCGTCATGGCCACTCAGGAGCTTCAGGAAGCAAGGACAATACGTGGCAACCGCCACCCACCTGGCACTGCTCCCCACCCAGGCGAGGGTGGTGAGCTGCGCGTCTGCATCGACATCCCAGGGCTCAAAGGGTCGCATCTCACGAGCGCTTCTGGCTTTCGCGTGCTGGCCGGTGTGAGGGTCTGCCTCACAACTACATTCGCATGCTGTTTGATGACCCACAAGTATAGGGGATCTATCGTAGTCCTATCGATAAGTAAGAGTGTCGAACCCAACGAGGAGCAGAAGGAAATGATAAGCGGTTTTCAGCAAGGTATTCTCTGCAAGTACTGAAATAAGTGGTAACAGATAGTTTTGTGATAGGATAAATTGTAACGAGCAACAAGTAACAAAAGTAAATAAAGTGCAGGAAGGTGGCCCAATCCTTTTGTAGCAAAGGACAAGCCGTAACAAACTCTTATAATAGGAAAAGCGCTCCCGAGGACACATGGTAATATCGTCAAGCTAGTTTTCATCACGTTCATATGATTCGCATTCGATACTTTGATAATTTGATATGTGGGTGGACCGGTGCTTGGGTGCTGTTCTTACTTGAACAAGCATCCCACTTATGATTAACCTCTATTGCAAGCATCCGCAACTACAACAAAAGTATTAAGGTAAACCTAACCATAGCATGAAACATATGGATCCAAATCAGCCCCTTACGAAGCAACGCATAAACTAGGGTTTAAACTTCTGTCACTCTAGCAACCCATCATCTACTTATTACTTCCCAATTCCTTCCTCTAGGCCCAAATAATGGTGAAGTGTTATGTAGTCGACGTTCACATAACACCACTAGAGGCTAGACAACATACATCTTATCAAAATATCAAACGAATACCAAATTCACATGACTACTCATAGCAAGACTTCTCCGTTGTCCTCAGAACGAACGTAATTACTCACAAAGCATATTCATGTTCATAATCAGAGGGGTAATAATATGCATATAGGATCTGAACATATGATCTTCCACCAAATAAACCAACTAGCATCAACTTCAAGGAGTAATCAACACTACTAGCACCAATCCCGGACTTTGGGACAAGAATTGGATACAAGAGATGAACTAGGGTTTGGAGATGAGATGGTGCTGGTGAAGATGTTGATGAAGATTGCCCTCTCCCGATGAGAGGAGCGTTGGTGATGACGATGGTGATGATTTCCCCCTCCCGGAGGGAAGTTTCCCCGGCAGAACAGCTCTGCCGGAGCTCTAGATTGGATCCGCCAAGGTTCCGCCTCGTGGCGGCAGAGTCTCGTCCTGAAAAATTCCTTCTTATTTTTTTCTCATTGAAAGACGTCATATAGGAGAAGATGGGCATCGGAGAGCCACCAGGGGGCCCACGAGGTAGGGGGGCGTGCCCTAGGGGGGGGCGCCCCCCACCCTCGTGAGTAGGGTGTGGGCTCCCAGGCCTTCATCTTTGGCGTGGATTTTTCTTTATTTCTTTTAAGACGTTTCGTGGAGTTTCAGGACTTTTGGAGTTGCGCAGAATAGGTCTCTAACATTTGCTCCTTTTCCAGACCAGAATTCCAGCTGCCGGCATTCTCCCTCCTTTAACCTTGTAAAATAAGAGAGAATAGCCATAAGTCTTGTGACATAAAGTGAAATAACAGCCCATAATACGATAAATATCGATATAAAAGCATGATGAAAAATGGACGTATCACTGTTCTGCCAGCCGAGCGTGGCTGCCGCCTTCCAGCGCAAACTGCAGAGCATCCTGGCAGGTCAGGAGGCCAGGCATCACGCAGTCCTGGTGGAGACAGAGATGGTCCTCGGGAGGCCGCCTGAGCCTCCAGAGCCTCCCGAGGCTCAGGCCTCGACGGCTCGTGAGGAGCAACTTCTTCAGCGAGCGTCTTCAGCTACCCCAACACTCCTTCGACAACCAAACCAGGTGACATTTTCCCAAGTTCATTCGGCCGGGAGCGCCCCCTGGGCTGCATTATTCCGAGGCCGTGTGGGTCCGTCCCTGCGGCATGTATCCACTTGCATCTTTAGGTCACCCTGCTGGGGGCGCCCCTCGGGCTGCATCATCCCCAGGCCGCTCGGGTCCGACCAAGTGACATGTATCGTTCTCGCATTTACCAAAGCCAGTTCGCTTCTCATGCATAATCTATCTATGGTTATCACCTTCTTGATTGTCACCCACCATGGGAGCCGCGCGCCGATCATCTTTCTTCAGGATCCTTCGTATATGAAGGCTAGGCACGACATCTGTGCGCAGGCCCGTCCCTGCAGCGTCGATAAATCCAACGGCTGAGCTCTGTCTGGCGGGCCGGCCCCGTTCACGTCACCTCCTAGGGTCGTTTGTGCTTGGTCTTCTCATGCGATAACCTTAGGAAATTCATTCGGCGCTGTCGGCGTTCTGGGAACGGGGGTCACCAGACTTGCCTGCCTACAGCCTGCGGAGTGGCTCAAGCGGGGGCCCAGCGCGGTCCATCTTCATCAGCTCAAGCTCAAGACCCTCGAGAGGGGCCAAGCCTCGCGGGCGGACGATAGGAAGCTTCCTCAGAGGCAGCCTCATCAGGCAGGCTCGCGAGAAGGTGGAGAGATCAAGGCAGGGGTATCTCACGAGGAACCCGTGACACAAGCCATGACGATCGAGACCAGGCGGGCGCCAGCCTGCGCAGTGTCTTGGTTTCCCCTTTGGTGCAAAGGGGGCAAGCACAGGCCAAGGCATCAGGCAAAGGTTACCATTCTAGTGCAACGAGACCAAGACCAGCCGGACGGCAGGACGGAGGTCACCATGGAGCCCAAGACGGCGTCATCGCCAGTGCTTTTGGCAGCCGAAGACCACCTTTGGTCAGGATAACTTGTACTAGATATTCCCCTTTGAAATGGCCAATTGTTGGCGCCCTTCCCACTCATTATTTGGGGAGAGGCCCAGGGCCTCTATAAATAGAGCTAGCCACCACAGAAGGTGGGGACGGCTGGAAATCTGGTAGAACCATAGCAGAGAGAGAGAGGCGACCGAACTCACCCTAGCAGTTCATCGCACCAGCTCAAGAACACCTCTCGCGAGGCTGTTCTTCCCTTGTACTGTCCATCATCAGCCCTAGAGGCAATCCACCAGACCACACACTGGAGTAGGGTATTACACCACAACGGTGGCCCGAACCAGTATAAACCTCGTGTCTCTTGTGTTGTTCATCATTTTCATCTTAGTTCGCATGAGAGGATCAGACATAGATCGGTAGGGGGGAGATCTCCGCGCGCATCCCAGTGTTCGAACCTCAAGGGTCTGCCGGAACCCGAAACCCGACATTTGGTGCGCCAGGTTGGGTTGCGCCAGAATCTTCCTTCCACTGTTCGCGTGTGATCTTCCGTCGTGTCCATGGCTGACGCTCGTCGGGCTCGCGCCGAGCGCCGGGCTGCTCACGCCGCTCGCGTCGCCCAGATGGCGCCCGTCGGCGGCCCCCCCTCGTCGTTCCCCGTCGCCATCCACCAACGCCGCCACCAGCCCGGCGAGGAACGAGCAGCAGGCCTCGTCCCAGCACCCATCGGTGCGGCGGGATGGCCGCACCGCCACCACGTCGCTGACTCCAGCTGGCTCATCGTCCCACGCCCGTCGCGCACCCATGGATGCTCACGCCTCACTGCTCTTGGCGAGGGAGCTCCTGCACTATCGCCCCGTCGACGACCTCTATGAGGACAGGCTCACCCGCATCACCGAGCTCGTCAGTGCCGCAGGGGGATCCCCCTTGCGGTCCCTCTCGCTGCCTCGCCCTCCGTCCCATGCAGGGGGCGAGGATCAGGAGGCGCCTCCACCGCCTCCTCCCCAAGAAGGTGCCTTGGCTCCAAGGCGTGCAGCCCCAGGGCGAGACCATCCACGTCCGGCGCCTGCGCAGCAAGAAGGGAGCTGCCAAGAGATCCCACGCCCCCGGGAAGGTGCTCGCGCGCTCCCAGCACCGGCGCGCCAAGATCGCGCGCCAGCGCCTCCACGACAAAACCCCGCTCTGCTCCCAGTGGCGGCGCGTGGTGACCTGCAAGAACGAGTCTAGCACCAGCAAAGGGCGCCGATGGCCATGACGGGCTGCCTCGCCTTCACCCCCGAACTGTGCGGCGTCACATGGCCAGGCAAGTTCAAGCCTGACCTCCCTCCCCGCTACGATGGCACAACGGACCCCGCGGAGTTCCTGCAGCTCTACGAGCTGGGCATCGTAGCCGCCAACGGAGACGAGAAGGTCAAGGGGAATTGGTTCCCCATGGCGCTCAAGGACGGCGCACGCACCTGGCTCTTGAACCTGGATCCCGGCACGATCTCCTCCTGGAGCGAGATGCGCACCCATTTCGTCGCCAACTTCCAAGGCACTCGCGACCGGCCCCCGGCCGTGAGTGACCTGCGCCGCATCAAGCAACAACCAGGAGAAACCCTGTAGAAGTACATCCAGCGCTTCAACTACGCTCGCCTCAAGATCCCCAAGGTGACCGAAGAAGCCATAATCTCAGCCTTCTCGGACGGCGTGCGCAACGTCAAGATGAAGGAAGAGCTAGCAATCCATGAAGACCTGTGCACATCCCTGGAGCTATTCAACTTGGCGACCAAGTGTGTCAGGGCTGAGGAAGGGCGTCTCTCCCTCCTCGAGCTCCCGGCAGCCGACCCGGAAGAAAAGAAGCTCAAGGCCAAGGACGTGAAGCGCAAGGGGGCTGCCGTGCTAGCAGCGGCACCGGACACAAAGAGAGGCAGGGATCAGCTTGAGTCATCCAAAGGCGGACGGTACTACGTGTACCACGACCTCCACACCCACAACACCAACGAATGTCAAGAGCTCAGAGCCGTGTGAGATGGGCGAATCGGCCGACGCCCAGAGCGCAATGACAGGGGCTATGGCCGAGGAGGAGGAAGAGGCGGTGGACGATGGGAAGACCGTGGCCTTCGCCAGGGATGGTGTGACCGCCCTCGCGAGGACCGCTGGCAGGACCAGCCTCGCGAGGGAGGCTGGAGGGACCAGCCTCGTGAGGACCGTCCCCACGGCAACGCAGGCCTCCCTCCTCTGCCGCCTCCACCAAGGAGGAACGAAGACCAGCACCAAGACGATGGGGCTGGGGGCTTCCAAGAGCCATGTGCAATTGCTTGCATCTTGGGCAACGCCTAGGCCCCATCCTCACAGCGCATCTTCAAGCAGTTTGCTCGCGAGGTGAATGCGGTCCTTCCCAAGCTTGAGGCCATGCGCCCTCTCAGGTGGTCTTCGTGCGCGATCACATTCAGTTCCGCAGACCAGCTCAAGTGTGCGGCAACGGCCGGAGTCCTCCCGATGCTTTGCTCCCCAGTCATCAGCAACGTGCATGTCACCAGGACCCTCATCGATGGCGGGGCAGGACTCAACGTCCTGTCCGTCGAGACGTTCAACATTCTCCAAGTGCCATACGACCAGGTTCAGCCAACCTAGCCTTTCTCAGGAGTCACCGATGGTTCCACTGTTCCAATTGGGCAGGTTCGCCTTCCGGTCACCTTCGGGCAACGCAACAACTACCGCACCGAGCTCATCGACTTCGACGTCGCTCACATCCGCCTGCCGTACAACGCCATCCTCGGGTACCCAACCCTAGCCAAGTTTATGGCAGTGACTCACCATGGTTACAATGTCCTCAAGATGCCAGGAAGCGGTGGAGTCATCACCGTACCCTGTGAAGAAAGGGACGCAGTGTGCTCGCTCGAGCGTGCGTTCCAAGCCGCAGCGATCGAAGACCCAGATCGCAGGAGTAGGAGGACTCCTGAGGCGACCCTCAAGAAGAAGAAGACCTCACCTAGCAAGAGCCACAAGGAAGCAGGCACCTCCGGAGGTATTGCGTCAGGATTCGCGCCCGATCAGGGAGCGCCGCCCTCTCGCGCATAGGAAGGCGCGCTCGGTGCCCTCCTCAGGCAGGGCTCGGGGGCTCCCTCTTGGAGAGCCACCGACCTTGCCAAGGTCGCGGGGGAGGCGCTCGGGCACCACTTGGAGGGGTGCTTTCAGGCACGCTTCCCTTAGAAAGGTACAAGTCAAAGGAGACCAAACCCTCAGGAGTTCATCGCAAGGAACACCCAAGAGCTACAAGAGTCCAGAGTCATGCGCGGCAGCCGCCGCTTACCTGCCGTGGCCCCACATCCAGGCGAGGATGGAGGACTGCGCGTCTGTGTCAACGTACCAGGCCTCAACCGAGCTGCGTCCCATGAGCGCCTATGGCCTTCGGCCGTAGGGCGCTGCGTGGGACCACCCCACAGCTACATTTGCATGCCTTTCGGCCTGCCGAGCGCGATCGCCACACATCAGCGCCTGTTGAGGAGCATTCTGGAGGATCAGGAGGCCAGGCATCGCGCGGTCCTGGCGAAGGTGGTGATGGTCCCCGAAGATCTGCACGTGCCACCAGAGCCTCCCGAGGCCCCTGGGCCTAGGGGCTCATGAGGGCCGACGTCTTCACCGCGCATCGCTCACTTCCTCAGCATCAGTTCGTCTTCAACAGCACCAGGTGACATCTTTCAGAGTTCTACTTTCAGCTGGGAGCGCCCATAGGTCTGCACCATTCCCAGGCCGCGTGGGTCCGTCCCCGCGGCATGTATCCATTTTGTTTATGCTCTTTATTTACCTTGTTGGGGCGCCCCTCGGGCCGCATCATCCTCACGCCGCTCGGGCCCGACCCAGCGGCGGTTGCTTTTACCTGCGCTTGCTTGAAATTGGATTTCCTCCTATGTGCTTAACATACCCGACCTAATCACCTGCTCGATCGACGCCTATTTGAAGAGCCGCTCGCTCTGGCACGGCGCGTGCGCACGGGTCCGTCCCTGCAGTTTTGATAAACCTGAGTGGTCGAGCTCTGGCCGCGGCAGCCCCGCACGGCGCCACCTCACCAGGCCCTCAGTGCCCTGAGCGCTCCCTCGGAGTGACCATAGGTTGGCCGGCGACCGTAACGACATGCCTTGTTTCTCCTCATGATTGGTGTGCAGGACCTACTCCAGGAGCAACGTTGGGGGCATCGTGAGCTCTCTCTCCCTCTCTTCGGCATGGACCGCTTGCACGTTAAAAGGGGGGTACCTGAGCATCGCGACTCATGGGCTCATACTGGCTCTCCAGCCCTCACCCCCTGGTCTTGACCCATGGCACCGCGACCTGTCATACCAGCGGCGGCTGAGCTCGCTCGAGGGCCGGGACCTGAGGACGTAGAGCATTAAGGAAAGTGCAGGGGAGTGGGAAGAAGGTCGCGAGGGCCTAACCCAGCAGTACCTCGACCACCGCCTCTCGGGCTAGGCGCCTCTCCGAGGAACTACGACAGACACACAAGATAAGTTGCACCGTCGCAAAAGCTAGACCAATGCAGCGCTAAATCCCCGCCCAGTGCAACTCTGTCACGGCGATGCTACCTTCCTTTCTCGCCCAGCAAGGATTGCTTGAGCGCTAAAGGGGACCTCCCGAGCATCGCGACTCAGGGGCTCTTACCGGACCTCGGGCCGCTCACCTCCTGGCCTTGACCACGGCATCGCGACCTGGCATACCAGCGACGGCTGAAGCTTGCCTGGGGACTGGGACCTGTCAGCATAGAGCGCCAAGTCCTCGTGAGGATAGAAAGGGGGAGCTTAGCTGGAACAGAATGGACACCTCACGCCAATTCATATTAAGGATATAGTAATTACAAAAGCACGGTAGACGCCTTACATACCCCCACGGGGTGTTACTTTAATTCCTTGCAGAGAACAGAAGGTGCTAACCCTAAGGAACGCTACTTGCTAGCACCTCCCCAGGCGACGCCATCATCAACAGTAGGCTGCCCAGTGCCGGCGCCAATCCCATCCAGATCAGTGGAGTCGGCGGCCCGATGCAGCTGCCTCACTCTGAGCGCGGCGCGAGCTCGGAGGCTCGTAGCTGTCGTCGCTCGTCTCCGGGGTCGCGAGGAGTTTGGGGGAGCCGCTGAAGCCCGCAGTCCCTCCGCTGCTGCCTGAGGAGCTGCAGGAGGACCAACGGGTGGGGCTGGTCCTCGCCAGTTCGTCACCACTCCCGCTTCCCTTAGGGCAGCATTCCAGCCGGCGTCCTTCTGCATCAAAGACCTTGAAGAACTTCAAGGAGGCGTCGTCGTATTCAAGATGGATCGCCAAGGCGCCGTCCGCGCGACAGACCCGGGCAATCTCACCCCAGCCCCGGGTCATGAAGACCTTGCCCGGAGCGACGATCGCGACCTCCGCTCCGGTTGCAGGGGTGCCACATCGGCGTGCTGCAGTCAGAGCTCCAGGGCCCCGCTCGACGGCATCTCGAAGGCGAAGGAGGGAGGAAGGCAGATCCACGAAGTTGGAGGCATGGCGGTGTGAACCACAAGCTCGCGAGAGGAGCGCTCCGCGTGGACTCCAGGGGGACGACGCGCACCACTGTGACTCGCCGGTGTCGGCGGCGATGGTGTCAGTGTTGCTCGGCGCCCTCTCCCCTGGGGCCTACGACGCGGGCGTGCAAGGGAAGCGGGAACCCAGGCGGCGGCCGCTCGTACCACGGCCTCGACACCACCTGCCAGGCGCCTACGTCCCGGTGACAAAGGATTGGCCGCTTCTTCGGCGGGAGGGGGTCAGGACCCTCTCTGGGGGCCTTTCTCTTCTCCTCAGTTGAAAACTGGCGGATCGGTGCCATTGGTGAAAGAGGAAGCAAGGATGAGGAAGAAGAAGAGGAGGAGTGACGGAAAGGGGGTGAACCGGCAAAGCTCATGCAGCCCCATACTTATAGCTGGGGAAGGCCAACCGCCGAGCACCATGACCTCAGGTAATCATGACCCATATCTTTGCATGCAGATACTTGTCAAGTCGTGCAGTTGCCGAGGCATCATGGGAAGTGCAGACGCCCACGCCCAATCAACTGCCACGCGGTGCCCAAGGCCGCAGGCTGTTAGGGCCCGCGGCGCTTCGCGCTTGCCCCTTCGCCTCTCTGCTAAGCCAAGCCCGCGCGCGCCTTGGGCCCGGGGGCTACTGTCTGCGTTCTGGGAACGGGGGTCCCCAGACTTGCCTGCCTGCGGCCTACGGCATGGCTCAAGCGGGGGCCCAGCGCGGCCCATCTTCATTAGCTCAAGCTCAAGACGCTCGCGAGGGGCCAAGCCTCGCGGGGCGGACGACAGGAAGCTTCCTCAGAGGCAGCCTCATCAGGCAGGCTCGCGAGGAGGCGGAGAGATCAAGGCAGGAGTACCTCGCGAGGAACCCGTGACGCAAGCCATGACGATTGAGACCAGGCGGGCACCGGCCTGCGCAGTGTCCTTGTTTCCCATTTGGTGCAAAGGGGGCAAGCACAGGCCAAGGCATCAGGCAAAGGTTACCATTCCAGTGCAACAAGATCAAGACCAGCCGGACGGCAGGACGGAGGTCACTATGGAGCCCAAGACGGCGTCATCGCTAGTGCTTTTGGCAGCCGAAGACCACCTTTGGTCAGGATAACTTGTACTAGATGTTCCCCTTTGAAATGGCCAATTGTTGGCGCCCTTCCCGCTCATTATTTGGGGAGAGGCCCAGGGCCTCTATAAATAGAGCTAGCCACCACAGAAGGAGGGGACGGCTGGAAATCTGGTAGAACCATAGCAGAGAGAGAGAGAGGCGACCGAACTCACCCTAGCAGTTCATCGCACCAGCTCAAGAACACCTCTCGCGAGGATGTTCTTCCCTTGTACTGTCCATCATCAGCCTAGAGGCAATCCACCACACCACACACTGGAGTAGGGTACTACACCACAATGGTGGCCCGAACCAGTATAAACCTCGTGTCTCTTGTGTTGTTCATCATTTTCATCTTAGTTCGCATGAGAGGATCGGACATAGATCGGTAGGGGGAGATCTCCGCGCGCACCCCAATGTTCGAACCTCAAGGGTCTGCCGGAACCCGAAACCCGACAGGCGCAGGTTGTCTAACCTTCTCGCAGGAACGCCACAGCCATGAAGAACCAAGACCAGGCGCAACCCGCCTGGAGGTAGGGCCTCGTGAGTCCTGCGCTGGCTCATGAGTGCCCATACACACCTCATCTAGCCCTGTCATGCAAGCCACGTGTCAGGGCGGGGCTGTACACACCCCAGAGGCTCTCCGCGGTAGGGAGTCCCCTCCCACGTGCCAGCGGAAGCACCATGCTCCGCGCTGGCAGTCGACACTCTCGATGAGCGGTTATGCCCGTGCAAGTACATAAGCGCTATGCTCCGCGCTGGTGATAAACAACTGAGGGTGGGCTCACGGCCATATCAACCTCAGGGAGCCTCCAAGCTCGGTGTCTGGCCCCATCACAACACCTCCCCTCGGGAGAGTCGCGCGAGGGGGCTGAGCACGAGGGCTGCGCTCGGGTCACGCCCAAGCATACGCCACCCTGCCAGGTCCCTCGGACCTGGTGGTCTTGCGCCCTCCCAAGCGGAGCCAAGGAACGAAGGTCGTTTGAATGTCAAGGGGGACTCCTGAGCATCGCGACTCAGGAGCCTAACTGACCACGTAGCCCCTCACTCCTTGGTCCGTCCTGGTGATCCAGTCAGCCCAATGGCGGCTGAGGTATGAGCGGGGTCGGGCCCTGCCGATGTAGAACACTAGGCCTACTCCCAGATCTCCTTTCTATAGGCTGTTTGCGCGTCAAGGGGGACTCCTGAGCATCGCGACTCAGGAGCCTAACTGATCACGTAGCCCCTCACTCCTTGGTCCGTCCTGGTGATCTGGACGGCCCAATGGCGGCTGAGGTATGCACGGGGTCGGGCCCTGCCGACGTAGAACGTAAAGCAAATGGAAAGGAAATCGCAGAATTTCAAAGCAAATATTACAAGACATATTGTTCTCCTGAAACCAAACGCGAGTTTAACACCTCCACGACGCATGGTGCACATTGCAGAAACTAAACAGGAAAGGAGTCACTAGCGAGTCGTCCCTGGACATCGCCGTCGCCCGCAAGGGATGCTTCTCCTTCAATGGCGCCGCCTTCGCCTGTGCCACCGGCCGGAGTTGCAGGATCAGCAGCACCACCGGTCGGGGGCGCGGGAGCGAAGGCGCGGAACCTCTTCAGCAAGGCCTCCACCTGACCCTTCACGGCTGCTGCAGCGGCCGCGCAACGCTCGTCGTCCACGGGCTCCAGCGGCTCGTCAATGCGGGCGGCAGGATCGCGGAGATGGAGGTGGATGTAGATGCGCGTCAGCGCGGCTGAGGAAAGAACGCGGGCCTCTTCCTCCGCCATGGGGCCGATACCGCTCACGACGTCCTCCAGCGCGCCGACCAGATAAGGAAGCAGCTCGGTGGGGCCCTCTTCGGTGGCGTCTAGTGGCTCCTCCAAGCCCTTCTCGTAGAGTGACCGCAGCACCATCCGAGACCTCTCCTCAAGGAGCTTGAAGGCCGCGCGGTCCTCAACCAGGACCTTTGACTTGGCGTCAAGCTCGACCTTCTCCCCCGCAGCTTCTGCTCCTGCTCCTCCAGCCTGCTGCACTCCATGGCATGTGCCTTCGCCAACTGCTCCAGTTCGGCGCCGTGATCCTTGACAGCGTCCTCTCGGGCCTTCATCTTCTCCTCTGCCTTGCGGCCTCGGGCTTCTTTTGCGCGCTCCCTCCACACGGTCTCCAGCTCGGCCTCCAGCGACCGGCAGTGGTCCTGGGCAGCCTCGCCATCCTTCAGTGCCACCTCGCGGGCAGCCACAGCCTGGGCGACAGCCTCCCTGTCCTTTTCAGGGTCCGAAGCAGCCTGGCTCAGCATCGCCCAGACGGACACGTTAGAGTGAAGCCAGCCAGAGACTAGCTCCAGGCGCCCGACCACCAGGCGACGGTCGGTGCCTTGAAGTTCTTCTCGCAGCAGGGTCATCGCAGAAAGAGCGCGCTCCAGGACGTCAGGAGAAGCAGAAGAAACCGGAGACAGCAATGCGGCAAAAGGAGGAGGAGGCGACGACTCACCATGGCCCAGGAAGCCAGAAGCTCCTGAGCTTCGGGGACCCCAACGCCCGATGTCACACCCTAGCTAGTTCAAGCATTAGAGTGTGCATCATGTTTAAATTCGTCTTAAATTTGAAATGGGGATGACAGAACTCCCAGCACCCCCCTGGAACAACTAGGGTTTACTAAAAACTTTTTCAATGAACCTGAAATGCCCTTCTAAAAATCCCACCCTTTTTATTTTGGGTTAAAACCCCTGACAAAAATGGTGCACATTTTTCTAGGACATCTTAAGGTCTTTGGATTAATCCTTATAGTATTTGCATTTGGGCATTTTAATGCTATAAAATATTTTAAATGCTCAAATAATCATAAACTAAAATGTTTGCTGTTGGATATATTCTAAGCAGTAGCCATGATTAATTTTATGATTTATGGATATGCCCTAGCATTTTTAATAAAGCCTTGAAGTTACAGAAATAATAGAATAAATAAAAAAACAGGAAAAGAAAGAGAGAGAGAGAGAGGAACTTACCGGAGCAGCCCACCTAGCCCACCAGCCGGCCCACCTGGCGGCTTAACACTGTGCTGGCCCGCGCCAGCCAGGTGCTTCTTCCCCGCCAGGCAGGCAGGGAGGTGACGCCGGCGCGCCCGAGCTCGCCACGGCGCCACCTGCTTGCCGCCCACGCCCCTGGACGCCCGGACGCCTCCACGTCGCACCCCGAAGCCCCTGGACACGCCATTCCCCCTGCCTCTCTCCCTTCGCCGTTCCCCACCATGGCCGACGCCCCTGTCACCGCACCGTCGTCGTAGCCGCGCCCTCCGTCGTCCTCGCGCTGCGCCATCGTGTCCACGAGCTCCGCCGTCGTCGCTTACATCGAGTAGGTCGAGCCCCGAGCGCTCGCTCGCCCCGGAGACGCTGCACCGAGCTCGTCCTCAACTCCGGCCACCAGAGATCCCCTTCGCCGTCCCCACCGCATCAGCTCATCCCCGACCTCGCCGACTGCCTCGACGAGACCCCCGTGAGCTCAGCCACCTCCCCACCCTCTCCGTTCTCTCTCTCGATCCCCGTAGCGACTGCACGTCGATCACCCGCACGCACCGCCGCGGAGCTCGTCGCCGACGAGGCTCCGGCCACCCAATGGCCGCGCCACCATGTCCACTAGTCCTACCGCACCTCCAGGAGCTCAACGCACCAAACCACGCGCCTCCCCGTGCCCCCTAGCAACTAGTTCAACCTTACCCGAGCTCCGGCCGCCACCAAACTCGTCGCCGGCGACGTTTCCGGCCACCCCAGCTCCACCCACTGCCACCACTCGACGCGGCTTCCTCCCCGCATCACGTAGTTAGTCTCCACCGTCCTTTTGGTCGCCAGAGTTGACCCTGTTTGACCCCGTGTGGGCCCAGGTTGACCCCCCTGAGTCTATGACAGGTGGGGCCGGCCTGCTAATTAGTTTAGGATTAGTTTTAACTAATTTTAATTTGTTTAGTCACTGACATGTGGGCCCAGGCCCCACTGACAGTTAATTAGTGTTAATATAATTCTGTTAATTAGCTGAGTCAGTGACAGACAGGGCCCACCAGTCAGGTTTGACCTGGCCGACCCAGTTGACCCGCTGACGTCACACCTATGTCATGCTGACGCATTAATTCAATTACTGGAATTATTCTTATATAGGAAATTCCAGAAAATAGCCAAAACTTCTAAAAATCATAGAAAATCAACCATAGCTCCAAATCAAACAATTTATATATGAAAAATGATCAGAAAAATTCAATGTATCCATCTGTAATGGTTTCATGCATGATAAAACAAGTTAACCTTGCTGTTTAAGCAGAATAAGATAATGCACTAATAAGGCCATGTTAAATGAGTTAACATTTGAATCTTTGATTCAAATGGGCTCATTCCTTTCTGTTTTAGCTTGCATTAGGCCAAGACACATTAATTTTGCCATGTCATAGCATGCATCATATTGTTGCATATTGTCATGTGTTGATTATGTTCGGTGTGTCTTTCGTGGTAGGTTCTGCCTCCGAGGATAACCCCGAGTATCCGTCTGAAGGGCAGTACCCTACTACCACTACATCGGGCAAGCAACCCATTGATCATTCTGATACAAACCCATGCTCTCGCTTCTGCTCTTGTTTATTGCATTAAGACAACGCGATTCAAACTGCTGTGTGCTATGGTAGTTGAACCCTTATCCTCTGCATGACCTGTCATTGCCACAGTAACTAGATGAAACCCACTAGCATGTGTAGGAGTTGATTGAGCCATCTTTGTGTTTCCTACCTTGCTATGCCTGCTATGCTTAGTGTTGTGTCAGGTCAGGTTCATCTGGGTGATGGGCTAGTGTGAAATGTTTATGTCGGTAATGTGAGGGATGTGTTGAACATGAATTGGTAAAGGTATCGATGAGAGGCCATGTAGGAGTACATGGTGGGTTGTTTCATTGAGGCCGTCCCTAAGAACTGAGATCTGTATGTGTGATTTTAAGAATCAGCTACTACCATGCATTGGGATCCTTAATTGACCCTCTCGGCTTCTTATTCACCCTAGTACTCTGTCCAGGAGTTGCAAATAGTTTCTGGTGTTTGTAGGTTATGTGTTGGCGGCCGTGCGTAGCGCTGACCCTAGGGGTGGGCTATGTTGCAGTAGATACACCGTGGCCGGGTATGCCGGGCGCCCGTTTGGCGTCTCGGGACCCTGTTCACATCGTTCGGGGCCGTATGTGGAAACCTCGGCCGGACTGCCTGCGGATGGAACCTGGATAGGCGATAAAACTGGACTAGGGACTTAAGTGTTTAGGTAGGCCGTGGCCGACACCCTCGTTGGGCTTCCGCTTGAAGGTTGACGAGTACAGGTCGTGTAAACGGCGGTAAGTGGTGAAAGTGTATGAAGAAGTATACCCCTGCAGGGTTAACATCATCTATTCGAATAGCTGCGTCCGCGGTAAAGGACTACTTGGTTGCCTATACAGTTCATAGACAAGTTAATGGTTACTACTAAAAGACTCAAGATAAGTGTGAGTACCGAGGATGGCCCCCTTGTAGGATGACGAGGGAGGATCCCCGGTGGAGTATTGTGTTGGTGAGTAGTGGACTCGTGTGTGAAAACTATTTTACTAGTGGAGTCTCGTGGGATAGCTTAGCCAAGAGTCAAAGCTGGCTTGCTGCAATAACTCCACCACCTTCTTGAGAATGAGCATGTATAGTAGGTTCTGTTTTAAGACTTGCCGAGTACCTTTGTACTCAAGTTTGCTTAATTACTGTTTTCAGAAGACAACACCGCCCCCTCTGATGGGTTCTACGTAGACCTTGTCGGCGTTCTGGGAACGGGGGTCCCCAGACTTGCCTGCCTGCGGCGTGGCTTGAGGAGGGGCCCAGCATGGCCCATCTTCATCAACACAAACCCAAGACCCTCGCGAGGGGTCAAGCCTCGTGGGGCAGACGACACAGAGCTTCCTCAGGCACGGCCTCATCAGACTGGCTCGCAAGGAGGCGGAGAGATCAAGGCGGGGTACCTCATGAGGTGCCCGTGACGCAAGCCATGATGACCAAGGGTGCCAGGCGGGCGCCAGCCCGCGCAGTGTCCTCCTTTCCTCTTTGGTGCAAAGGGAGCAAGCGCAGGCGAGAGCATCAAGCAAAGGCACACGTTTCGGTGCAACAAGACCAAGACCAGCCCACCGGCAGGGAGGAAGTCATTGTGGAGCCCAAGCCAGCGTCACCGCCAAAGCCTTTGGCAGGCGAAGACCAACTTTAGTCAGGATAAGTGTACCAGATGTTCCCCTTCAAAATGGCCAATTGTTGGTGCCCTTCCCGCTCAATATTTGGGAAGAGGCCCAAGGCCTTTGCCTATAAATAGGACTAGCCACCCCCAGGGTAGAGGGGATCTAGAATCGGCCAACCTAGAAACAAGCTGGGATCGGATCGAGTAGCATCACACACACAGAGAGAGAAGGGTGGTTGAACTCCTCCCAGCAGTTCATCGCCCCAGCCAAGAGCAGACCCTCGCGAGGTTGTTCTTCCTTGTATTGCTCATCATCATCAGCCCAAGAGGCAATCCACCACACCACACACTGGAGTAGGGTATTACACCACAACGGTGGCCCGAACCAGTATAAACTCTGTGTCTCTTGTGCTGTTCTTTCCATAGCTTAGATCTTAGCATGGCGGTGGGGCGCAGGGAGGTAGAAGGCGAAATCTCTGCGCGCACGCCAGTGTTCGAACCTCAAGGGTCTGCCGGAACCCGAAATCCGACATTTGGCGTGCCAGGTAGGGGTGCACCGGATTTTTCCCTTCCGCCACCGCCACGACCTGCCTCGCGATGAGCAGCGCGTCGCCCGCTCCGGCCGCCGGCGCCAGCACGGGGGCCAGGGGGCTCCGAGCCCTGGCCCCAGCCCTGCAACGGGTACGGTGGCCGGACAAGTTCAAGCCAATGACACCGCCGCGCTACAACGGCGCGACTGATCCGCTGGCCTTCTTGCTGGCGTACGAGGAGGCCATCCTCAAAGCTGGAGGTGACGATAGGGTCATGGCCAACTGGCTCCCCACGGCCCTCACCGGCGCTCCGCGCGCATGGCTGCTCCACCTGCCGGCAGCCTCCGTGGCCTCTTGGGAAGAGCTCCGCAGCCTCTTCCCCGCCCACCACGCTACACCAACACCCCCGGTCGTCGCGGCCCTCCTAGGTGGCTCGTAGGCGCCGTCTACAAGTCGCCACGTCAAGCCGTTCATCCGCCGGGTCAGCGCCGCTTCCACGCGGCAGGGGGCTCTCCCGGACTGGGCGGCGCCCAAGGCCGGCCTGACCTTCAGCTCGGAGGACCACCCCTCCAACTCGGCCTGCTCGGGTGCGCTCCCCATGCTGTGCACCCCCACCATCTGCCAGGTGGCCGTCACCAGAACTCTCATCGATGGCGGTGCGGGCCTCAGCATGCTCTCGATTGAGGCCTTCAACCTCCTCTGCATACCCCTGGAACGGCTGCAACCCAGCCGGCCCTTCTCAGGCGTTGGGGCGGATCATCCAGCTCCTTGGGACAGATCCGGCTCCTAGTAACCTTCGGCACCTACAACAACTTCCGCACGGAGCTGGTCGACTTCGATATCGCCCCCATCGGCCTCCCCTACAACGCCATCCTCGGCTACCCAGCGCTGGCCCAGTTCATGGCCGTGACGCACCCGGCGTACAACCTCATGAAGATGCCCGGGGGCAGCGGTGTCCTCACCGCGCACGGGGACACCGGAGACGCGCCGTGAGTGCTCAAGCTCACCTTCAAGACGGCGGCGTCGACACAGCCCGCCGACTCGGAGACCCCCGAGCCCAAGGGGGATGCACCCGCCAAGAAGAAACAGTTGTTCACCCAAGACAAGGCAGAAACCAAGCAGATACCCGTCGATGAGGACAGGTCCACCAATGCCACTTTCACCATAGGCGCCAACCTCGAGCCCGAGCAGGAGGAGGCCCTGGTCAGGTTCCTGCGCGCAAACAAGAAGGTATTCGCTTGGGAGCCTGACCAGTTGGCGGGGATCCCTAGGAGCGTAATCGAGCATCACCTCAACGTGTGCCCCAACGTGCGCCCTGTGAAGCAGAAGGCAAGGCGGCAGTCCACAGAAAAGCAGGCCTTCATCGTCCAATAGACCGGCAAACTAGAAGCCGCTGGGGTCATTTGCGAGGTCCGATACCCGGATTGGTTGGCCAACCCTGTCGTTGTGCCAAAGAAGGGAGGGAAGGAGCGCATGTGTGTCGACTTCACCAACCTCAATAAGGCATGCCCGCAAGATCCGTTCCCGCTCCCCCGCATCGACCAGACCGTCGATTCCACCGCAGAATGCGACCTGCTATGCTTCTTGGATGCCTTCTCTGGGTATCACCAGATCAAGATGGCGGTAGAAGACGTCAAAAAGACAGCCTTCCTAACCCCGTGTGGGGTGTACTGCTACACATGCATGCCATTCGGGCTGCATAACGCAGGGGCGACCTTTTAGCGGCTGATGCACATCACCTTGGGCCCGCAGCTTGGGAAGAATGTTAAGGCTTACGTCGATGACATTGTGGTGAAGTCTCGGGAGGCCAGGACCCTGATACAAGACCTAGAGGAAACCTTCGCGAGCCTCAACGCCGTGAACCTGCGGCTCAACCCAGAGAAGTGTGTGTTCGGAGTCCCCTCGGGCAAGCTCTTGGGTTTCCTCGTGTCCCACCGAGGCATCGAGGCTAACCCAGAAAAGGTCAAGGCGGTCGAGGACATGAGCCCGCCAAAGACCCTCAGAGAAATGCAGAAGCTCACTGGGCGCGTGACTGCGCTAGGGCGCTTCATCTCCATGTTGGGGGAGCGAGCGCTGCCCTTCTTCCAGCTAATGAAGAAAAAGGGGCCCTTTGAATGGACTGAAGAAGCCGACAAGGCGTTCCAGGATCTCAAGAGATACCTGACCAGCCCTCCGGTCATGGTGGCTCCGCGCCCTCAAGAGCCCCTGGTGCTTTACCTCGCCGCCACTCCCTACTCCGCCAGCGCAGCCCTGGTGGCGGTTAGGGAGGAGCGTCGAATCAAAACCACAGCAGCAGCCCGGGACAAGGCAAAACAGGAACAAGGAAGGCCCACAGAAACCGCCACCGCGGCTGAGGAGGATCAGCCGCCGCAAAGGAGTGCACCGGAGGCGGAAGAGGCCCCTCTCCCAGATGGCCAGCCTTAGGAAGCCTCATCGCCTCAGGAGGCACCATGGTCTCCGGAGGCGCCACCAGCACTGACGCACCCAACCTCGTTGAGCACCCAGTGTACTTCGTCAGCACGGTGTTGCGGGACGCAAGGGCATGGTACCCCATGCCTCAGAAGCTCCTCCTCGCGCTACTGTTGGCCTCGGGCAAGCTGCGGCACTATTTTTAGGGTCACCCCATCAAGGTCGTCTCGTCATACCCCCTGGAGAGAGTGCTCAGGAGCCCTAACTCAGCTGGAAGGGTCGCTGAGTGGAACATAGAACTGCAAGCGTTTCAGCTCGAATTCAGCACGACCAGAGTCATCAAGGGAGCAGCATTAGTGGATTTTGTGGCAGAATGGACGGAGGCACCAGGCCTCAAGGCTGACGAGGATCGGTCCCTCTCCCCGGGAAGCGAGGCGCCAGAAGGCTGGGTCATGTACTTCGATGGGGCGTTCTCCAGGCATGGCGCTGGGGCTGGGGCGGTCCTTATATCGCCCACTCAGGACAAGCTCTACTACTCTGTACAGCTCTGTTTCCAGCAAGGTGAAAAGGTCTCCAACAACATAGTGGAGTATGAAGGTTTAATAGCAGGTTGAAGGCCGCAGCTGCCCTGGGGGTAAACGCCTCACCATCAAGGGCGATTCGCAGCTCCTTGTCAATTTCTCCAATAAGGTGTACGAGCCAAAAGATGAGCACATGGAAGCCTACCTTGCGGAGGTCTGCAGGATGGAGAAGCAGTTCTGGGGGTTGGAGTTGCAGCATGTGCCCCGTGGCACCAATCAGGAGGCCGACGACATCGCCAAACGGGCGTCCAGGCGGTTACCTCAGGAGCCTGGCGTCTTTGAGGAGCGGCTCTTCAAGCCCTCAGCACTGCCATCATTGTCAAACATGGCTCAGCCTTGGGAGGAGCTCCCCCAGCCACCTGCCTCAGGAGCCCCGGTCTGTGGCCCGGCCTCAGGAGCATGCCTGCTCCTAATGATGGAACCTCAGGAGGGGTGCTAGATCACGGAGATCCGGAGTTACTTAACACAAGGGACCCTGCCGGAGAAGGAGGAGGAAGCCGAGCGTGTGGCACAGCAGGCCACGGCATACTACATCAAGGATGGAGAGCTCTACCGGAAGTGACCAAACGATGTATCCCTGCGCTGCATCTCCAGGGAGCAAGGAAAGGAACTGCTGGAAGATATACACTGCGGAGACTGTGGACATCATTCATCATCACGGACCCTCGTCGGCAAGGTGTTCCGCAGTGGGTTTTATTGGCCCACCGCACTCAATGACGCCGTCGAACTGGTGAAAGCTTGTGAGGCCTGCCAGTTCCACGCCAAGCAAATCCATCAGCCGGCAGGAGGCCTGCAGACTATACCCCTTTCGTGGCCATTCGCAGTCTGGGGGCTGGACATCCTGGGCCCGTTTCCTCGGGCGCCAGGGGGCTACCGCTACCTCTATGTCGCCGTGGACAAGTTTACCAAGTGGGCTGAAGTAGAGGCCGTCCGCACCATCCCCGCGGGTTCCGCGGTCAAGTTCATCAGGGGCATCGTGAGCCGGTTCGGGGTGCCGAACCGCATCATCACAGACAACGGTTCGCAGTTCACCAGTAACCTCTTCAAAACATATTGTGCTAACCTTGGAACGCAGATATGCTACGCTTCGGTGGCGCACCCCCGAAGCAACGGCCAGGCCGAGTGAGCCAACGCAGAGGTCCTGAGGGGACTCAAGACCAGGACGTTCAAGAAGAAGCTGGAGGCCTGTGGCAGAGGTTGGTACGACGAGCTTCAGTCCGTGTTGTGGTCCATCCGCACAACCGCGACCAAGCCGACTAGAGAGACCCCGTTCTTCCTGGTCTATGGAGCCGAAGCGGTCCTCCCTCACGAGGTCAGACGCCGCTCCGCGCGGGTCCTGGCGTTCGACGAGGCGCAGCAGGACGCCATGCGGGGGATGTACCTCATGCTGGGGGAGGAACGTCGCCGAGAAGCCGCGCTGCGAGCGGCGAGGTACCAACAAGCACTGCAACGATATCACTACCGCAACATCCGCCCCAGAACTCTCGAGGTAGGAGACCCTCGTGCTCAGGTGGGTTCTCTCCAGGGAGGGACTGCACAAGCTCTCTCCCATGTGGGAGGGCCCGTTCAAGGTTGTTCATGTTTCCAGGCCCGGCTCCGCGCGCTTGGAGACTCAGGAGGGGGTGCCGGTCCAGAACGCATGGAACATCCAGCACCTCCGGAGGTTCTACCCCTAAAAAGGCCCAGAGCCTGTGAAGAAGGCGAATGCCTGTGAAGCTGTCGCGTTTTGGAAAAGGCCCAGAGCCTATGAAGAAGGCGAATGCCTGTGAAGCTGTCGTGTTTTGGAAAAGGCCCAGAGCTTGTGAAGAAGGCGAATGCCTGTGAAGCTGTCGCGTTTTGGAAAAGGCCCAGAGCCTGTGAAGAAGGCGAATGCCTATGAAGCTGTCGCATTTTGGAAAAGGCCCAGAGCCTGTGAAGAAGGCGAATGCCTGTGAAGCTGTCGCGTTTTGGAAAAGGCCCAGAGCCTGTGAAAAAGGCGAATGCCTGTGAAGCTGTCGCGTTTTGGAAAGGGCCCGGAGCCTGTGAAGAGGGCAAATGCCCGTGAAGCCTGCTTCCCCCAAGAAAGGCCCGGAGCCTGTGAAGAAGGCCAATGCCTGTGAAGCTCGCCGCCCGTGACACTCTCACGTAATAATGAGTTGGGGTTGTACACGCCCCGGAGTCTCAGGAGCGCCGGCCTCAGGCCCTGGGGCTCCCTCCCACGCCCAGTGGCAGCACTTAGCTCCGCGCTGGTGAGAAGACATCGAAGACTAGATTAGGTGTCGGACACGGCTTT
Source organism: Triticum urartu (assembly GCF_056163025.1). Classification (NCBI taxonomy): domain Eukaryota; kingdom Viridiplantae; phylum Streptophyta; class Magnoliopsida; order Poales; family Poaceae; genus Triticum; species Triticum urartu. Next base: position 162,553,978 of record NC_141878.1, on the reverse strand, counting down.
TTCATTTGCTTTCCACAGTTGGCTTGTTCATTCTCATTCGAAGTTTTATTGAAGCTGTTGCCGTCTTTGGCTCGTGGTTCGTCGACTTTTCACTCTCCTGCCTCGATTTCTCTTATGCAAGGCCTCGCAAGGGGGGCAGCCGAGCGCCCTCGCGAGTGTTCCTGTCCTAGTCGTTCAAAGGTTTCGCGACCTAGGTCCATTATAGGAGCACCCCTCCAGTCCGTGCCACACGGGCACCGCGACACGAACATAGGGCCTGGGTCGGTCGCCCCCCCCCATAGCTGGGGCCGGGAACTATCCACGCTGGCACGTAGCCGGAAGGCACGATAACGGAAGCAAAGCAATGATTAACAACAATAACCCAAACACGCCCCCGCGGGGCTCCACGCTACTGTCTTTTTACGCAGGAAAAAGGAAAAGAAAGAACAAATCAGGCGCAGCTCGCCTCACACCGGCCTACAGGGAAGACTCGAGCTGCCTCCGGGGCTCAGGCAGACTCCCTCTCGCGCTTCACCGAAGCGCGACGGCGGGCAGACACGCTACCACCTCCCAAGCAGGTACGACGGCGTGGAGGCTGACCGCGGCCACCGCTAGAAGAGTCGCCGCCTGAAGAAGAACCGGTGAAGCTTGGGGAACCCTGAGCGCCGCCAATCACGCGAGCGCTATCCTCTCCATCATCGCTGGGGCTGGGTTCCCGGCCGCGGTCGTCGTCCTCGGGGCAGCACCCTGCGCGGCGACCATCTTCCCCAAACACCCTCACGTAGAGGGTGGCATCACCGTCAAACTTGAAGTGCAGGGTGCACCGACGGCTCAGGCCACACGCGTGGGCAAATGTCAGCCAACCGCGGGTCAAGGCCAGGCTCCCGGCTGCGGAGACCTCCAGTGAAGCCCATGAGGCCCGGCTGCAGCAGCCGTCTGCCTGAAGCCAGAGGCCGCCCGGGGCACCGGCCGGGAGCTCGCCGAGGAGGAAGCGAGGAAGTTGAAGCCGGGTGCTAGTCGGCTCCGCCGACCACACAACGAACTTCGGCAGCACCTCTGCAGCGCGAAAGCGCGGCCTAGGGGAACGCGCAACCAAAGCGCGCCCCCCGGCCACAGCAGTCCGCCTGTCACCATGCTGGAAGTCGTCTCCACGGCTGCGGGAGCTGCCGTGGTGGCCATAGGATGTTTGCGAGGGCGCCCTTGGCCACGCTTGGGCAGGGGAGAGGCAGGCTCAACCTGGCGAGCCTTCCCCTTCTCTGCGGCCGAGAACCTCCTCGACGGGGCCATGAAGGAGAAGGAGAAGCAAGGGGGAATGAACTGGAAGGACGCGCGCCGATCCGTACTTATAACCGGCGAGGGCCAACCGTCGACCCCCACGGTCGCAGGTAATCATGACCCGCTTTGCATGCAGGGACTTGTCCAATCCGTGCAGTTGCCGAGGCACCGTGGGAAAGTGGAGACGCCCACGTCCAATCAACTGCCACGCGGCGCCCAAGGCCGCAGGCTGTTAGGGCCCAGAGCGCTTCGCTCTTGCCCTTTCGACTCCCTGCACGGCCAAGTCCGGGCGCGCCTTGGGCCTGGGGGCTACTGTCGGTGTTCTGGGAACGGGGGTCCCCAGACTTGCCTGCCCGCGGCCTACGGCGTGGCTCGAGGAGGGGCCCAGCACGACCCATCTTCATCAACACAGACCCAAGACCCTCGTGAGGGGTCAAGCCTCGTGGGGCGGACAACACAGAGCTTCCTCAGGCACGGCCTCATCAGGCTGGCTCACAAGGAGGCGGAGAGATCAAGGCGGGATACCTCATGAGGTGCCCATGATGCAAGCCATGACGACCAAGGGTGCCAGGCGGGCGCCAGCCCGTGCAGTGTCCTCCTTTCCTCTTCGGTGCAAAGGGAGCAAGCGCAGGCGAGAGCATCAAGCAAAGGCACCCGTTTCGGTGCAACAAGACCAAGACCAGCCCAACGGCAGGGAGGAAGTCATTGTGGAGCCCAAGCCAGTGTCACCGCCAGAGCCTTTGGTAGGCGAAGACCAACTTTAGTCAGGATAAGTGTACCAGATGTTCCCCTTCAAAATGGCCAATTGTTGCGCCCTTCCCGCTCAATATTTGGGAAGAGGCCCAGGGCCTTTGCCTATAAATAGGACTAGCCACCCCCAGGGTAGAGGGGATCTAGAATCGGCCAACCCAGAAACAAGCTGGGATCAGATCGAGTAGCATCACACACACACACAGAGAGAGAGAGAGAGAAGGGTGGTTGAACTCCTCCCAACAGTTCATCGCCCCAGCCAAGAGCAAACCCTCGCGAGGCTGTTCTTCCTTGTATTGCTCATCATCATCAGCCCAAGAGGAAATCCACCACACCACACACTGGAGTAGGGTATTGCACCACAACGGTGGCCCGAACCAGTATAAACTCCGTGTCTCTTGTGCTGTTCTTTCCATAGCTTAGATCTTAGCGTGGCGGTGGGGCGCAGGGAGGTAGAAGGCGAAATCTCCATGCGCACCCCAGTGTTCGAACCTCAAGGGTCTGCCAGAACCCGAAATCCGACAGACCTTGATGTCGACGAGTGACTAGCCACCCAGGTGGTGATCCTGGCCATGGAGGGGCCTATGTAGATAGACAGGCTTCGAGAAGCCTTCTTGCTTTCTAGTGTCTGTACTCAGACTATTTCCTTCCGCATGTGTTTGTATGCTTGTATGACTTGAGTGTCGGGTCATGTGACCCTACCTGTATGAACATGTTATGTATGGCCCTCTGGAGCCTCTAAATAAAGTACTTGAGTTGTAGAGTTTTGTTGTGATGCCATGTTGTATTTACTCATATCGGGCATATTGTGTGTATGATTGAAATGCTTGGTATGAGTGCGATCCGACAATCTAGTTGTTTATCCTTGGCAGCCTTTCTTATGGGGAAATGTAGTCTAGTGTTCCTCGAGCCATAGTAGTCCGCTACAGCCCGGTTCACCGGAGTCCTCCTAGCCCAGCACTACTACTCAGGACACTTGACTGGCCGGCATGTGTTTCACTTCGTTTCTATGTCTGTCCCTTCGGGGAAATGTCATGCGGTGACTTCCGGAGTCCTGCCTAGCCTGCTATAGCCCGGGTTCCCCAGAGTCCTGTTAGCCCAGTGCTACAGCCCGGATTCACTCGCTGATGACCGACATGCTCGATGTGATTCATGTATGCCTGTCTCCATAGGTCTGTGCCGCTTTGGGTTCACGACTAGCCATGTCGGCCCGGGTTCTCTGTCATATGGATGCTAGCGACACTATCATATACGTGAGCCAAAAGGCGCAAACGGTCCCGGGCCATGGTAAGGCGACACCCGTGGGATACCGTGCGTGAGGCCGCAATGTGATATGAGGTGTTACCAGCTAGATCGATGTGACTTGGAATCGGGGTCCTGACAGCGTTGGCATCATAGCCGGACTGCCTGTAGGTTCATTGAGCCAAACTGGTTTATGTCGAGTCTAGAAATGCTTTAGTTATATGTAGGGGAATTGATTGTGGGAGGGAACATAAGGATCTTTTACTCCTTTACCTTATGCCCTTTGATCTGAGTCATTCTCTTCTCATTCAACGTGGGTTAAGGACTAGGCTCTCTTCTTCTATCAGGTTCATGTGTTACTAATCCGTAGTAGCTTATAGGATTGTTGTTACAAGCCTCAGTACAGTTTCTACTACTTTTAGTATGTTGCCAGTTGAATCAGAACCTTGATACGATGTTGTTGAGTGGTATTGCAAACTATTGTGGATGTCTCAAATCATTTTCTGAGCATTTACAGTTGTTATGCTGTCCAATTTTCCCTAGAAATTCTAATGTCTTTGCATTGTGGTTGTGCTTCCAGATGGCCACTCGTGCTCAAAACCAAGTGGTTCGCCTGACCCGGTGCCTTGATGTGCCCGGTCATACTGCTATGTTAGTCCGGGTAATGATCGAGACGGGTTACCGTTGGTATCCCGAATACACTGTCGAAGAGCAGTTCCGAGACTTTGATCAAAGCCAATATTTCTGCACCGTCAGGATATTTCCTTCTTATCCTAGATCTACCGAGCCCCTCCACTGTTCCTATGGACTCGGGGTTACTGTTGAGATGGCTGTGCAGGATGCTTCCTATTCCATGATGATCATCATGCGAGTCCGGACTGGCCTGCTTCGGAACACCGACTTCCGTTACATGCCAGCTTCACTTCCGGGAGCGCAAGGGTATCTCCAGGCTATCTATGCTGACTCCACTCAGGAGGACTCACTAACTCGTACCACTGCCGAGATGCTCGAGGATAAGGGCCGAGAGAATCGGGCCTTGAGGCTGGAGCTTTTCAACACCCGTACTGATCATTGGGCCACATTGACTCGGTTTGCACCTGCAGTGCAAGCAGGATGTATGGATACAAGGGATCTGTATCCTGTGAGATCTGCTCTGCCAGACATGGTGGATTGGCGTGATGTGGGAGGCATCACCCCTCCCCGTGGTCCCCGCAGGCCACCGTTTGTTGGTCCAAGACCTCATCCTATTCCCTTTGGTCCACAAGCTCCTCAGGACCGTCTGTTCTCGGATGATCACATTGAACTTCCAGGCTATGGAGGTGACTTCTATGAGGACTAATACGGAGCTATCTGAGTTAGTAGTAGTATCACTAGTATTGTAATAGTTGTATCTCCACTGTCCTGCGTGACTTGTGGAATATGACTTTGTGTGTAATCAATTCCGGAGGTGTAGACAAATAATGTATAGGAGCTTGGAATGCCTCCGATGAGATGTAACGTCTTTCATCATAGTTGTACTGTAGCCTGGGCTTGTACTAAACTATGTATGGTGTGTATGACCGTTGGTATATATGTGGCAGTTTTTATATTACCATGACATACGGATGAACATCTCTGCATTCCGTGTTATCCATTACATTCTGCACTTCCTTGCTAAGTTTGAGCCATCCTTATCTAAACCGTTGTCTTGTTTTCTCCTAGGATGGTCAACACCCGCAGCAACCCTGCTGCCCCAGAGCAGGGGGAAGCCAGTGCAGTTAGGGGTGAAAATCTACCTCACCCGCCTTCTCTGGCCGAAGTGATGCTAGAGGAGGAAAGAAACAAGCGTGAGACTAACCGCTTGTTGGAGCGGATTGAGCAGAACACTGCACGCCATCAGCGAAATGACTTGGTGTCAATTAATGACTTTATCAAGCTGTACCCACCAAAGTTTAACCATTCCGTCGAGCCCTCGACGCGGATGACTGGCTTCGCAGCATCACCCACAAGCTACGTTCTGCCAACGTAGCCGAAGCTGATAAGGTTACTTATGCTGCCTATCACCTTGAAGGCTCTGCTAGCCTTTGGTGGGAAAATTTTGAAGCCATGCGCCCGGTCGGCCAAATCACTACTTGGGCTAAATTCAGTGAGGCTTTCCGTGAGCATCACATTCCGGAAGGTCTCATAGATCGCAAGAGGGAGGAGTTCTGCAATTTCACCCAAGGAAGACTGACTGTGGATGCATATAGTCATGAATTTGGGAATCTGGCACGTTATGCTCCTGAAGAAGTATCTACCAACGCTAAGAAGCAGGCAAGGTTCCGCAAGGGACTTAGCCCTGAGCTTCGCCGCGATCTTTGTCTGCACGAGTGCACATCCTTTCAGAAGTTGGTCAATAAAGCCATCAGCGCTAAGACAGGCCAGACTGATTATGACACTTCACGCAACCACTCCCGTGATTTTGGCTCTTCATCCGGCTCTGGATCTCAAAAGCGTCGGGTGTGGATTCCAAGCACGGCACCGCCACCCAGGTTCATTCCGAGGCCATCCTTTGAGCCGCCTCGTCCCAACCAGCAGTTTGCACCGCCCAAACCCTATGGTGGCCCCGCTGCTAATGCTGCTCCACGCCCCAATGTTGTGACATGTTTCAAGTGTGGAGAGCCGGGTCACTATAGCCGAGAGTGTCCTCAGAACAACAACCCCAATCAGTCTGGGAAGTCCCTTTGTTGTGGTAAGCCAGCGGGAAAGACAATCTACGCCAAGTCGGTCACCACTGCACGTGGCCATGTCAACTATGTCTTAGCCGAGGAGGCTCATGAGGATCCTAACGTCGTCCTTGGTACGCTCCTTGTTAATTGCCATCTAGCATCTGTTCTTCTCGATACTAGAGCATCTCATTCATTCATATCCGAGAACTATGCTCGATTGCATAACACGACATTCTGTGACATGCCCTCTACCATGGAAATTCAAACCCCTGGCTCTAGATGGCAAACTTCTAGAGTAAGCCATGGGAACGAAATTCTTGTCGATAGACTTGTCTTCCTTGCATCCTTAATAGCTCTCAAGTCCTCGGACATAAACATCATCTTGGGTATGGACTGGATGTCAGCTCATTATGCTAAGATTGATTGTGCCACTAGAACCGTTCAACTTACTCACCCATCGGGCAAGACAGTCAATGTCTTAACTCGAGTGGCCAAGCGCCAGCTTTACTCCCTAAACGCCAACCCCCTTCCAGACCTTGAGAATGTTCCGGTAGTCCGAGACTTTCCGGATGTCTTTCTAGAAGAACTGCCAGGTGTTCCACCTGACAGGGATGTCGAGTTTGTGATAGACCTTGTTCCAGGAACTGTTCCAATTTCTAGGAGACCCTATAAGATGGCACCCTTAGAACTAGCCGAGCTTAAGAACCAACTCGATGAGTCCTTGAAAAAGGGTTTCATCCGTCCTAGTTCCTCTCCTCGGGCTTGCCCCGAACTCTTCGTCAAGAAGAAGGATGGAACAGATCGAATGGTTGTAGATTACCGTCCTGTCAACTTGGTCAGCATCAAGAACAAGTATCCGCTTCCCAGGATCAACGATCTGTATGATCAGCTCACTAGATCCTCAGTCTTTTCCAAGATGGATTTGAGGTTGGGCTACCATCAAATCAAAATCAGAAATGAGGACATTCCCAAAACGACCTTTGTTACTCGTTATGGCCAATACGAGTACACCGTTATGTCCTTCGGTTTAACCAATGCCCCAGCCACCTTCTCTCGGTTAATGAACTCGTTCTTCATGGAGTATTTGGATAAATTCGTAGTAGTATACCTCGATGACATACTCATCTACTCCAAGAATGAAGAGGAACATGCCGAACATCTAAGGCTGGTATTGACGAAACTTCGAGAGCATCGCCTTTATGCCAAATTCTCCAAGTGTGAATTTTGGTTGCCAGAAGTGACCTATCTAGGCCATGTAATCTCTGGTAAGGGTATTGCTGTCAATCCCGAGCGAGTTCAAGCTTTCCTTGATTGGAATCCACCTGAGACGGTCAAGCAAGTTCAGAGCTTCCTTGGCTTAGCGAGCTACTACCGCCGCTTCGTCGAGAATTTACCCAAGGTTGCTAAACCTCTAACTGAACTCCTCAAGAAAGATAAAAAGTTCGAGTAGACTCCACAGTGCGAGTTCAGCTTTCAGGAACTGAAAAGACGCCTGACATCTGCTCCCGTACTAGTACCACCAGATTTCTCCAAGGACTTTATTATCTATTGCGACGCCTCGCGACAAGGACTAGGTTGCATACTCATGCAAGATCGTCAGGTAATTGCCTATGCTTCATGGCAATTACACCCACATGAGGAAAATTATCCCACACATGATCTGGAGCTTTCAGCTGTAGTCCATGCACTCAAAACTTGGCGACATTACCTCCTCGGTAATCGTTGCGAGATCTTCACCGATCACCAAAGTTTGAAATATATCTTCACCGAACCGGATTTGAATCTCAGGCAAAGACGTTGGGTCGAGTTGATCTCGGATTACGACTTAGGAATAACTTACACCCCGGGGAAAGCCAATGTCATGGCTGATGCACTAAGCCGTAAATCCTATTGTAACAACCTGATGTTACAACAAAGTCAACCACTTTTCCATGAGGAATTTCGTAAGCTTAATCTTCACATTGTTCCTCGAGGATTCCTATCCACCCTGGTGGCGAAGCCTAATCTTATGGATCAGATCATAACCGCCCAGTGGTATGATAAGGGCATATCCCGGATTAAGGAAAGCATCGCTAGCGGAGTTGCTAAATGTTTTTCCATGGATGAGCGAGGTGCTGTCTTCTTCGAGAACCGCTTGGTGGTTCCCAAGAAACAACATCTACGCCAGTTGATCCTTAAGGAAGCTCATGAATCCCCTCTCACCATTCATCCTGGTAATACTGAAATGTATCAAGACCTACGCCAGAGGTTTTGGTGGACTGGGATGAAGAGAGAAATCGCTCAATACATTGCTAATTGCGATGTTTGTCGTCGTGTTAAAGCAGAGCATCAATGGCCTGCTGGCACCCTTCAACCTCTGGCTATTCCTGAGTGGAAATGGGATAAAACCAGTATGGATTTCATTACTGGGTTTCCCAGGAGCAAGAAAGGGAATAATGCCATCTTCGTCGTGATCGACCGCCTTTCCAAAGTAGCCCACTTTCTACCTATTCGTGAGAGTATCACCGCTAGCCAGCTAGCTGACTTATACATCTCCCGAATAGTGTCTCTTCATGGTGTTCCATTGGAAATTAACTCAGACCGTGGGAGTCTCTTCACCTCTCGATTTTGGGAAAGTTTCCAAAATGCTATGGGAACTCGTCTCTCTTTTAGCACCGCCTTGCATCCTCAATCAAGTGGTCAAGTAGAGCAAGTCAATCAAATTCTGGAAGATATGCTCCGAGCTTCTGTCATCTCGTTCGGAATGGGTTGGGAGAAATGCCTTCCATTCGCGGAGTTTGCTTATAACAATAGTTATCAAGCTAGCTTGGGCAAGGCTCCTTTCGAAGTTCTCTATGGACGAAAATGTCGAACGCCTCTTAACTGGTCAGAAACCGGGGAAAGACAACTCTTTGGCCCGGATATGATTCAGGAAGCAGAAGAGCAGGTTCGCGTTATTCTAAGAAATTGAAAACAGCCCAATCTCGTCAAAAGAGCCAATATGATTGTAGACATAAGCTCATGACTTATGAAGTCAGCGAGAAGGCTTACCTTCGGGTTACTCCATTAAAGGGAACCCATCGTTTCGGTATCAAAGGCAAATTGGCTCCTCGTTACATTGGACCCTTTCGCATTCTTGCCAAACGAGGAGAAGTTGCCTACCAATTGGAACTACCTTCACATCTTTCCAAAGTTCACGATGTCTTCCACGTTTCTCAACTCAGGCGTTGCTTCGCGGATCCCATCCGTGGAGTGGACCACGAAACGCTTGATCTACAAGATAACCTCTCATATCGAGAATATCCCGTTCGTATCCTCGATCAAGCCGAGCGTACCACCCGACGCCATAATATCAAGTTTCTCAAGGTTCAATGGTCACACCATTCCGAGGAAGAGGCCACTTGGGAAAGGGAGGATCATCTTCAACTCGAGTACCCCACCTTCTTTCCGGAGGATCCTAAATCTCGGGACGAGATTCTTTTGAGTGGGGGTGAGTTGTCACACCCTAGCTAGTTCAAGCATTAGAGTGTGCATCATGTTTAAATTCCTCTTAAATTTGAAATGAGGATGACAGAACCGCCAGCACCCCCCCTGGAACAACTAGGGTTTACTAAAAACTTTTTCAATGAACCTGAAATGCCCTTCTAAAAAGCCCACCCTTTCTGTTTTGGGTTAAAACCCCTGACAAAAATGGTGCACATTTTTCTAGGACATCTTAAGGTCTTTGGATTAATCCTTATAGTATTTGCATTTGGGCATTTAAATGCTATAAAATATTTTAAATGCTCAAATAATCATAAACTAAAATGTTTGTTGTTGGATATATTCTAAGCAGTAGCCATGATTAATTTTATGATTTATGGAAATGCCCTGGCATTTTTAATAAAGCCTTGAAGTTACAGAAATAATAGAATAAATAAAAAACAGGAAAAGAAAGAGAGAGAGAGAGAGAGAGAGAGAGAGAGAGAGAGAGGAACTTACCGGTGTAGCCCAACTAGCCCACCAGCTGGCCCACCTGGCGGCTTAGCACTGTGCTGGCCCGCGCCAACCAGCTGCTTCTTCCCCGCCAGGCAGGCAGGGAGGTGACGCCGGCGCGCCCGAGCTCGCCACAGCGCCACCTGCTTGCCGCCCACGCCCGTGGACGCCCGGACGCCTCCACGTCGCACCCCGAAGCCCCTGGACACGCCATTCCCCCCTGCCTCTCTCCCTTCGCCATTCCCCACCATGGCCGACGCCCCTGTCGCTGCACCGTCGTCGTAGCCGCGCCCACCGTCGTCCTCGCGCTGCGCCATCGTGTCCACGAGCTCCACCATCGTCGCTTACATCGAGTAGGTCGAGCCCCGAGCGCCCGCTCGCCCCGGAGATGCTGCACCGAGCTCGTCCTCAACTCCGGCCACCGGAGATCCCCTTCGCCGTCCCTGCCGCATCACCTCATCCCGACCTCGCCGACTGCCTCGACGAGACCCCCAGGAGCTCAGCCACCTCCCCACCCTCTCTGTTCTCTCTCTCGAGCCCCGTAGCGACTGCACGTAGATCACCCGCACGCACCGCCGCGGAGCTCGTCGCTGACGAGGCTCCGGCCACCCAATGGCCGCACCACCCTGTCCACTAGTCCTACCGCACCTCCAGGAGCTCAACGCACCAAACCACGCGCCTCCCCGTGCCCCCTAGCGACTAGTTCAACCTTACCCGAGCTCCGGCCGCCGCCAAACTCGTCGCCGGCGACGTTTCCGGCCACCCCAGCTCCACCCACTGCCACCACTCGACGCGGCTTCCTCCCCGCATCACGTAGTTAGTCTCCGCCGTCCTTTTGGTCGCCGGAGTGCAAATCCTGCGCTGCTCCACCGCGTCTGGCATCGCCGGCGGCTAGATGCCGGCGAGTTGACCCTATTTGACCCCGTGTGGGCCCAAGTTGACCCCCCTGAGTCTATGACAGGTGGGGCCGGCCTGCTAATTAGTTTAGGATTAGTTTTAACTACTTTTAATTAGTTTAGTCACTGACATGTGGGCCCAGGCCCCACTAACAATTAATTGGTGTTAATATAATTCTGTTAATTAGCTGAGTCACTGACAGACAGGGCCCCCCAGTCAGGTTTGACCTGGCCGACCCAGTTGACCCGCTGACGTCACACCTATGTCATGCTGACGCATTAATTCAATTACTGGAATTATTCTTATATAGGAAATTCCAGAAAATAGCCAAAACTTCTAAAAATCATAGAAAATCAACCATAGCTCCAAATCAAACAATTTATATATGAAAAATGATCAGAAAAATTCAATCTATCCATCTGTAATGGTTTCATGCATGAAAAAACAAGTTAACCTTGCTGTTTAAGCAGAATAAGATAATGCACTAATAAGGCCATGTTAAATGAGTTAACATTTGAATCTTTGATTCAAATGGGTTCATTCCTTTCTGTTTTAGCTTGCATTAGGCCAAGACACATTCATTTTGCCATGTCATAGCATGCATCATATTGTTGCATATTGTGATGTGTTGATTATGTTCGGTGTGTCTTTCGTGGTAGGTTCTGCCTCCGAGGATAACCCCGAGTATCCGTCTGAAGGGCAGTACCCTACTACCACTACATCAGGCAAGCAACCCATTGATCATTCCGATACAAACCCATCCTCTCGCTTCTGCTCTTGTTTACTGCATTAAGACAACGCGATTCAAACTGCTGTGTGCTACGGTAGTTGAACCCTTATCCTCCGCATGATCTGTCATTGCCACAGTAACTAGATGAAACCCACTAGCATGTGTAGGAGTTGATTGAGCCATGTTTGTGTTTCCTACCTTGCTATGCCTGCTATGCTTAGTGTTGTGTCAGGTCTGGTTCATCTGGGTGATGGGCTAGAGTGAAATGTTTATGTCGGTAATGTGAGGGATGTGTTGAACATGAATTGGTAAAGGTATCGATGAGAGGCCATGTAGGAGTACATGGTGGGTTGTTTCATTGAGGCCGTCCCTAAGAACTGAGATATGTATGTGTGATTTTAAGAATCAGCTACTACCATGCATTGGGATCCTTAATTGACCCTCTCGGCTTCTTATTCACCCTAGTACTCTGTCCAGGAGTTGCAAATAGTTTCCGGTGTTTGTAGGTTATGTGTTGGCGGCCGTGCGTAGCGCTGACCCTAGGGGTGGGCTATGTTGCAGTAGATACACCGTGGCCGGGTATGCCGGGCGCCCGTTTGGCGTCTCGGGATCCTGTTCACATCGTTCGGGGCCGTATGTGGAAACCTCGGCCGGACTCCCTGTGGATGGAACCTAGATAGGCGATAAACCTGGACTAGGGACTTAAGTGTTTAGGTAGGCCGTGGCCGACACCCTTGTTTGGCTTCCGCTTGAAGGATGGCGAGTACACGTCGTGTAAACGGCAGTAAGTGGTGAAAGCATGTATGAAGAACTATACCCCTGCAGGGTTAACATCATCTATTCGAATAGCCGCGTCCGTCGTAAAGGACTACTTGGTTGCCTATACAGTTCATAGACAAGTTAATGGTTACTACTAAAAGACTCAAGATAAGTGTGAGTACCGAGGATGGCCCCCTCGTAGGAAGACGAGGGAGGATCCCCAGTGGAGTATTGTGTTGGTGAGTAGTGGACTCGTGTGCGAAAACTATTTTACTAGTGGAGTCTCGTAGGATAGCTTAGCCAAGAGTCAAAGATGGCTTGCTGCAATAACTCCACCACCTTCTTGAGAATGAGCATGTATACTAGGTTCTGTTGTAAGACTTGCTGAGTACCTTTGCACTCATGTTTGCTTAATTACTGTTTTCAGACGACAAGACCGCCCCCTCTGATGGGTTCTATGTAGACCTTGATGTCGACGAGTGACTAGCTACCCAGGTGGTGATCCTGGCCATGGAGGGCCCTATGTAGATAGATAGGCTTCGAGAAGCCTTCTTGCTTTCTAGTGTCTGTACTCAGACTATTTGCTTCAGCATGTGTTTGTATGCTTGTATGACTTGAGTGTCGGGTCATGTGACCCTACCTGTATGAACATGTTATGTATGGCTCTCTGGAGCCTCTAAATAAAGTACTTGAGTTGTAGAGTTTTGTTGTGATGCCATGTTGTATTTACTCGTATCGGTCATATTGTGTGTATGATTGAAATGCTTGGTATAAGTGCGATCCGACAATCTAGTTGTTTATCCTTGGCAGCCTTTCTTATGGGGAAATGTAGTCTAGTGTTCCTCGAGCCATACTAGTCCGCTACAGCCCGGTTCACCGGAGTCCTCCTAGCCCAGCACTACCGCTCAGGACACTTGACTGGCCGGCATGTGTTTCACTTCGTTTCTATGTCTGTCCCTTTGGGGAAATGTCACGCGGTGACATCCGGAGTCCTGCCTAGCCTGCTACAGCCCGGGTTCCCCGGAGTCCTGTTAGCCCAGTGCTACAGCCCGGATTCACTCGCTAATGACCGACATGCTCGATGTGATTCATGTATGCCTGTCTCCATAGGTCTGTGCCGCTTTGGGTTCACGACTAGCCATGTCGGCCCGGGTTCTCTGTCATATGGATGCTAGCGACACTATCATATACGTGAGCCAAAAGGCGCAAACGGTCCCGGGCCATGGTAAGGCGACACCCGTGGGATACCGTGTGTGAGGCCGCAATGTGATATGAGGTGTTACCGGCTAGATCGATGTGACTTGGAATCGGGGTCCTGACACCCGAGCCGGACGTTGGCACCTCTGGCGCCGGCGGGGCCTCGGGGCCTGACTCCTCCCGAGGACGCTCTTCCAGGCATTGCAAGGATGATCGGGCTGGAGAAGCGCGAGCGCCGTCGCTGCCCTTATCCATGGAGAGGGCCGCGGCCGCAGAAGGCGATCTGGGCTCGAGCAGCACCACCTCGTCCCCCTTTCTCTTCTTCTCCACGGGTGTCAGCCTAGTTGCACAACGAAGAAGAGTCAAGGACAAGCATCAGAAGCAAGAACAAGGCAGGACAAGAACACTTACTGGTCCACCGCGGTGTAGTTCCTCCGCTTTGTAAGCTTGAAGCCGGAGAACCTCGCAGCCTGAGGCGCAGGCGTGCGGGCTCCAGGAGCAGAAGCAGAGGCAGCAGATGGACCGGAAGCAGCTCCAGGCGGTGTTGAGGCAGGAGTGTCGTCTCGGGAGAGTAGCATCGACCTTCCCTTCGTCGGAACCACGGGCGGCTCCCCCTCTCCGGGAGGACGTCGGCCTCGTCATCATCGTCAGGCAGGAGGCGGAGGATGTCGGCCTTGCGCAAGGCGGAGGTCTCCCCCATCCCCTCGGGGGTCGCCTCCGGGTCGCGCTCCTCGCCCTCCTCCTCTTCCCCATCCCCGCGGGAATCATGAGAAAACAGATCCACCGTCGCCGTCGCCACCGGGACCACAGGGGGAGCCGACGGCACCAGGCCACGCCCGTCAAAGGTGGGCATGGCGGCCACAACCAGCGCCCTGTCCTTCCGAAGGAACAAGGGAATGTGGGCATTCGGTGGATATTCCTGGTCGTCCCCGACCAGGAGGCGGAGAGCCACAACCAGCTCCTCTTCAGACAAGCCCTCCGGGCTCAAACTAAGCCGGTATTCTCCGTCCTCAAGCGTCCACAAAGTGCGTGAGCGTGCCTGGAGAGGAGGCACCCGCAGCACCAGGAATTCCCTCAAGAGCATGGCCCCCGTCAGCTTCGCCGCCTTCGCGTTGCCCGGCTTCAAGTTGGCGTTCATCTTCTCCAGCACCGACTTCGCCCGGTCATCAGTAAGCTTCACGCAGGACCATCCCTTGTCAAACTGCGGCATCTCGATCGGCAGCTTCAACTGCGGGTGGACACATTTGGCATCCATCATGACCCACTTGCTCCTGAAACCATCGGCCTTCTTTCCGGCCTTCGAGATCGCGTTAGCCTTGCCGGCTACGACGAAGTTGGCACACCCCGTGGTGTGGCCGTCGTTGATTCGGAGGAAGAAGAAGTGGTGCAGCAGAGCCACGGACGGCATCACGCCAACATACGCCTCACATTAAAAGGCAAAGATCAACAAGAGAAGAACGGAGTTGGGATGGAGATGGAGGGCCTGCAACCTGTAATGTTGGAGGACGGAGTAGAAGAAGTCGGAGAAGGGGGGAACCAGGCCCATGACAACGCTGCTCATGAAGAAGGGGTAGAAGGAGCTCTTTGAAGCCTCTGGCACGGCGGAGCCAGCCCAGAGCTTGGTCTTCCCCTTCTCATTGTTTTCCCCCGCCGTCAGCAGGTGCGTGGTGGCGAGGTTCTTCTCCAAGACATTGGGCACGTCCAGAGCCGGCTCGCACCAGGCAGGCGACGAAGCGGCATTGGCCTTTCGGGGCACCATTTGTTGGAAGCTCGGAAGGGGATTGAAGCAGATCTGGAGATTTCGAAAGCAAGGAGCAAGAGAGGGGATCTGGAGCAAGGCAAAGGAAAGCAATGAAGGCAAGCATTGCCCGCACGGGCCTTTTTGTCAGACGGGCAGTTGCCGAGGCAGCATGGGGAAGCGGAGACGCCCACGTCCAATCAGTCGCCACGCACCAACCGTGGCCGTAGGCTGTTGGGGCCCGCGGCACTCCGCACTTGCCTTTTGGCTTCGCATCGAAGCCAAGCCCGAGCACACCTTGGCCCCGAGGGCTACTGTCGGCTTTCTAGGAACGGGGGTCCCCAGACTTGCCTGCCTACGGCCCGCGGCGTGGCTCGACCAGCGGCCCTGTACATCCCATCTTCACCAGCAAACACTCAAGACCCTCGCGAGGGGCCGAGCCTCACGAGGTAGACGATGCAAAACCTCCTCAAGGGTGGCCTCACCAGTCTGGCTCGTGAGGGGCGGAGAGATCAAGGCAAGGGACACCTCGCAAGGTTTCTATGACGCAAGCTGTCGGTGTCAAAACCAGCGGATCTCGGGTAGGGGTCCCGAACTATGCGTTTAAGGCGGATGGTAACAGGAGGGAGGGGACACAATGTTTTACCCAGGTTCGGGCCCTCTTGATGGAGGTAAAACCCTACGTCCTGCTTGCTTAATATTGATGATATAGGTAGTACAAGAGTAGATCTACCACGAGATCGGAGAGGCTAAACCCTAGAAGCTAGCCTATGGTATGATTGTATGTTGTAGTTGTTGTGTCCTATGGACTAAAACCTTCCGGTTTATATAGACACCGGAGAGGGTTAGGGTTACACAAGGTCGGTTACAAAGGAGGAGATATCCATATCCGTATTGCCTAGCTTGCCTTCCACGCCAAGTAGAGTCCCATCCGGACACGAGACGAAGTCTTCAATCTGGTATCTTCATAGTCCAATAGTCCGGCCAAAGGATATAATCCGGCTGTCTGGAGACCCCCTAATCTAGGACTCCCTCAATAGCCCCTGAACCAAGCTTTCAATGACGATGAGTCCGGCGCGTAGTATTGTCTTCGACATTGCAAGGCAGGTTCCTCCTCCGAATACATCACAAAAAATTTTGAATACAAGGATAGTGTCCGACCCTGCAAAATAAGTTCCACATACCACCGTAGAGAGAATAATATTTCCGCAAATCTAATTTGCGGACTTGTTTTGGCAACACGACATTATGCCAATGCCCGGTGATTATTCGAACCATTTTCTTTAACTAGCCCCGCACATAACGCGAGACAGTTTTTTGACACGTCTCGTCGAAGCAGAGATCGTGTCCCCTTATTACGAGATTCTCATCAATACGAGCGTGGGTAACCCAACCGTGTCTAGGACTCCTAGATTATAGGAAGGTCCCAAACGGCTACGGAGAGGACGCTCGATATTCACCCTCTTTATAAAGGGACAAGGCTTTTACTTTTTTCCCTCCAATGCTCAATCGAATCCTTCCCCCGCCTCGAGTTCTAACACCCAAAGCCCAGGTCAGGTGCTTCGGACCTTCAATCATGTCCGGATCTAGCCTTCAAGGCCGATGGATGCCCTCCTCCGTTACGGAAGAAGACATCAAGAAGTTGAGGGAGGACAGATACTTGACCACCGAGGTTTCGCATCGGCTGCCTGCCCGAGGGCAGGTCGTCCCTACTCCTGAACCCAACGAAGATGTCATGTTCATCTCCCACTTCCTCCGAGGACTAGGCCTCACTCTGGATCCCTTTGTCAGGGGGTTCATGTTTTATTACGGGCTAGATTTCCACGATATAGCCCCGGACTCCTTTCTCCACATCTCGACATTCATTGTCGTGTGTGAGGCCTTCCTCCGCATTACCCCTCACTTCGGCCTGTGGCTCAAGACCTTTGACGTGAAGCCGAAGATGGTCGAGGGGCAGTATGCAGCGTGCGGAGGCACATTAATAAGAAAGATAGCAGGAGCTCCGTGGCCCAAAGGTTCCTTTCTAGAGGTGTCCGGATTATGGCAACATGAGTGGTTTTGCATCACAACTCCCAGAAGTGCCAAGTGGGTGGCTGCCCCTGCGTTCCGCTCAGGCCCTCCACCACAACTGATGTCATGGATTAGCAGAGGGCTGAGTTGGGATCCTGCCAAGGACGTGCCTGTACTACAAAGCCGCATCCAAAATCTCTTTGAAGGAGATTTCAGTTTGATTATGGTGGCGCAAGTCATGCTGGTTCATCGTGTCCAGCCTTGCAAACGCTGGCCCCTCCGCATGTGGGAGTTCAACCCAGAAGGGCCGCGTACTATTCAGAATTTCCTCGGCCTGACGCATGAGGAGATGTACAAATCATTCTTCGGACCCCAAATAGAGTGTCCAGATACTACCGAGGACGTGGTCCTGGGCAGCAACCGCACCGCCGACCAAGTAAGTTATCCTTTAGCCGAACAGACCGTCTTTCATTTATTATGACGTTATTCTGATAAATCGCTCTTTGACCAGGACTGGATAACAAAGGCGAAGATGATTCGGTGTTCGGCCCCCCTTCCCGAGGGTTTGGAAAATCCGGTACTGGAAAATATGCTCGAGCTAGCACCTTGCCCGGAGCCCTTAAAGGAAGATAAAGGGGGAATAATGAGGGCAAAAGCGGGCCTCCATCGCTACCTATTCCGACCGAGGGAACGAGCGCCTCCGTGAGGGAGGATAACCGAGGGGAGGAATCGGACATTCTCTCACCCCGGGGAAGGAAGAGGACTACCTCTAAAGATCCGGAAACCAAGGTTTGCAAGCGGGAGAAGAAATCTCCACCAGAGGGTCTTGCCTTGGAGGGTGCTCTTGCCGCACAAAGTCCGCGCGGGGATCAACCCTCCAACGAGCTGTAAGTAATCAGAAAGTACTTTAATAGTGGGTGAGGGAGTCTTGGATTAGGGGGTGTTCAGGTAGCCGGACTATACCTTCAGCCGGACTCCAGGACTATGAAGATACAAGATTGAAGACTTTGTCCCGTGTCCGGATGGGACTTTCCTTGGCATGGAAGGCAAGCTTGGCGATGCGGATATTCAAGATCTCCTACCATTGTAACCGACTTTGTGTAACCCTAACCCTCTCCGGTGTCTATATAAACTGGAGGGTTTTAGTCCGTAGGACAACTTCATCATACAACAATCATACCATAGGCTAGCTTCTAGGGTTTAGCCTCCTTGATCTTGTGGTAGATCTACTCTTGTACTACCCATATCATCAATATTAATCGAGCAGGACGTAGGGTTTTACCTCCATCAAGAGGGCCCGAACCTGGGTAAAACATCGTGTTCCTTGCCTCCTGTTACCATCCGACCTAGACGCACAGTTCGGGACCCCTACCCGAGATCCGACGGTTTTTACACCGACATTGGTGCTTTCATTGAGAGTTCCTCTGTGTCGTTGCTTTAGGCCCGATGGCTCCTTCGATCATCAACAACGATGCAGTCCAGGGTGAGACTTTTCTCCCCGGACAGATCTTCGTCTTCGGCGGCTTCGCACTGCGGGCCAATTCGCTTGGCCACCTTGAGCAGATCGAAAGCTACGCCCCTGGCCATCAGGTCAGGTTTGGAAGCCTAAACTACATAGCTGACATCCGCGGGGACTTGATCTTTGACGGATTCGAGCCACAGCCAAGCGCGCCGCACTATCTCCATGGGCATGATATAGCTCTGCCGCCGAACAGCACCTTGGAGGCCACACACGCATCGGTTCCGACCATTGATTTGGAGCCTACTGCGCCGATCAAGGATCAGCGGTTGGACGCTGCCTCAGGGACTGTGATCTCAGAGGCGATCGAGCCGAACTCCAGCCCCGCACTCCGCATGGCCCGTGACTCCGAGGAGCCGGATTCCTCTCCGAACTCCGAGCCCCCCGCACCCCTGCCGATCGAATCTGATTGGGCGCCGATAATGGAGTTCACTACCGCGGACATCTTTCAGCACTCGCCCTTCGGCGACATCCTGGATTCTCTAAAGTCTCTCTCTTTATTAGGAGAGCCCTGGCCGGACTACGGTCAGCAAGGTTGGGATACGAACGATGAGGAAATTCAAAACCCACCCACCACCCACTTCGTAGCCACTGTCGACGACTT
The DNA here is from genome assembly GCF_056163025.1 of Triticum urartu. Taxonomy (NCBI): domain Eukaryota; kingdom Viridiplantae; phylum Streptophyta; class Magnoliopsida; order Poales; family Poaceae; genus Triticum; species Triticum urartu. Next base: position 162,534,637 of record NC_141878.1, on the reverse strand, counting down.
AACCGACATGCTTGATTTCGACTCCGAAGACATCGACGGCATGGACGACGATGCAGGAGACGAACAAGAACCAGCACCTGTAGGGCGCTGGAAGGCCACCTCGTCATATGACATATATATGGTGGACACTCCAAATGATGGAGATGGCGATGGAACAGCAGGGGACGATACCTCTAAGAAACAGCCCAAGCGTCGGCGTCACCGGAGCCGCTCTAAATCCCGCCAAAGCAAAAACGGTGATTCCGGCACGGGAGATAATACTACTCCGGATAGCGCCGAAGAACACCCCATCCAGCAAGATTCAGCACAGGAGGACAGAGAAGCCAGCCCTCACGAGAGGGCGGCGGACCAAGAGGTTGAGGACGATAATTATACGCCTCCCTCCGAAGACGAGGCAAGCCTCGACGACGACGAGTTTGTCGTGCCAGAGGATCTCGCCGAACAAGAGCGTTTTAAATGCAGGCTTATGGCCATGGCAAGCAGCCTCAAGAAAAAGAAGCAACAGCTTAGAGCTGATCAGGATTTGCTAGCTGACAGATGGACTGAAGTCCTTGCGGCCGAAGAGAATGAACTCGAACGCCCCTGCAAGAGTTACCCAAAGCGCAGGCTGCTACCCCGACTAGAGGAGGAAGCACCTACATCACCAGCGCATGACAAGACCGACCGGCCACCTCGTGCCTGCGACAGAGAGGCCTCTTGGCCCTCCACTCAAGCCATGCCCCGACGCCGCATCAAGCATACTAAGGCACGTGAAAATGCGCCCGACCTGCGCGACATACTGGAGGACAAGGCAAGGCAAACAGGATCGATCTACGGATCACGCAGGCGCCCCACGGCACGTGACGGTGATCGTCACTCCGGATGCAATAAATCCGGCCGGGCCGAACTCAACAGACAAAGCTCCTTTGAGCTGCATAGTGATATAGCCAAATACAGAGGCGCCGCACACCCACTATGCTTCACAGATGAAGTAATGGATCATAAAATCCCTGAGGGCTTCAAACCCGTAAACATCGAATCGTACGATGGCACAACAGATCCAGCAGTATGGATCGAGGATTATCTCCTTCATATCCACATGGCCCGCGGTGATGATCCACACGCCATCAAATACCTCCCACTCAAACTTAAGGGACCGGCCTGGCATTGGCTAAACAGCTTGCCAGCATACTCAATCGGTTCTTGGGAGGACCTGGAAGCCGCATTCCTTGATAACTTCCAGGGCACTTATGTGCGACCACTGAACGCTGATGACCTAAGCCACATAATTCAGCAGCCAGAGGAATCGGCCAGGCAATTCTGGACACGGTTCCTAACAAAGAAAAACCAGATAGTCGACTGTCCGAACACAGAGGCCTTAGCGGCCTTCAAGCATAATATCCGTGACGAGTGGCTTGCCCAGCACCTAGGATAGGAAAAGCCGAAATCTATGGCAGCCCTCACGACACTCATGACCCGCTTTTGCGCGGGAGAAGACAGCTGGCTAGCTAGCAGCAACAATTTAACCAAGAACCCTGGTAATTCAAATACCAAGGACAAAAGTGACAGGTCGCGTCGGAACAAACAAAAGCGCCGCGTTAACAGCGATAGCAACGAGGATACGGCAGTTAATGTCGGATTCCGAGGCTACAAATCTGGTCAACGAAAAAAGCCATTCAAAAGAAATACTCAGGGCCCATCCAGTTTGGACCGAATACTCGACCGCTTGTGCCAGATACATGGCACCCCCGAAAAGCTAGCCAATCACACCAACAGGGATTGTTGGGTGTTCAGGCAGGCAAGTTAAGAGCTGAAAACAATGACAAGGGGCTGCATAGCGACAACGAGGAGGAGCCCAGGGCGCCGAACAACAGTAGACAGAAGGGATTTCCCCCGCAAGTGCGGACGGTGAACATGATATACGCAACCCACATCCCCAAGAGGGAGCAGAAGCGTGTGTCACGGGACGTATATGCGACGGAGCCAGTCGCCCCAAAGTTCAACCCATGGTCCTCCTGCCCGATCACCATTGATCGAAGGGACCACCCCACTAGCATCCGTCACGGGGGCTTCGCCGCATTGGTTCTAGACCCAATCATTGACAGATTTCATCTCACAAGAGTCCTCATGGACGGCGGCAGCAGCCTAAACCTGCTTTACCAGGATACAGTGCGAAAAATGGGCATAGATCCCTCTAGGATCAATCCCACCAAAACGACCTTTAAAGGCGTCATACCAGGTGTAGAAGCCAACTATACAGGCTCAGTCACACTGGAAGTGGTCTTCGGATCTCCGGATAACTTCTGAAGCGAGGAGTTAATCTTCGACATAGTCCCGTTCCGTAGTGGCTATCACGCACTGCTCGGGCGAACCGCATTCGCAAAATTCAACGCGGTACCGCACTATGCATACCTCAAGCTCAAGATGCCAGGCCCTAGAGGAGTAATCACGGTCAATGGGAACACTAAACGCTCCCTCCGAATGGAGGAGCACATGGCAGCGCTCGCAGCAGAAGTACAAAGCAGCCTCTCTAGGCAGTTCTCCAGTTCGGCCTTCAAAAAGCCGGACACTGTCAAGTGCGCCCGGAGTACCCTACAACAAGACCGCCTGGCACATTCTGAGCTAGCGTAGCAATGCGGCCCCAACCCTAGCCCTCGCGATATAGCGAAACCAGTGCTTCGTGTACATAACTACGCTCTTGAAATACCATGGGCACACGGGAAGGGGCACTATCACGGCACGCCCGAAATACGGCTTAAACCGCACCAGGGGCTGCCGGATTCCTTTTTTTCCTTTTTTTCTCTTACACTCAGGACTCCATACTTCGGATGACCCGTTCGGCAATTCAACTGCCGCACAAACGATGCAAGATCCAGGAAAGCAGACAAGCCACGCCGATTATGGAACTCCCAGGTGGTCTCTATTGCGAGCAGTATACCTATTTTTTAATACAATTCCGTGGCCTGCCCCTGGCCAGGACATGTTAAATAGTCCAATTTCTTTTGCTTATCGCACTATTTGTATCATTCCGCTTTCATAGCAGCCTTTCTATAAACAATGCATAGCTTTTTGTCTATTTTTTGCATTATCCTCTTTTTTACATATATGTTTATTAATAACATGTTGCATCCGTACACTGTGGTACGGCAAAAATACGCCAGGGGCTTCAGTACCCATCAATATGGCGTGAGAAGTCCGTACACTTTCACAAGTGCGGCACCCCAAACTTATAGCACTATATGCATTGGCTCTGAATCATGATTTGGGTCAATAGTTGGGTTTGCCCGGCTCCTATGTTTTGGTGCCTTACGTTCCGCTATATCGGCTAAGGTAGCACTAGGAGAACTACTGCGATTGTGCCCCAGTTGAGCTGGGCTGAGCACCTCAGTAGAGAAAGCTAAAACTGACTGTCATGATGTGGTGAGAGACCGGTCGCTGTTCGAGAGGTTTTTCGAGTCCTTAAAGACTTATGCCGCTTCGAGCGAGGAACCGGCTTTGTCCGGCCAAGGCGTGGATAGCGCCCCGAACTCGGTCTTCCGAATACTAGGGGCTTCGCCGAAATTTAAAATTATAGAGTTCTATGTCTAAGTGAGAGTGTTCAAGCATTATAGTCCGATTGGCTTGTTCGTTGTGCTGAGCGCCTCCCTCGACGGACCCAATCATGGGAAAAAGAGCGCTCAGGTTTATCCCGAACACCCCAGCACTAGTGGCATGGGGGCAGAAGCCGACGACTGGCCATCTCTCAATTTTTCGATAAACGGCCGCACAGAAAAGTAATATTTTAAATTCAACAAGCATTGCTTAGCGCATATGAACAAGTTTTCAGCGTACAGGATAACACGAGCGAGTTCATTCAAAAATTACATCCTTGGTACATTCATCCACCATAAGGCGGGCACCAGCCAGAAAATCCTTGTAATAGTTCTCGGGCTTGCGATGCTCCTTCCCCGGCGGTGCCCCGTCCCTCACAAGCTTCTCACCGTCCAGCTTACCCCAGTGCACCTTTGCATGGGCAAGGGCCCTACGGGCACCTTCGATGCAGACGAAGCGCTTGATGACCTCGAGCCTTGGACAAGCCTCCACCAGCCGCCGCACCAGTCCGAAGTAGATCCAAGGCAGGGCCTCTCCAGGCCACAACCGAACTATGAAGCCCTCCAGGGCTTGTTTGGCCGCCTTGTGGAGCTCGACCAGCTGCTTCAGCTGGTCGCTCAAGGGCACAGGGTGTCCGGCCTCACCGTACTGAGACCAGAACACCTTCTCCGTCGAGCTGCCTTCCTCGGCTTGGTAGAATGCGACGGCATCGGATATGCTGCGGGGAAGATCTGCGAATGCCCCTGGAGAGCTCCAGATTCGGGTAAGTAACAAGTAGTTTACTTTTATATGTCTGCTTTGCATAGAGAATGCCTTACCCGCCGCTATCTTTTTCACCGCATCCAATTCCTGGAGGGCCTTCTGGGCTTCGGCCTTGGCAGATTGGGCAGTTTTAAGGGCCGCAGCAAGCTCGGACGCTCGCGTCTTCGAGTTGAGCTCCAAACTCTCATGTTTTTTCATGAGAGCCTGAAGCTCTTGCTGCACCTCGCCGACCTGCGCCTCAAATTTCTCCCGCTCGGTGCGCTCCGTGGCCGTTTTCTTCTCGGCCTCGGATAGCGCCTGCTTGAGGGTTGCCACCTCAGTTGTGGCCCCTACAATAAGCAGTGTACTCCTGTCATTTTTTGCAATTGCGTCTTCTTATAGGCTTTTTTTCTATAAGGTATCTCTTACCTTCTTTCTCCTCGAGCTGCTGTTTGGCAAGGCCGAGCTCTTGCTCGGTCCGCTCGAGGCCCTGCTTCAGGGCACCCACCTCCACAGTCAGTGCGGCGGTGGCCAGCAGCGAAGCCTGCATACATATATTGACTCCTTTTTAGTTAGACTCCTGCTATATTTAATAGATCCTCTATTCGGCTTTTCTTTCCGAACGCCAAACAGAGCATCAGGGGCTACTGTCTATGCGGTAATATTTTTACATATTTTACTTACCTCGAAGCCTGTTAGAAGGCTAGCACAAGCTTCAGTCAGTCTGCTTTTGGCGGACCGAACCTTCTGGACCATCGTACTCATGATGGTACGGTGCTCCTCGTCGATGGAGGCGCCCTTAAGCACCTCCAGCAGATTGTCCGGCGCCTCCGGTTGGACGGAGGATGCCGGCTCAATAGGCTTGCTCCTCTTGGCAGGAGTTCGCCTGCCGTAGTCCGGAACCGTTGATGATTCCGGCGTGGTGTCCGGCTTAAAGACGGACTTGGAGCCCTGGGGGGTCTGGTCCCCTTTACTCCTGGAGTCCGGGAGGTCGCCTCGCGGTTCCTCCTGGACCACCTCCCCTTGCCCCTTGCCCCGGTGTCATCTGCAGCACAGGGGAGGCAGCGGGCGGAACTGAATTCACATCCGATGAATCCAGGGAGCCGCTCGACGACTCGTCGAGCCCGTCCTCGGGCGGGCTGCATGATTATATTCGACATTAGGGAAAGCTACGCAACAAAAGGAATATCATGAGTTACTCTGGTATCCGAACACTTACGATTTCGCCGGACGCTTGGCCCTGTCCGGCCACTCCTTTTCGTCCTCATCGGCGTCGGGCGCGTAGTCCGGCGGAGGGGTTTTCCTCTTCTTGGACCCTTCGGCCTCCCCTACTAGGGCGGCCTTCCTCTTCTTTCCTCCCCCCGCTGGAGGGGGAGAGGTCTCTTCTTCCTCCTCCTCGTCTTCATGGGAGGAGTGCGTCTCGGACTCGTCGGACGACGAGTCCGACACCACCATATGCCGGGAACTCTTTCGAGTCCCCGTGGCCTTCTTCTTCTTGGCCTTCTTTCGAGTCCGACACCAGCATATGCCGGGAACTCTTCCTTAGCTTTTTGACATGGCCCTCCATGACAGAGGAGACCATCCACTTGCCTCCCGCTCCGGACATTGTTGGAGAAGGTTGAGGTAGGAAGTGCGGGCTTGGGCGCTGGAGCTCGGGTGCGCAGAAGATGGATAGGCAAAGGAGGAAGAAGGCGTAGGTAAAAAGGTGGATCATTATCCCCTTATATGGGCGGATGCGACTATGCGTCCCCACCAGCCTAGTAAAACTCGCTTGCCTCCCAAGCGCTGTGATAAATGGCATGGTTGGGTTACCCACATCCGTATTGATGAGAATCCCGTAAATGGGGGACACGATCTCTGCTTTGACAAGACGTGCCAAGGAAACCGCCTCACAAAACACGCTGAGGTGGAAAAGTGAAAACGATTCGAATAAAGGCTTTGCTGTAGTGTGATGTCACGCTGCGGAATACGTCAGCAGATTAGATTTGTGTTAATATTATTCTCTCTGTGGCAATACGTGGAAACTTATTTTGCAGAGCCGGACACTACTCTTGGTGTTTACAAACTTTTATGAAGAATTTGGAGGAGGAACCCGCCTTGCAATGCCGAAGACAATCTACAAGCCGGACTCATCTTCATTGAAGCCTGGTTCAGGGGCTACTGAGGGAGTCCTGGATTAGGGGGTGTCCGGGTAGCCGGACTATACCTTCAGCCGGACTCCAGGACTATGAAGATACAAGATTGAAGACTTCGTCCCGTGTCCGGATGGGACTTTCCTTGGCGTGGAAGGCAAGCTTGGCGATGCGGATATTCAAGATCTCCTACCATTGTAACCGACTTTGTGTAACCCTAACCCTCTCCGATGTCTATATAAACCGGAGGGTTTTAGTCTGTAGGACAACTTCATCATACAACAATCATACCATAGGCTAGCTTCTAGGGTTTAGCCTCCTTGATCTCATGGTAGATCTACTCTTGTACTACCCATATCATCAATATTAATCGAGTAGGACATAGGGTTTTACCTCCATCAAGAGGGCCCAAACCTGGGTAAAACATCGTGTTCCTTGCCTCCTGTTACCATCCGACCTAGACGCACAGTTCGGGACCCCCTACCCGAGATCCGCCAGTTTTGACACCGACAGTGGGGATATACTACCTTACCTCTGAGGAAAATAACCGAAGTATTTATTGCAGTTCGGATCTTAGCCCTTCTCAGCAGGGCTCGTCTTCGGGGGATCTTCTTCCGGAGATGATGAAGAGCGAAACGCCTCCCCCGGACTCCTCCGCTCAAGAAGTGGGCGACCTTGAAGTGTCGTCACGGAGGGCCTCTCCGGATCCGGTGAGGCCAGAAGATAATCCTATAGTCACCCGAAGTCCCCAGCATCCGGCTCTCGAAGAGGGCAAACAGAAGAGTCTGGCACCGTCTGGTATGCGGTCGGATGTACTGAGAGAGCTGTTGGAGCGAGCGGCCATCTCAGAAGGACACCGTACATTGATGGGTACGGTGATGGAAAGGATCTCATCCGCCGAAAGCGGATTGCATGATGCCTTTATGAGTCTACTGACGGGCTTTGAGGTACGTAAAATGATGTACATTTGTGATGGTACCGCACATTTTTAGGTGTGCCCTGTGTAGATAGTAGCCCCTGAGACTCTAGTTGTCGCCGAGAACGGCGGCAAATAGAGGATCGTAGTCCCAGGAAATAACCATACCGCTTTAATGTGCAGGTAGTGGGAGCTCCGGTGGCTAGCCGGACTCATGAATTTGCCGAACTGAAGTGGCAACTGGATGCCGCGGATGCCGACATCGAGCTTGTTAACAAGAGGCTTGACGAGGCACAGGGTAAGTGTTATTTTCTGGTGAATGCCACATAGTAAGAGCAGCATGATGCCAGTATCTTTAATATGTTGTGACTGCAGATGGAGCTGCCACCGTGGAAACCTTGCGGGCGGAACTTGCCCAAGCCAAAGAACAAGCAAGGGTTAGTAATGCGGCTGCTTTGAAGGCGGCCGAAGAGTTGAAAGCCGAGAAGGCCGCGCATTGCGAGAGCAAAGAGAATATGACCAAGATGGCCGTAGAATTAAAAGACACTGCTGACCGTTGCCAGTTCCTTGAAAAAGAGAACCGATTGAAGGCAGCGGACCTTGAAAAGGCCACGATGGTGAACAAAGACACCCGCTCTGCTATGAGAGCAAAGGAGGAGCTGCGGGAAGCCGGGGATATTGCGGCTGGGAAGCCCTTCATGCTACGGAGAAAGTTCGGAGATCCACGGTATGCCCCTCTGGATCAGCTGTGGAGTTCGGCAAACGCATATATGGACTTGGCGGCGAGCGCTGCCGATGCGGCCAAATACTTCCAAGGTCAAACAGATCGTGAAGTGGACAAGCTGTTCTGGTCGCAATTCAATGTTCCAGAGCGTCCACTTCCATTGACTGACCATCTAGCCGAATGGGCCGAACTAAATAGGTTGTCCGAACTCGCCATGAGGTCTGTCGTGGATCAACTGTGGCCGGAAAAGCCGAAGCTGAACAACTATTTCAGCTTAGTGCAGCAGTTCCTTGGTGCGGTGCCGCGCATCAATGCGATGAAGAGGTCGGCATGCATAGAAGGATCGTGGAGGGCCCTTGCCCGTGTTAAAGCATACTGGGCGGAGATGGATGCTACCACTGTTGCGGCGCAGGGTTCGGCCATAGGCCGAGTGGCTGCCGAGCACTATTTCGAAGAGGTTCTCGAGGGTGCTCATTTCATAGAGGCCCAGTGCTCGAAGAATATTATGTTTGAGTGACATGTATTCCCATTGTAAACACAATGTTTTTATGAAATTTATTAAGGCTGTGTTTATACTTTTGCCTGAAAGTAATATGGTGCCTCCTGTGCGGACGTTTATGTATACATGTGTATAACCTGAAAGATTGCAGTCGTCGGCTTCAGCCCCCACGCATATAATGCGGAGGTGTTCGCAGAAGACGCGTGTTCGCACTTAACCCAACGTCTTGGTCCTATTAAGGAGGTTATAGCGCAGCGAACGAGGCAACCGGACTATAATGCTTTAACACTTTCACTTAGCCATAGGAGTTTGACGGTGGGGATACTATATAGCCCCTGTTGGCTCCGCACTCTCCCGAATACGGGGTGCGTACATGCCTGGCCGGGAAATGGCCCTTCGTTAAGGCGGAGGAATTCTAACATTCCGATAGGTCATCGAGTGGTTGACCAGTCTCACGCTATATCATGACAGTCAGTTTTCGGCTTTCTCTACTGAGGTGCTCGTCCGGATGACCCAGGGCACAATCGCAGTAGTTCTCCTAGTGCTACCTTAGCCGATAGAGCGGAACGTAAGGTACCAAAACATAGGAGCCGGGCAAACCCAACATTTGACCAAAGACATGATTCGGAGCTGATGCATATAAGGCCAAACTCGCGACGCCGAACACTCCCTAAGGTATTCGGTCTTTATGGTATAAACCGGGCCTAAATAGTGCCCTTTGTAAGAAGCCCCTTGTGTCCAGGTACGGGCGTTTATTCTGACGTGGCCACATGCCAAGACGTCAGCATCCTTCTCAATTGTATTTGAGAATCCGAGGGGTTTATATCAACAAGAGACAGTAAAAAAGGTTTACGCATGGTCTTAATCTAAAAAGAATCCTTAGAGCGGGTCCCTACTGCATGTTTGCGCCTGTGTCTCCGTTGTGCCATATCCTGGACAGGTGTAGCACGATGGTCATCTGTAAAAGAGAGAAACTTAGGTGAAAATTGTCGTGCAAAAAGGTAGGTTTAAAGAAACCATGTATAATTCAAGATGAGTAAAGATTGCCACTTGTCTGCGCGCGTTGAGCCCCTTGTATTTGTAATAGGGGTGTGGCTTATCAAACCTGTGTGAGTTACATATAGCTGCGTCGGACTCGTCTAGCCGTATCCATGGTCTTGACGACCTATCAAATGCTGTTAGCTGGTGAGGCCATTTTTAGTGTGCGGCTGCCAAGGCAGTCGCCCTCTCTTCGGCGCGCAGGGATCGCTTAATATTTCCATTCACTGTAATGATGCCACGTGGACCAGGCATCTTGAGCGTAAGGGAAGCGTAATGCGGTATTGCATTAAAGCGAGCGAAAGCTTCGCGTCCAAGTAGTGCTTGATAGCCACTTTGGAACGGAGCAATGTGGAATGTTAAATTTTCGCTATGGAAGTTATCGGGGAAGCCAAATATAACCTCTAGTAGCAGGGAGCCCGTGCAATGAGCCCCTGGGCCTGGCGTTACTCCTTTAAGGGTAGTATTGCTGAGGCAAATTTTCGTTGGGTCTATCCCCATTTTGCGGATTGTATCCTGGTATATTAGGTTTAAACTGTTGCCACCGTCCATCAGGACTCGTGTAAAGTGGTATCCGTCAATTATTGGGTCTAATACCAGGGCAGCCCATCCTGTACGCTGGATACTTGCTGAGTAATCACGATGGTCGAAAGTGATTTGTTGAAACGACCAGTGGCAGGACTCCGCGGTGATAGGCCCTTGGGCATATTTATCTGGGAGTGCCGCTTTGTTTCTCCCCTTTATCACGTGTAACACGTTTACCGTTTTGACTTCTGGTGGAAATTTGTTTTGTTCCCCAGTGTCTTGCTTGAGAGGCTCATCCTCGTCTTCGCTTGGTGTGTCCACCCCCTTGTGTACGGCGTTGAGCTTGCCGGACTGCTTGAAGACCCAACATTCTCTGTGGGTATGATTAGCAGGTTTACCGGGGGTGCTATGGATCTGACATACATGATCTAGAATTTTGTTTAGGCTGGACAGTTCATCTCTGGCGCCTTTAGAGGGCGGCTTTTGCTGACTTGGCCGAGAGCTTTTGAATCCGGCGTTTACTGCCATGCTCTTCGTGCTGTCTTCTTTATTCCGGCGTTTGTTATTGTTGTTGCGTCGTGATTTCCTGTTTCCATCTCTAACTTCGGATGTACTGGGGTCGCTGGTGTTGCATCTGGCTAGCCAGCTATCCTCACCCGCACAAAAGCGGGTCATGAGGCTTGTTAATGCTGCCATTGTTCTCGGCTTTTCTTGACCGAGGTGTCTGGCAAGCCATTCGTCACGGACGCTATGCTTAAAATCTGCCAAGGCTTCGGCGTCCGGACAGTCGACTATTTGGTTCTTTTTAGTAAGAAACCTGTTCCAAAGCTTTCGGGTTGACTCTCTGGGCTGTTGAGTTATATGACTCAAACCGTCCGTGTCCGGAGGTCGGACATAAGTCCCTTGAAAATTTGCCCGAAAAGCGTCTTCGAGCTCTTCCCAGCTTCCAATGGAGCTTTCGGGGAGGCTTTTAAGCCAGTGCCGAGCTGGCCCTTTGAGTTTTAGGGGTAAATACTTAATGGCGTGGAGATCATCTCCTCGAGCCATATGGATATGGAGGATATAGTCCTCAATCCAGACCCCAGGGTCTATTGTTCCGTCGTATGCCTCTATGTTTACGGGTTTGAATCCCTCTGGAAATTCATGGTCCAGCACCTCGACGGTGAAACGTAGGCGGTGTGCGGCACCCTTGTATCTGTGTTGCATGGTCCATAGATGTATCTGGTTGCGCCGTCCTTTTGATGCAAGCCCTCGCGTCGATCGCGTATTGCCTTAAGTGCGGCATTGCTTGCCGCTCTATGTTGGCCGTGAGGTCGTCTATCCGGCCAGGTGGCCGTTTTAATTTTTGGTTGCGGGGGATCTAAGGCCTCCTCATCGAATTCAGGTAGCAACTTCCGCGTCGGGTAGCTCTTGGTGGGGCAATTACCGCCGTACTTCGCTGCTGCGTTGAGTACTTTGCTCCATCTGATTCCGAGTGTGTTTTGTGCAGCCTTGAGTCTTTGCTTCTGCTTTTTTAGACTCCTTGTGGTGGCAACAAGCCTTTGACGGGCATTCTGTTGCTCCGGGTGTCTGTCCGGTGTGAAGTCGTCCGGACTAATATCTTTGACAGAGTCAGGTTGTTCGGCTTGATCCTCCGTGTTGCCGTGGTCCGGCAATGGTTCCCCCTGCTCTAATGCTGGGTCTGTATGATCGTTGTTTCTACCGAGGCGAGATTTGGGGCGGCGCTTACGCCGCCGCTTTGACTGCTTATCGAGGGGACAACCCTTCATTGCGTCCTTCCGTTCCTTGTCGTCGTTTTCTTTTGGTGTGTTCACCATGCATACGTCATGTGGTGAAGTGGGCATCTAGTGCCCTGTGGGCAGTGGTTTCTCTTCGTTTCCCGCATCGTCGTCCATACCGTCGATGTCTTCGGAGTCGAAGTCGAGCATGTCGGTTGAGTCATCGACAGTGGCTACTAAGTGGGTGGTGGGCGGGCCGCGAATTTCTTCGTCGTCCGCATCCCAGTCCTGCCGGGCATAGTTCGGCTAGGATCCTCCTAACAAGGAGAGAGACCTTAATGAGTTCAGTATGTCGCCAAAGGGCGAGTGCTGAAAAATATCCGCGGAGGTAAAATCCATGATCGGCGCCCAATCGGATTCGATAGGAACGGGCGCAGGCGGCTCGGAGTCCGTGGCCGAAGAAGGATCCGGCAATTTAACAACACGGCTCTCGTGCAAGGTAAGGTCGATGTTTGGCTCGATCGCCACTAAGGGTAAGGCTTCCACGGCGGGGTCCATCCACCCGTCCGTGGAAGGCGCAATTGGCTCCGAATTGAGGGTCGGAGCGGCTGCCGGTGCGATCTTAACACTATCCGATGGTAGAGCTAAATCATACTCATCGTGACCGCGTGACGCGCAAGGCAGAGGCTCGAATCCGTCGAAGATCAAGTCTCCGCGGATACCATGTAGTTTAAGCTTCCAAACCTGACCTGGTGGCCAGGGGCGTAACTTTCAATCTGCTCCAGATGGCCAAGCGAATTGGCCCGCAGTGCAAAGCCATCGAACACGAAGATATGTCTGGGGAGAAAAGTCTCACCCTGGACTGCATCGCTATCAATGATAGTAGGAGCCATCGAGCCTAATGGCGACGATACAGAGGAACTCTCAATGAAAGCACCAATGTCAGTGTGAAAACCTGCGGATCTCGGGTAGGGGGTCCCGAACTGTGCGTCTAAGGCGGATGGTAACAGGAGGCAGGGGACACAATGTTTTACCCAGGTTCGGGCCCTCTTGATGGAGGTAAAACCCTACGTCCTGCTTGATTAATATTGATGATATACGTAGTACAAGAGTAAATCTACCACGAGATCGGAGAGGCTAAACCCTAGAAGCTAGCCTATGGTATGATTGTATGTTGTAGTTGTTGTGTCCTACGGTCTAAAACCCTCCGGTTTATATAGACACCGGAGAGGGTTAGGGTTACACAAGGTCGGTTACAAAGGAGGAGATATCCATATCCGTATTGCCTAGCTTGCCTTCCACGCCAAGTAGAGTCCCATCCGGACACGAGACGAAGTCTTCAATCTTGTATCTTCATAGTCCAACAGTCCGGCCAAAGGATATAATCTGGCTGTCCGGAGACCCCCCTAATCCAGGACTCCCTCACAAGCCATGACGACTGTAGCCAGGCAGGCGCCAGGCGGGCACCAGCGCGTGCAGTGTCCTTGTTTCCTCTTTTGTGCTAAAGAGGCGAGCGCAAGCGAGGAGTCCCGAGGCATCAGGCAAAGGTTTCCATATCATTGCAACTAGACCAAGACCAGCAGGACAGCAGGACGGAGGTCACCGTGGAGCCCAAGACGGCATCACCACTAGAGCCTTTGGCAGGCGAAGACTACTTTTGTCAGGATAGCTTGTACTAGCTGTCCCCCTTCAAATTGGCTGTTGTGGGATCCCTTCCCGCCTAGTATTTGGGAAGAGGACACGGGCCTCTATATATAGGACTAGCCACCACCATAGAAAGAGGATCGACTCATCTAGAGGGAGATTATCCCCAACCACACAAGCTCACCAAGCACAAGAACACCTCTCCTCAGGAGGCTGTTCTTCCCTTGTAACTGTTCATCCTCAGCCCAAGAGGAAATCCACCACACCACACTGGAGTAGGGTATTACACCACAACGGTGGCCCGAACCAGTATAAATCTTGTGTCTCTCGATCTTTGGGTTTGTCGAGCTAGGCCGTGAGATCGTGTCGACTGCGAGCTAGAGGGGGAGAGATCTTTGTGCGCACCCCAGTGTTTGAACCTCAAGGGTTTTGCCGGAACCCGAAATCCGACAACCGAGTGGGCCCAGAGATACCTCTCCCTCATACGGAGTGACAAATCGCAGTCTCGATTCATGCCAACCCAACAGACACTTTCGGAGATACCTGTAGGGAACCTTTATAGCCACCTAGTTACGTTGTGACGTTTGATACACCCAAAGCATTCCTACGGTATCCGGGAGTTGCCCAATCTCATGGTCTAAGGAAATGATACTTCACATTAGAAAAGCTACAGCAAGCGAACTACAAGATCTTGTGCTATGCTTAGGATTGGGTCTTGTCCAGCACATCATTCCCCTAATGATGTGATCCCGTTATCAACGACATCTAATGTCAATGGTCAGGAAACCACAACCATCTATTGATAAATGAGCTAGTCAACTAGAGGTTCACTAGGGACATGTTGTGATCTATGTATTCACACATGTATTACGGTTTCCGGTTAATACAATTATAGCATGAACAATAGACAATTATCATGAACAAGGAAATATAATAATAACTATTTATTATTGTCTCTAGGGCATATTTCGAACAGTCTCTCACCTGCACTAGAGTCAATAATCTAGTTAGATTGTGATGAATCGAACACCCATAGAGTTCTGGTGTTGATCATGTTTTGCTCGTGGAAGAGGTTTAGTCAATGGATCTGTGACATTCAGATCTGTATGTAGTTTACAAATATCTATGTCTCCATCTTGAATATATTCACGAATGGAGTTAAAGTGACGCTTGATGTGCCTAGACTTCTTGTGAAACCTGGGCTCCTTGGCAAGGGTAATAGCTCCAGTGTTGTCACAGAAGAGAGTCATCGGGCCCGACACATTGGGAATTACTCCTAGGTCGGTGATGAACTCCTTCAACCAGACTGCTTCCTGTGTTGCCTCGGAGGCAGCTATGTACTCCACTTCACATGTAGATCCCGCCATGACGCTTTGCTTGCAACTGCACTAGCTGATTGCCCCACCATTCAAAATGTACATATATCCGGTTTGTGACTTGGAGTCATCGAGATCTGTGTCGAAGTTAGCATCAACGTAACCCTTTACGATGAGCTCTTCATCACCTCCATAAACGAGAAACATATCCTTAGTTCTTTTCAGGTACTTCAGGATATTCTTGACTGATGTCCAGTGTTCCATACCGGGATCACTTTGGTACCTCCCTACCAAACTTATGGCAAGGTTCACATCAGGTCTGGTACACAGCATGGCATACATAATAGAGCCTATGGCTGAGGCATAGGGGATGACACTCATCTTTTCTCTATCTGCTGCCGAGGTCGAGCATGGAGTCGTGCTCAATCTCACACCTTGAAATACGGACAAGAACCCCTTCTTGGACTGATCCATATTGAACTTCTTCAATATCTTGTCAAGGTATGTGCTTTGTGAAAGACCAATGAGGCGTATAGATCTATCTCTATAGATCTTGATGCCTAATATGTAAGCATCTTCTCCAAGGTCCTTCATTGAAAAACACTTATTCAAGTAGGCCTTTATGCTTTCCAGAAGTTCTATATCATTTCCCATCAACAGTATGTCATCCACATACAATCCCACTCACTTTCTTATAAATACAGGCTTCTCCATAAGTCTATATAAACCCAAACGCTTTGATCATTTCATCAAAGCAAATGTTCCAACTCCGAGATGCTTGCACCAGCCCAAAGATGGAGCGCTGGAGCTTGCATACCTGTCAGCATTCTTAGGATCGACAAAACCTTCCGGCTGCATCATATACAATTCTTCCTTAAGGAAACCTTTAAGGAATGTCGTATTGACGTCCATTTGCCATATCTCATAATCATAGAATGCGAAAATTGCTAACATGATTCAGACAGACTTCAGCTTCGCTATGAGTGAGAAGGTCTCATCGTAGTCAACCCCTTGAACTTGTCGATAACCCTTAGCGACAAGCTGAGCCTTATAGACGGTCACATTACCATCCACGTCAGTCTTCTTCTTAAAGATCCACTTATTCTCTATGGCTTTCTGATCATCATGCAAGTCCATCAAAGTCCATACTTTGTTTTCATACATGGATCCTATCTCGGATTTCATGGCTTCAAGCCATTTGTTGGAATCCGGGCCCGCCATCGCTTCTTCATAGTTCGAAGGTTCACTGTTGTCTAACAACATGATTTCCAGGACAGGGTTGTCGTACCACTCTGGTGCGGAACATGTCCTTGTGGACCTACGAAGTTCAGTAGCAACTTGATCTGAAGTTTCATGATCATCATCATTAACTTCCTCTCTAGTCGGTGCAAGCACCACAGAAACATCTTCCTGAGCTGCGCTACTCTCCGGTTCAGGAGGGAGTACCTCATCAAGTTGTATTTTCCTCCCACTTACTTCTTTCGAGAGAAACTCTTTCTCCAAAAAGGATCCATTCTTGGGAACAAAGATCTTGCCTTCAGATCTGAGGTAGAAAGTATACCCAATAGTTTCCTTAGGGTATCCTATGAAGACGCATTTTTCCGATTTGGGTTCAAGCTTTTCGGGTTGAAGTTTCTTGACATAAGCATCGCATCCCCAAACTTTTAGAAACGACGGCTTAGGTTTCTTCCCAAACCATAATTCATATGGTGTCATCTCAACGGATTTCGATGGAGCCCTATTTAAAGTGAATGCGACAGTCTCTAAAGTATAACCCCAAAATGATAGTGGTAGATCAGTAAGAGACATCATAGATCGCACCATATCAAATAGAGTGCAATTACGATGTTCAGACACACCATTACACTGAGGTGTTCCAGGCGGCGTGAGTTGTGAAACAATCCCACATTTCCTTAAGTGCATGCCAAACTCATGACTCAAGTACTCTCCTCCACGATCTGATCGTAAGAACTTTATTTTCCTATCATGTTGATTCTCTACCTCGTTATGAAATTCCTTGAACTTTTCAAAGGTCTCAGACTTGCGTTTCATTAAGTAGACATACTCATATCTACTTAAGTCATCAGTGAGGGTGAGAACATAACGATAGCCACCGTGAGCCTCAACGCTCATTCGACCGCACACATCAGTATGTATGATTTCCAACAAGTTGATTGCTCGCTCCATTGTTCCGGAGAACGCAGTCTTGGTCATTTTGTCCATGAGGCATGGTTCGCACATGTCAAATGATTCATAATCAAGAGACTCCAAAAGTCCATCTGCATGGAGTTTCTTCATGCGTTTGACACCAATGTGACCAAGGCGGCTGCTACCTCTTGAGCATTGCATTGGTTTTCCCCGAAGAGGAAGGGATGATGCAACAAAGTAGCGTAAGTATTTCCCTCAGTTTTTGAGAACCAAGGTATCAATCCAGTAGGAGGCTACGCGCGAGTCCCTCGTACCTGCACAAAACAAATAAATCCTCGCAACCAACGCGTTAAGGGGTTGTCAAGCCCTACACGGCCACTTACGAGAGCGAGATCTGATAGGTATGATAAGATAATATTTTTGGTATTTTTATGATAAAGATGCAAAGTAAAATAAAAGCAAAGTAAAAGCAAAAGGAAATAACTAAGTATTGGTAGATTAATATGATGAAGATAGACCCGGGGGCCATAGGTTTCACTAGTGGCTTCTCTCGAGAGCATAAGTATTCTACGGTGGGAGAACAAATTACTGTTGAGCAATTGACAGAATTGAGCATAGTTATGAGAATATCTAGGTATGATCATGTATATATGCATCACGTCCGAGACAAGTAGACCGACTCCTGCCTGCATCTACTACTATTACTCCACTCATCGACCGCTATCCAGCATGCATCTAGAGTACTAAGTTAATGAAAACAGAGTAACGCCTTAAGCAAGATGAAATGATGTAGAGGGATAAACTCAAGCAATATGATGAAAACCCCATCTTCTTATCCTCGATGGCAACAATACAATACGTGCATCGCTGCCCCTACTGTCACTGGGAAAGGACACCGCAAGATTGAACCCAAAGCTAAGCACTTCTCCCATTGCAAGAAAGATCAATCTAGTAGGCCAAACCAAACTGATAATTCGAAGAGACTTGCAAAGATAACCAATCATACATAAAAGAATTCAGAGAAGATTCAAATATTGTTCATAGATAGACTTGATCATAAACCCACAATTCATCGGTCTCAACAAACACACCGCAAAAAGAAGATTACATCGAATAGATCTCCACAAGAGAGGGGGAGAACACTGTATTGAGATCCAAAAATTGAGAAGAAGCCATCTAGCTACTAACTATGGACCCGTAGGTCTGAGGTAAACTACTCACACTTCATCGGAGGGGCTATGGTGTTGATGTAGAAGCCCTCTGTGATCGATACCACCTCCGGCGGAGCTTCGGAACAGGCCCCAAGATGGGATCTTGTGGATACAGAAAGTTGCGGCTGTGGAATTAGGGTTTTGGCTCCATATCTGATCGTTTGGGGGTACGTAGGTATATATAGGAGGAAGGAGTACGTCAGTGGAGCAACAGGGGCCCACGAGGGTGGAGGGCGCGCCTGGGGGGGGGGGGGGGGTAGGTGCGCCCCCTACCTCGTGGCCTCCTCTTTTGTGTCTTGACGTAGGGTCCAAGTCTCCTGGGTCTTGTTCGTTGAGAAAATCACGTTCCTGAAGGTTTTCATTCCGTTTGGACTCCGTTTGATATTCCTTTTCTTCGAAACCCTAAAACAGGCAAAAAATAGCAATTCTGGGCTGGGCCTCCGGTTAATAGGTTAGTCCCAAAAATAATATAAAAGTGGATAATATAGCCCAATAATGTCCAAAACAGTAGATAATATAGCATGGAGCAATCAAAAATTATAGATACGTTGGAGACGTATCAAGCATCCCCAAGCTTAATTCCTGCTCGTCCTCGAGTAGGTAAATGATAAAAATAGAATTTTTGATGCAGAGTGCTACTTGGCATAATTTTGATGTAATTCTTCTTAATTGTGGCATGAACATTCAGATCCGAAAGATTCAAGACAAAAGTTCATATTGACATAAAAATAATAATACTTCAAGCATACTAACTAAGCAATTATGTCTTCTCAAAATATCATGGCCAAAGAAATTTCATCCCTACAAAATCATATAGTTCAGTCATGTTTCATTTTCGTCACACAAGAATGCTCTCATCATGCACAATCCCGATGACAAGCCAAGCAATTGTTTCATACTTTAGTAATCTCAAACCTATAAACTTTCACGCAATATATGAGCGCGAGCCATGGACAGAGCACTATGGGTGGAATAGAATATAATGATGGGGGTTATGTGGAGAAGACAAAAAAGGAGAAAGTCTCACATCAACGAGGCTAATCAATGGGCTATGGAGATGCCCATCGATTGATGTTAATGCAAGGAGTAGGGATTGCCATGCAACGGATGCACTACAGCTATAAATGTATGAAAGCTCAACAAAAGAAACTAAGTGGGTGTGCATCCAACTTGCTTGCTCACGAAGACCTAGGGTACTTCGGGAGGCCCATTGTTGGAATATACAAGCCAAGTTCTATAATGAAAAATTCCCACTAGTATATGAAAGTGACAAAACAAGAGACTCTCTATCATGAAGATTACGGTGCTACTTTGAAGCACAAGTGTGGCAAATGATAGTAACATTGTCCCTTCTCTCTTTTTCTCTCATTCATTTTTTTATTTGGCCTGTCTCTTTCTTTTTTTATATGGCCTTTCTCTCCTTTTTTATAATTCCTCACTTGGGACAATGCTCTAGAAAATGATGATCATCACACTTCTATTTATTTACAACTCAATGATTACAACTCGATACTAGAAC
This sequence comes from Triticum urartu, assembly GCF_056163025.1. NCBI lineage: Eukaryota > Viridiplantae > Streptophyta > Magnoliopsida > Poales > Poaceae > Triticum > Triticum urartu. The sequence continues at coordinate 162,514,936 of NC_141878.1, read as the reverse complement.
AAAAGATGACTCTATATGAATGCCTCTAGCGGTGTACCGGGATATGCAATGGACCAAGAGTGACATGTATGAAAGAATTATGAACGGTGGCTTTCCCACAAATACTATGTCAACTACATGATCATGCTAAGCGGAATGGTGGAAAGTTGCATGGCAATATATCTCGGAATGGCTATGGAAATGCCATAATAGGTAGGTATGGTGGCTGTTTTGAGGAAGATATAAGGAGGTTTATGTGTGAAAGAGCGTATCATATCACGGGGTTTGGATGCACCGGCGAAGTTTGCGCCAACTCCCAATGTGAGAAAGGGCAATGCACGGTACCGAAGAGGCTAGCATGGATGGAAGGGTGAGAGTGCGTATAATCCATGGACTCAACATTAGTCATAAAGAACTCACATACTTATTGCAAAAATCTACAAGTCATCAAAAACCTCGGCACTACGCGCATGCTCCTAGGGGGATAGATTGGTAGGAAAAGACCATCGCTCGTCCCCGACCACCACTCATAAGGAAGACAATCAAATAACACCTCATGTTTCAAATTTGTTACATAACGTTTACCATACGTGCATGCTACGGGACTTGCAAACTTCAACACATGTATTTCTCAATTTCACAACTACTCAACTAGCACGACTTTGATATTATTACCTCCATATCTCAAAGCAATCATCAAGCATCAAACTTCTCTTAGTATTCAAATCACTCATAAGAAAATTTTACTAATCTTGAATACCTAGCATATTAGGATTTTAAGCAAATTACCATGCTATTTAAGACTCTCAAAATAATCTAAGTGAAGCATGAGAGATCAATAGTTTCTATAAAACAAATCCACCACCGTGCTCTAAAAGATATAAGTGAAGTACTAGAGCAAAACTATATAACTCAAAAGATATAAGCGAAGCACATAGAGTATTCTAACAAATTCCAAGTCATGTATGGCTCTCTCAAAAGGTGTGTACAGAAAGTATGATTGTGGTAAACTAAAAAGCAAATACTCAAATAATACAAGACGCTCCAAGCAAAACACATATCATGTGCTAAATAAAAATATAGCTCCAAGTAAAATTACCGATAGAAGTAGACGAAAGAGGGGATGCCTTCCGGGGCATCCCCAAGCTTTGGATTTTAGGTGTCCTTAGATTATATTGGGGGTGCCATGGGCATCCCCAAGCTTAGTCTCTTGCCACTCCTTGTTCCATAATCCATCAAATCTTTACCCATAACTTCAAAACTTCACAACACAAAACTTAAAGTAGAAAATCTCATGAGATCCGTTAGCGAAAGAAAACAAAATACCACTTCAAGGTACTGTAATGAACTCATTCTTTATTTATATTGGTGTTAAACCTAATGTATTCCAACTTCTCTATGGTTTATAAACTATTTTACTAGCCATAGATTCATCAGAATAAGCAAACAGCACATGAAAAGCAGAATCTGTCAAAAACAGAACAGTCTGTAGTAATCTGTACATAGCGCAAGATATGGAACCCCAAAAATTCTATAATAAATTTCTGGACGTGAGTAATTTATCTATTAATCATCTTCAAAAAGAATTAACTAACTATCACTTTCCAAATAAAAATGACAGCAGTTCTCGTGAGCGCTAAAGTTTCTGTTTTTTACAGCAAGTTTAACAAGACTTTCCCCAAGTCTTCCCAACGGTTCTACTTGGCACAAACTCTAATATAAATACAAAAAACACAACCAAAACAGAGGCTAGATAAATTATTTATTACTAAACAGGAGCAAAAAGCAAGGAATAAAAATAAAATTGGGTTGCCTCCCAACAAGCGCTATCGTTTAACGCCCCTAGCTAGGCATAACAAGCAAGGATAGATCTAGGTATTGCCATCTTTGGTAGGCAATCCATAAGTGGATCTCATAATAGATTCATAAGGTAATTTAATTTTATTTCTAGGAAAGTTTTCCATGCCTTTCCTTAACGGAAATTGGAATCTAATATTTCCTTCCTTCATATCAATAATTGCACCAATCGTTCTAAGGAAAGGTCTACCAAGAATAATAGGACATGAAGGATTGCAATCTATGTCAAGAACAATAAAATCTACGGGCACATAATTCCTATTTGCAACAATAAGAACATCATTAATTCTTCCCATAGGTTTCTTAATAGTGGAATCCGCAAGGTGCAAGTTTAGGGAGCAATCATCAAAATCACGGAAACCTAACAAATCACACAAAGTCTTTGGAATCGTGGAAACACTAGCACCCAAATCACATAAAGCATAGCATTCATGATCTTTAATTCTAATTTTAATAGTTGGTTCCCACTCATCTTAAAGTTTTCTAGGGATAGAAACTTCCAATTCAAGTTTTTCTTCATAAGATTGCATCAAGGCATCAACGATATGTTTAGTGAACGGTTTATTTTGACTATAAGCGTGAGGAGAATTTAGCACGGATTGTAACAAGGAAATACAATCAATCAAAGAGAAATTTTCATAATTAAATTCCTTGAAATCCAAAATAGTGGGTTTACTAACATCTAGGGTTTTAATTTCTTCAATCCCACTTTTATCAATTTTAGCATCAAGATCTAAAAACTCCGAATTCTTGGAACGCCTTCTAGGTAAAGGTGGATCATATTCAGTCCCATCATTATCAAGATTCATATTGCAAAACAAAGATTTAATAGTGGACACGTCAATAACTTTTAGATCTTCATCTTTATTTTCATAGCAATCCGGTTTAGCAGCCATCCTATTTACTAAGGTAGCCTGCCTATCTGAAATTTCAGCAGTCAATTTCTCAAGATTAGCAATTTGGGATATTAAACCATCGAATTCTTTAGACATATCATCAAGATCTTTATTCATAAAACTTTTCTGTTCCTTAAGCTCGTTTCTGAAGAAACTATTATGTTCAAATTGCAAAACCCTAAAACTCCTGACATTGCTTTCGATCTCTTCTAACCTTTTAAGGTGAAGGCCACCAAATTTAGGTAGAGCCATCGTGACAAGCAAACGAACTAACACACAAGCAAACAAAAAGCAAGCGGGCAAAAATAGGCAAACGGGAAAGAGAAGGAGGATAGAGAGAGAGGGCGAATAAAACAGCAAGGGTGAAGTGGGGGAGAGGAAAATGAGAGGCAAATGGGAAATAATGTAATGCAGGAGATAAGGGTATGTGATGGGTACTTGGTATGTTCACTTTTGCTTAGACCTCCTCGGCAACGGCGCCAGAAATCCTTCTTGCTACCTCTTGAGCACTGTGTTGGTTTTCCCCGAAGAGGAAGGGATGATGCAGCAAAGTAGCATAAGTATTTCCCTCAGTTTTTGAGAACCAATGTATCAATCCAGTAGGAGGCTACGCGCGAGTCCCTCATACCTACAAAAAACAAATAAATCCTCGCAACCAACGTGTTAAGGGGTTGTCAATCCCTACACGGCCACTTACGAGAGTGAGATCTGATAGATATGATAAGATAATATTTTTGGTATTTTTATGATAAAGATGCAAAGTAAAATAAAAGCAAAGTAAAAGCAAAAGGAAATAACTAAGTATTGGTAGATTAATATGATGAAGATAGACCCGGGGGCCATAGGTTCCACTCGTGGCTTCTCTCGAGAGTATAAGTATTCTATGGTGGGTGAACAAATTACTGTTGAGCAATTGACAGAACTGAGCATAGTTATGAGAATATCTAGGTATGATCATGTATATAGGCATCACGTCCGAGACAAGTAGACCGACTCCTGCCTGCATCTACAACTATTACTCCACTCATCGACCGCTATCCAGCATGCATCTAGAGTATTAAGTTAATGAAAACAGAGTAACGCCTTAAGCAAGATGACATGATGTAGAGGGATAAACTCAAGCAATATGATGAAAACCCCATCTTGTTATCCTCGATGGCAACAATACAATACGTGCCTTGCTGCCCCTACTGTCACTAGGAAAGGACGTCGCAAGATTGAACCCAAAGCTAAGCACTTCTCCCATTGCAAAAAAGATCAATCTAGTAGGCCAAACCAAATTGATAATTCGAAGAGACTTGCAAAGATAACCAATCATACATAAAAGAATTCAGAGAAGATTCAAATATTGTTCATAGATAGACTTGATCATAAACCCACAATTCATCGCTCTCAAACACACCGCAAAAAGAAGATTACATCGAATAGATCTCCATAAGAGAGGGTGAGAACACTGTATTGAGATCCAAAAAGAGAGAAGAAGCCATCTACCTACTAGCTATGGACCCGTAGGTCTGAGGTAAACTGCTCACACTTCATCGCAGGGGCTATGGTGTTGATGTAGAAGCCCTCGGTGATCGATGCCCCCTCCGGCGGAGCTCCAGAACAGGCCCCAAGATGGGATCTCGTGGATACAGAAAGTTGCGGCTATGGAATTAGGGTTTTGGCTCCATATCTAATCGTTTGGGGGTACGTAGGTATATATAGGAGGAAGGAGTACGTTGGTGAAGCAACAGGGGGCCCACGAGGGTGGAGGGTGCACCTGGGGGGGTAGGCATGCCCCCCTTACCTCGTGGCCTCCTCTTTTGTGTCTTGACGTAGGTTCCAAGTCTCCTGGGTCTTGTTCGTTGAGAAAATCACGTTCCCGAAGGTTTTCATTCTGTTTGGACTCCGTTTGATATTCCTTTTCTTCGAAACCCTAAAACAGGCAAAAAAAATAGCAATTCTGGGCTGGGCCTCCGGTTAATAGGTTAGTCCCAAAAATAATATAAAAGTGGATAATAAAGCCCAATAATGTCCAAAATAGTAAATAATATAGCATGGAGCAATCAAAAATTATAGATACGTTGGAGACGTATCAGTGGCAGTGCCACAAGTATGTGGGACTATCATTATCAACCTTACATCTTTTGGCATTCACACTATGAATATGTGTAACATCACGTTCGAGATTCAATAAAAATAAACCATTGACCAGTGGGGCATGACCATAAAACATATCTCTCATATAAATAGAACAACCATTATTCTCAGATTTAAATGCGTAGCCACCTCGCATTAAACAATATCCAGATACAATGTTCATGCTCAAAGTTGGCACTAAATAACAATTATTGAGGTTTAAAACTAATCCGAAGGTAGATGTAGAGGTAGCGTGCCAACGGCGAACACTTCGACCTTGGAACCATTCCCGACGTGCATCGTCACCTCGTCCTTTGCCAGTCTCCGCTTATTCCATAGCTCCTGTTTTGAGTTACAAATATGAGCAACCACACAGGTATCAAATACCCAGGAGCTACTACAAGCGCTGGTAAGGTATACATCAATAACATGTATACCATACATACCTTTGGCGTTGCCGGCCTTCTTATCCGCTAAGTACTTGGGGCAGTTCCGTTTCTAGTGACCATTTCCCTTGCAATAAAAGCACTGAGTCTCAGGCTTGGGTCCATTCTTTAGCTTCTTCCCGGCAACTGACTTACTGGGCATGGCAACTCCCTTGCTGTCCTTCTTTAAGTTCTTCTTACCCTTGCCTTTCTTGAAACTAGTGGTCTTATTCACCATCAACACTTGATGTTCCTTTTTTATCTCCACCTCCGCTGATTTCAGCATTGAATATAACTCAGGAATGGACTTCTCCATCTCTTGCATATTGTAGTTCATCACAAATCTCTTGTAGCTAGGTGGAAGCGACTGGAGGATCCTATCAATGGCCGATTCATCTGGAAGATTAACTCCCAGCTGAGACAAACAGTTGTGCAACCCAGAAATTTTGAGTATATGCTCGCTGACAGAATTGTTTTCCTCCATCTTACAGCTGTAGAATTTGTCAGAGACTTCATATCTCTCGACCCGGGCATGAGCTTGGAAAACCATTTTCAGCTCTTGGAACATCTCATATGCTCCATGTTGCTCAAAACGCTTTTGGAGCCCCGATTCTAAGCTGTAAAGCATGCCGCACTGAACTAGGGAGTAATCATCACTATGCGACCGCCAGGCGTTCATAATGTCTTGAGTGGCTGGGAAAATGGGGATGATGCTTCAAGGACATAATGTCCTAGTGGTGCTTCAAGGACATATGCTTTCTTGGCAGCTATGAGGATGATCCTCAAGTTACGGACCCAGTCCGTATAGTTGCTACCATCGTCTTTCGGCTTGGTTTTCTCTAGGAACGCGTTGAAGTTGAGGGCAACATTATTGTGGGCCATTTGATCTACAAGACATATTGTAAAGATATTTTTAGACTAAGTTCATGATAATTAAGTTCATATAATCAAATTATTTAATGAACTCCCACTCAGATAGACATCCCTCTAGTCATCTAAGTGATACATGATCCGAATTAACTAGGCTGTGTCCGATCATCACGTGAGACGGACTAGTCATCAACGGTGAACATCTCCATGTTGATCGGATCTACTATACGACTCATGTTCGACCTTTCGGTCTCTCGTGTTCCGAGGCCATGTCTGTACATGCTAGGCTCGTCAAGTCAACCTAAGTGTTTCGCATGTGTAAATCTGGCTTACACCTGTTGTATGCGAACGTTAGAATCTATCACACCCGATCATCATGTGGTGCTTCAAAACAACGAACCTTCGCAACGGTGCACAATTAGGGGGAACACATCTCTTGAATTTTTAGTGAGGAATCATCTTATTTATGCTACCATCGTTCTAATCAAATAAGATGTAAACATGACAAACATCACATGCAAATCATAAAGTGACATGATATGGCCAATATCATCTTGCGCCTTTGATCTCCATCTTCGAGGCGCGACATGATCACCTTCGTCACCGGCATGACACCATGATCTCCATCATCATGTCTTCACGAAGTTGTCTCACCAACTATTACTTCTACTACTATGGCTAACGGTTAGCAATAAAGTAAAGTAATTACATGTCATTTACATTGACTTGCAGGTCATACAATAAATTAAGACAACTCCTATGGCTCCTGCCGGTTGTCATACTCATCGACATGCAAGTAGTGATTCCTATTACAAGAACATGATCAATCTCATGCATCAGATATATAATTCATCACATCCTTTTGACCATATCACATCACATAGCATACCCTGCAAAAACAAGTTAGACGTCCTCTAATTGTTGTTGCATGTTTTAGGTGGCTGCTATGGGTTTCTAGCAAGAACATTTCTTGCCTACGCAAAATCCACAACGGTGATATGCCAATTGCTATTTACCCTTCATAAGGACCCTCTTCATCGAATCCGATCTGACTAAAGTGGGAGAGACAGACACCCGCTAGCCACCTTATGCAACAAGTGCATGTCAATCGGTGGAACCTGTCTCACGTAAGCGTACGTGTAAGGTCGGTCCGGGCCGCTTCATCCTACAATGCCGCCGAATAAAGATAAGACTAGTAATGGTAAGCAAATTGAACAAATCATCACCCACAACTACTTTGTGTTCTACTCACGCATAGAATCTATGCATAGACCTAGCTCATGATGCCACTGTTGGGGATCGTAGTAATAACTATAAAAAATTCCTGCGTGTCACCAAGATCAATCTAAGAGATGCTAGCAACGAGAGAGAGAGAGAGGGAGCGCATCTTCATACCCTTAAAGATCGCTAAGCAGAAGCATTACAAGAACGCGGTTGATGGAGTCGTACTCACGGCGATTCAAATCGCGGAAGATCTGATCTAAGCGCCGAACGGACGGCGCCTCCGCGTTCAACACACGTATAGCCCGGGGACATCTCATCCTTCTTGATCCAGCAAGGGGAGAGGAGAAATTGAGGGACAGCTCCGACAGCACGATGGCATGGTGGTGGAGCTTGCGGTTCTCCAGCAGGGCTTCGCCAAGCACTACAGAGAAGGAAGAGGTGTAGGAGGAGGGAGGGTTGCGCCAAGGGAAGGGGTGCGGCTGCCCTCCCACCCCCCCCCACTATTTATAGGGGGGAAGAGGGGGCCAGCCCCCCTAGATCCATCTAGAGGGGAGGGCGGCGGCCAGGAGAGTAAACTTGCCCCCCAAGCAAGTGGGAGGCGCCCCCTCCCCCTAGGGTTTCCAACCCTAGGCGCCTTGGGCCCTTGGTGGCGCACCAGCCCACTAGGAGGCTGGTTCCCTCCCGTATTCAGCCCATTAATTCCTATGGGGCAGGTGGCCCCACCCGGTGGACCCCCGGACACCTTTCGGTGGTCCCGGTACAATACTGATAACCCCCGTAACCATTCCGACGACTGAAACTGGACTTCCCATATATAAATCTTCACCCCCAGACCATTCTGGAACCCCCCGTGACTTCCGGGACCTCATCTAAGACTCCGAACAACCTTCGATAACCACATACAAGTTCCCATAACAAATCTAGCGTCGCTGAACCTTAAGTGTGTAGACCCTACGGGTTCGGGAACCATGGCGACATGACTGAGACATCTCTCTCCGGCCAATAACCAACAACGGGATCTAGATACCCAGGTTGGCTCCCACATGTTCCACGATGATCTCATCGGATGAACCACGATGTTGGGGATTCAATCAATCCCGTATACAATTCCCTTTGTCCACCGGTATGTTACTTGCCCGAGATTCGATCGTCGGTATCCCCATACCTCGTTCAATCTCGTTACCGACAAGTCTCTTTACTCATTCTGTAATGCATGATCCCGTGGCTAACTCTTAGTCACATTGAGCTCATTATGATGATGCATTACCGAGTGGGCCCAGAGATACCACTCTGTCATACGGAGTGACAAATCCCAGTCTTGATTCGTGCCAACCCAACAAACACTTTCAGAGATACTTGTAGTGCACCTTTATAGCCACCTAGTTACGTTGTGACATTTGATACACCCAAAGCATTCCTATGGTATCTGGGAGTTGCACAATCTCATGGTCTAAGGAAATTATACTTGACATTAGAAAAGCTCTAGCAAATGAACTACACGATCTTGTGCTATGCTTAGGATTGGGTCTTGTCCATCACATCATTCTCCTAATGATGTGATCCCATTATCAATGACATCCAATATCCATGGTCAGGAAACCACAACCATCTATTGATGACATGTTGTGATCTATGTATTCACACATGTATTACGGTTTCTGGTTAATACAATTATAGCATGAACAATAGACAATTATCATGAACAAGGAAATATAATAATGTAGCGATCCGACCTCAAACAGTCAAACTTCTGTGCATAAGTGTCATCCCTGGATCGGTAATACTGAAACACACTGTACTTGAAGGATTTATAACAGAGTTTCAATCACACACTTAATACATCGATAGTCTCAAAAGAGAACTTATTACAATAATATGGCTTAAGGCCATCTAAATAAGATAACATCGGAAGGCTTCAAAGGTAAAGCGAGTCCATCAACTCCAACGGCATAGCTGAGTGCACGACAATGACCTAGCGCACCTTAGTCTTCGTCTAAAAAGTCTGGAACATAATATGTTGCAGCCCGAAAACGGGTCCGCACATGGAATATGTTGGCAAAATAACAATGTATAGCAATGAACATGAAACAGCTATAACTACATGCATATATGGCTAGTGGAGGCTCTACGGTTTTCATGATTTTGCGAAAAGCCAATTTTTTTCGACAACAAAGGAATATATTTTGTTTAACTATCATGGTAGTTGATAAACATTGAGAATGGTAACTCCATCTCAATCCGAATTAAAGTAATCATTAACCCAACAAGTTAATTAAATAAAGTGATTAGATCAACATAATAATTCAAGCACCAGATACTCAAGATGTCCATAACCGGGGACACGGCTAATCATGAGTAGTTTGTACACTCTATAGAGGTTTGCGCACTTTTCCCAACAAGACTTGATCTCCTCCATTGATTTCTCTCACTGCATGATGTTTGAGAAATGGATGACCGAGACACAGTCTTTCAGAAGCATTAGCCCTTTCGACAGGTAAACTGTACCACCTACATCCCCTACATTTGCTAGTTTACTACTGAAAGAGGGCACATAACATACTCAACTATGCCAGAGCCCATAATGGCTTGTGGCTGCACACGGAAATTTCCAGCATGAATAACAATATGATCCCTTTGAGCCTGGGTGGCTGACCATAGGATGATCACACGGATTCCCCGGGATCTCCTTGGACAGCACTGGATTGCCCAGGTGCCCACAAACAATCCACCCAGATATGTGTTAAAGTAGCCACCTTAAATAAACCCTTTGTTCATAATAATACTCACAACTATCATGAATCACTCAACCCAAACCACGTCTACGAGCATAGCATAGCAGTATAAGCACAACGTAGAAGTAACACCCAGGGTTTGAATGAAAAAGGGCAATAGGTACTACCTCAACTACTACTTCCCAATACCCACATGTTAGCAAGTCCTAAGAATGCAATGTTTGAGGGTTTAAACTAATGCATAAAAAGTGGGTAATAAAGGGGTATGATCAAAGTGTTACTTGCCTTGCTGATGATCTAAAAACCATAGTGACTCGTAGTAGCACGCTTCGCACTCCGGAAATTCTATCACAAACAAACAATAGCATACACAAGCACTCAAGCAATAGATTCAAGGGTAAAACTCAAGAGAAAAGATCCAAATCGAAAGTACAAGAAAAGAGCTTCGATTTGCAAAAAGAATCACTCCAATCGGAGCTACGAAACTCAAACTATGATCAAAAGAAGTTCAAATTCAAATCTGCTTGAAACCAAATTTTAAATTGTCAAAACCATGCTCAAGTTGGTTAACTGGAAAGAGGGGTTCAAGACGAAGTTTTTGGTGTTGGTTTCACTAGATTTGGACGAACGGTTGAAAAACTGTGAAGGTTTGAAGATCAGGGGCTAATCTATGATAAAAATAATCACGGATAGGTCCCTGGCCGAAAATAAAAGAAAAAGAAAAAAACTACCGAACGAACGTTCGTTATCGGAGACAAACGAACGAAAGCGTTCATAAACAAAGGCTTACGGGCGAACATTTTCTAAATAACAAAACCAAAGAAAAACCGAGAAAACCGATCTAAAAAAACCTAGTTAGATCTAGGGTTACCGAACTAAACCGAAGAAAAACCAGGCAAAACCGGTCGGCGGCGGCGGTGTCGGCGGCGTGGTCAATGGCGAGGCAGCGGGGCTTCGGCGGCGGTGGCCAACGGCGAGGCGGCGGGCGGCGGCATGGGCTGCAGCGGTGGTGGTGGGCGGCTGGGACGGCTCGGGACGGGGTGGAGAGGGGTGGCCTCGGCTTGCGGGAGGGGGCGCGAGCGGCGGTGTCCGGGCGGGACACGGCGGCGTGCGGCGGCGCGGCTCGGGACTCTGTCCCGAGTCGGAGAGGGAGGCGGCGGCGCGCTGGGCTTGGCCCGGCTCGGCTCGGGCCGGCCCATAACTTTTTTTGTAAATAGATTCCGCCGAAAAAATCCTAAATAAATATAAAAAAATCTAAAAATGCCAAAAAAAATTCACCGTCTAAATAAAATATTTAGAACGAGGTGAACATTTTTTCTGGCCCAAAAATGCAATTTTGAAAAATGCCTATTTTTCTAATTCAAATAAAATAGCAACAAAATACCAAATAAAATACTTATTTGATTTTAAAATCTTTCCTCCAATATTCCCCTCTGAGTTGGAGAAATCATATTATCTCCACTCGTTTATTTTAATATTGGAAATATTTCGGAGAGAAAATTATTTAAATCAAAATGATCTTCTTTACAAATTTGAGAAAAATTCAAATATGGAAATAAACGAAACCTCCAACTCTCTCCTTGGATCCTTGAGTTGCTTAAGATTTCCAGGATCTCAATCAAAATACAAATAAAATATGATATGCATATGATTTCCTATGTATAACATCCAAATTGAAAATCTGGGAAGTTACAAACCTACCCCCCTTAAGATGAATCTCGCCCTCGAGATTCGGGTTGGCTAGAAAATAGGTGTGGGTGGTCTTTCCGTAGGTCTTCTTCTCGTTCCCAGGTGGCTTCATCCTCGGTATGGTGGCTACACTGAACTTTGCAAAACTTGGTAACCTTACTGCGCGTAACTCGGTTGGCAAATTCGAGAATCTTGACAGGTTTCTCCTAGTAGGTCAGATCACTATCCAACTGAATTGCTTCCATGGGCACTGTATCTCTTAGTGGAATATCGGCCATCTCCGCATGGCACTTCTTCAATTGGGAAACGTGAAACACATCATGAACTCATGACAGTCCTTCGGGTAATTCCAACTTGTAGGCAACCTCTCCCATACGTTCCAAAACTCGGTACGGTCCTACAAATCTTGGGGCTAACTTTCCCTTAACTCCAAAACGTTTTACTCCTCGCAGTGGTGACACACGAAGATATGCTCGTTCTCCAATCTCATAGACTATCTCCTTGCGTTTAGTATTTGCATAACTCTTCTGTCTAGACTGAGCTACCTTCAGTCTATCTCGAATCAACTTAACCTTCTCTTCAGACTCTTTGATTAAATCTGGTCCAAATAACTGACGGTCTCCAACTTCATCCCATATTAACGGTGTCCTGCACCTCCTTCCATACAAAGCTTCGAAAGGTGCCATCTTCAAACTAGCCTGATAACTGTTGTTGTATGAGAACTCTGTGTAAGGTAGATTATCATCCCGACTGGATCCATAATCTAATGCACACGTTCTCAACATGTCCTCCAGAATCTGATTGACTCTCTCTTTCTGTCCATCTGTCTGCGGATGAAAGGCTGTACTGAACTCTAGCCTGGTACCCAAAGTCTGGTGCAGCTGATTCCAGAACTTTGAGGTAAATTGTGTTCCTCTATCTGATACGATGGTCCTCGGAACTCCATGCAGACACACGATCCTGGTCATATATATCTTGGCCAACTTCGCGCTTGTATAGGTGGTTTTCACTGGGATAAAGTGAGCTACCTTTGTCAAACTATCAACTACTACCCAGATTGAATTGTATCCCAATCGGGTCCTGGGTAACCCGGTGATGAAATCCATGCCAAGCTTGTCCCACTTCCATTCGGGTATCGGCATAGGCTACAATAATCCTGCTGGTTTCTGATGTTCTACCTTCACTCTCTTACACACATCACATACTGCTACATACTCTGCAATATCCTTCTTCATACCAGTCCACCAGAAATGCTCCTTCAAATCCAAATACATCTTGGTGTTTCTGGGGTGAATCGAGTATGGTGAGTCATGAGCTTCCTGAAGTATTAACTTCCTGATCTCGGCCTTATTAGGCACATAAATACGATCCTCAAACCATAAGGTCTCGTGCTCATCCTCACAGAAACCTTTGGCTTTTCCTTTTCTCATTTTCCCCTTTATCTCAGCGATTTCCTTATCATCCTTCTGAGCTTCTCGAATCTTTCCCAATAATGTTGACTGAACCTCCATTATTGCAACAAATCCTCTAGGAACTACCTCCAAACTAAGCTCCCTGAGATCTTCGACTAACTCCTTCGGTAATCCTCCGCTTACAAGGGTATTGGCATAACTCTTCCGGCTCAAAGCATCTGCTACAACATTGGCCTTTCCTAGGTGATAATGCAATTTCATATCATAATCCTTTATAAGCTCCAACCATCTCCTTTGCCTGAGATTTAACTCCTTCTGCGTGAAAATGTACTTCAAACTCTTGTGATCCGTGTACACATCACAACGGTTTCCAATAAGAAAATGTCTCCAGGTCTTAAGCGCATGCACTACGGCTGCTAACTCCAAATCATGAGTGTCATAATTCAATTCATGCGGTCGAAGTTGTCATGAGGCATATGAAACAAATCTTCTGTCATGCATAAGTACTCCTCCGGGTCCTAAGCGTGAAGCGTCGCAATACACTTGGAAATCCTTGTGTATATCTGGAAGAACCGGCACTGGGGCTGTAACCAAACGTTTCTTCAACTCCTGAAAACTAGCTTCACATTCCTCGGTCCATTTGAACTTGGTGTTCTTCTTCAACAACTCCGTCATAGGCTTCGCAATCTTGGAAAAATTCTCAATGGATCTCTGGTAATATCCCGCGAGTCCTAGAAAACTGCGGATCTCCCCAACTGAGGTGGGTGCCAACCACTCAGTTACAGACTGAACCTTGGTGGGGTCTACTGCTATACCTTGTCCTGATATAACATGTCCAAGAAATCCAACTTCCTTCAACCAAAACTCACACTTGCTAAACTTGGCATACAACTGATGTTCCCTGAGCTTCTCGAGAACTAAGCGGAAGTGTTCCTTGTGTTCCTCTTCATTCTTCGAGTATACAAAAATATCATCAATGAACACCACTACAAACTTATCCAAAAACTCCATGAACACCTTATTCATCATACTCATGAAGTAGGCAGGGGCGTTGGTCAATCCAAATGACATGATCGTGTACTCATATAGCCCATACCTTGTGGTGAAAGATGTCTTAGGTATATCCTTTTCTCGGATCATCAACTGGTGGTATCCTGATCACGGATCGATCTTGGAAAATACTTTAGCTCCTAGTAGCTGGTCAAAAAAATCGTTGATCATCGGTAGTGGGTACTTGTTCTTGATCGTCACTTCATTCAATGCTCGATAATCAACAACCATTCTCAAAGATCCATCCTTGTTCTCAACCAAGAGCACTAGGGCTCCCCACGGGGATGAACTTTGTTGAATGTAACCTTTCTCCAATAACTCCTTAATCTGCTTCTTAATTTCCTCCAGATCATTTGCAGGCATCCAGTATGGCCTCTTTGATATTGGTTCGGTGCCTGGCAATGGCTCTATCAAAAATTCTATGTCCCAATCCGGTGGCATGCCTGGTAGTTCCTCTGGAAATACATCCGGGTAATCCTTCACAATAGGCACTTCTTCCTGAACAACTCCTGAGAGGGAATTTACTTGGGTCCTTCTTGCGCATGCCTGGATACATACTTGATCCTTTTTCCCTCCGGGGTGGTGAGCAGAATTGACTTACTTGCACAGTCAATGTTTCCTTCATACTTTGATAACCAATCCATGCCTGATATTATATCCAATCCTTGATACTCCAAAATTATTAGGTCTGAGGGAAAAACATAGCTACCAATGGTTAAGGGTAACTGATCACACCATCGGCTGGCCATATACTCCGCTCCTAGCGAGCTTACTAACATAGGTGACCTAAGGGCTAAGGTTGGTAACTTAAACTTGTCCACAAATCCCCTTGATATGTATGAATGTGATGCACCAGTATCGAAAAGAACAAGTGCGGTAAATGACTTAATCAAAAACTTACCGATCACTGCATCAGGCTGTTCTTCAACCTCCTCCACGTTGATGTGGTTCACATGACCTCTGGTGAAGGGATTGGGCTTCTTCCCAGAGTTCCCATTTCCATTGTCATTCTTCAACTCAGAACAGTCGTTGGCGTAGTGCCCAGTCTTCCCGCACTTGTAACAGGTAACATGGCTCAGGTCCTTCTTGGCGGGGGTTGCTGGGTTGGGGCGGTTCTAGCTATTGCTTGCTCCATTCCCATTTCCATTCTTAGGCCCACTGTGGTTATGGGAACTTCCTCCATTGTGAGTATGGCCTCCATGGTTATGGGTGTAACCTCCAGGGTTAGGGGTAAAGCGAGGCTTCTGCTGAGCTCCAGAATTGTACTTCCCTGTCCATACTTCTGTTTTGCGGCTCTCTATCTGTTGCTGTTTGCTTTCAATCATAAGGGCCCGATATACCAACTCTTGATAGTTAGTGAATGTTGCCACCATCAACTGCATACTCATCTCATCATTCAGCCCTTCCATAAACTTCTCCTGCTTCGCGGCATCTATGGCCACATCATCTGGGGCATAATGGGTTAACTTGCTAAACTCATCCACGTACTGCCCCACAGTACGATTTCCCTGGTGTAAGTTGTGGAACTCACGCTTCTTCATATTCATAGCTCCAGTTGAGACATGGGATATGCGACAAGCTTGCTGAAACTGATCCCATGTGACATTGGCTATGGGAAAAGTGGTTGTGTAATTCTCCCACTATGAGGCTGTTGTTCCATCCAATTGATGTGCGGCAAAGTGCACCTTCTCCACATCTGTGCAACCTACGGTGGTCAACTCCCTTCCAATCATGCATAGCCAGTCATCAGCAACAATCAGCTCGGTGCTACTGGAAAACACCGGCGGATTCAACCTCACAAAACGGGCTAAGTTGTCAACTAGAGGTGGTGGCAGTGGGTTGTTGTTGTTGTTGCCTTGGTTCTGGACAAGTAGTTGCATCAAGGCATTCTGTTGTTGGATCAACTGAGTGAGCTCCGGTGGGAAGACAAATCCGGGGTCACGTCTCGGAGGCATCTGATGGGTTTAGAGGGGAGAGATTAGAATAGAATGAGGTTTAAGGGGAAAACACTACCCATATGCACATGAGACAAACACATTCATATCACACCACTCAATCCAAACAAGGGCATACAAACGGTCTAGCTACCTTTACAAAGATACTCGGACTACTACTATTTACACTAGGGAATTACTACTGATAATATGGTGGTCGACTAGAAGTTTTGATCTGTGGAAGACTCCATGATATCTGCTCCAGCTTCATCTTCGTAATCATCATCACTACTGCCGGGGTCGGAGTCGGTGTCATCGATGATGATGTAGTCCTCGGGATGGTCATCATCTCCTCATGGTGCGGGGTCTCCCATGAATACTCCTAGCTTCCTCGTCAGGTCGTCATTCTTTTTACTAGTATTGCGATTTCCTCCTCATATCTGTCACATGTAGACTTGAGTTCCTATTCAAGCTCCATGTTCCTGGTCATCACCTTCTTCAGATCTACCATGCTTGCGCACATTTGGTTCTCCTGGCAACGAATGTGCTGGTTTAACTCCTGGATGAAGGCTGCAATGGACCTGTCCCTCGTGCTGATCATCTCCCATTGCTCATCTCAGTGCCCACATATCTGGTAGATGGTGTCCTTAAGATCCTTGTGATAAACTTCGTCGATGCGTCCCATGGCGATGTGTGCTGCCATGCTCTTTCCTACACTCCAGGTTGGTGCATCAAAGGAAAACTCTATGGGCTCAGTAACTGGCGTGAATGTCCTTCCTGGAACATAACTCGAATCATCCAACACTCCTCTTCTGGTAAAGTGGCGGTGTAGGTCTCGGTGAAGCTTGGTATTCCGATGTTCAGGTACCTAGTGACTTCCTTCAAGTGTCATACAAAATTTGTGTCTTCATCCAGTTGAGCAAACTTGTTCCTTAGGTCTGCCATCTATAGAGTGGAAAATGGAGAGGAGTCAGAAATGAGTAGAGAAGAGTGACCTATGGCTTGTCTTAGTGGTCGTGTCCTACAATCAGCGTGTGCTCTGATACCATCTTGTAGCGATCCGACCTCAAACGGTCAAATATCTATGCATAAGTGTCATCCCTGGATCGGTAATGCTGACACACACAGTACTTGAAGGATTTATAACAGAGTTTCAATCACACACTTAATACATCGATAGTCTCAAAAGAGAAATTATTACAATAATATGGCTTAAGGCCATCTAAATAAGATAATAGCAGAAGGATTCAAAGGTAAAGCGAGTCCATCAACTCCAACGGCATAGCTGAGTGCACGACAACGACCTAGCGCACCTTACTCTTTGTCTAAAAAGTCTGCAACATAATACGTTGCAGCCCGAAAATGGGTCAGCACATGGAATATGCTGGCAAAATAACACTGTAGAGCAATGAACATGAAACAACTATAACTACATGCATATATGGCTGCTGGAGGCTCTATGGTTTTCATGTTTTTGCGAAAAGCCAATTTTTCCCTACAAGAAAGGAATATATTTTGTTTAACTATCATGGTAGTTGATAAACATTGAGAATGGTAACCCCATCTCAATCCCAATTAAAGTAATCATTAACCCAACAAGTTTATTAAATAAAGTGATGAGATCAACATAATAATTCAAGCACCAGATACTCAAGATGTCCATAACCGGGGACATAACTAATCATGATTAGTTTATACACTCTGCAGAGGTTTGCGCACTTTTCCCCACAAGACTCGATCTCCTCTGTTGATTTCTCGCACTACATGATATTTGAGAAACGGATGACCGAGACACAGTCATTCAGAAGCATTGGCCCTTTCGACGGGTAAACTGTACCACCTACATCCCCAACATCTGCTAGTTTACCATTGAAAGAGGCTCAGACAACATACTCAACTATGCCAAAGCCCATAATGGCTTGTTGCTGCACACGGAAGTTTCCAGCATGAATAAAAATATGATCCCTTTGAGCCTGGGTGGCGGACCATAGGATGATCACACGGATTCCCCGGGATCTCCTTGGATAGCACTGGATAGCCCCAGGTGCCCACAAACAATCCACCAAGATGTGTGTTAAACTAGGCACCTTAAATAAACCCTTAGTTCATAATAATACTCAAAACTGTCATGAATCACTCAACCCAAACCATGTCTACGAGCATAGCATAGCAGTATAAGCACAACGTAGAAGTAACTCCCAGGGTTTGAATGAAAAAGGGCAATAGGTACTACCTCAACTACTACTTCCCAATACCCACATGTTATCAAGTCCTAAGCATGCAATGTTTGAGGGTTTAAACTAACGCATAAAAACTGGGTAATAAAGGGGTATGGTCAAAGTGTTACTTGCCTTGCCGACGATCTGAAAACCCTAGTGACTAGTAGTAGCATGCTTCGCACTCCAGAAATTTTATGGCAAACAAACAATAGCATACATAAGCACTCAAGTAATAGATGCAAGGGTAAAACTCAAGAGAAAAGATCCAAATTGAAAGTACAAGAAAAGAGCTTCGATTTGCAAAAATAATCACTCCAATCGGAGCTATGAAACTCAAACTACGATCAAAAGAAGTTCGAATTCAAATCTGCTTGCAACCAAAATTTAAATAGTCAAAACCATGTTCAAGTTGGTTAAATGGAAACAGGGGTTCGAGACGAAGATTTTGGCATTGGTTTCACTACATTTGGTCAAACGGTTGAAAAACTGCGAAGGTTTGAAGATCAGGGGCTAATTTACAATAAAAATAATTATAGATAGGTCCCTGGCCGAAAATAAAAGAAAAAGAAAAAGACTACCGAACGAACGTTTGTTATCAGAGCCAAACGAATCAATGCGTTCGTAAACAGAGGCTTACGAGTGAACGTTTGCTAAATAACGAAACCAAAGAAAAACCGAGAAAACTGATCTAAAAAAACCTAGTTAGATCTAAGGGTTTACCAAAATAAACCAAAGAAAAACTGGGAAAAACGGGTTGGCGGCGGCGGCGGTGATGGCGGCGGTGGCGGCGGTGTTGGCGGCGGCGGCGGTGATGGCGGCGGTGGCGGCGGTGTCGGCGGCGTGGTCAACAGCGAGGCGGCGGGGCTCCGGCGACGGCGCAGCGGCGTGCGGCAGCGCAGCAGCAGTAGCAGCAGTGGCGCGGACTGCGACGGCAGTGGCGGTGGCGGTGGGCGGTTGCGGTGGCTCGGGATGGGGTGGAGAGGGGCGGCTACTTATAGGTGGGGGTGGCCTCGCCTTGCGGGAGGGGGCGCGGACGGCGGTGTCCGGGCAGGACATGGCGGTGTGCGGCGGCGTGGCCCGGGACTCTGTCCCGAGTCGGAGGCGCGCTGGGCTTGGCCCGGCTCGGCTCGGGCTGGCCCAAAACTTTTTTTTGTAAATAGATTCCACCAAAAAAAATCCTAAATAAATATACAGAAAATTCTAAAAATGCCAAAAATAATTTTCACCATCTAAATAAAATATTTATAGCGAGGTGAACATTTTTCTGGCCTAAAAATGCAATTTTGAAAAATGCATATTTTCTAATTCAAATAAAATAGCAACAAAATAACAAATAAAATACTTATTTGATTTTAAAATCTTTCCTCCAATATTCCCGTCTGATTAGGAGAAGTCATATTATCTCCACTCATTTATTTTAATATTGGAAATATTTCGGAGAGAAAAACTATTAAAATCAAAATGATCTTCTTTTCAAATTTGAGAAAAATTCAAATATGAAAATAAACGACACTTCCAACTCTCTCCTTGGGTCCTTGAGTTGCTTAAGATTTCTAGGATCACAATCATAATGCAAATAAAATATGATATGCATATGATGTCCTATGTATAACATCCAAATTGAAAATTTGGGATGTTACAAATAATAACTATTCTATTATTGCCTCTAGGGCATATTTCCAACAGTGACCTACTCGGTTGCTGCTGGAGTGAACTTGCGGTGCCATGGCGGTTTGCAACTGTGACAATCACTGCATCTATATGTATTGTATTTCTGTGAAAATACTTGGTGATTTGGAAAAAGATGGTAATTTATTTATCACAAGTTTTTGAATGCTTGATCGTGACAATCACCCAAAGCCACGACCACAAGTCTCCATCATGTAATACTTGACGGTCGGTCGCACCAACAGACGGTCGGTTGGACCTGTATCTCACCGAAGGGACACGCATCGGCTTTGTCTGACATGTACGACCAGGTACATCACTGACATGTGCGACCACATTTTAGCAGTACTTGAAATTTGTGTTCAAGGAAACTTACCGGGAGCCGTTTCGGGCTTCGAAACCAAAACCATCAATAAATCTTTAGCTTGTTCCCATCACATTTCAAAGTGGTAGTACTGCTACCATGCTATAACTAAGTGCGAACGTGTTCACACTTATCAAACCTGAACATGTTCCCACTATGCAGGTTTTAGTACTAGTACTACTAGGTTATAAAAAGGGGAACTACCTAGCCAAACATTACTCTACCTTCCTCCTCACAAGTCTTTCTTGTTCGTCCTTCCTTGCCATGGCCGGTGCGCAGAGCTCTAGGTCGAGAACTACTAGTAAGAAGGGAGTGGCGACCAAGGCCGTGGGAAAAAAAGAGGACTCGCCGCCTCACGGAGGGGGCTCGAAAGATCTCTCACGGGCAGGCACTACTCTCAGGAGCGCACTAGCCGTGGAGGCGAACATGCCGAGCTGGCGGTGCTGGAGTCGTTATCCCTCGACTACATGCCCGCTCAGCTCAATAAGCAGAAGGAGTTGACTGACGGCTTGGTGAAGCTGCCATAGGAGAGCCTCGATGACATGCCCGCTTAGCTCAATAAGCAGGAGGAGTTGACCGCCGGCTTGGCGAAGCTACTGAAGGAGAGCATTGCCTCGGGTAAGAAGGCAAATGGCGAAATCCTACAACTTCGGGAGGACAAGGTGAAGCTCCACTAGGAGCTCGACCTGCTGAAGGAGGAGAGCGCCGGCTGGAAGAACCTGCATGAGAAGAGCAGTTTCTCGGTGAAGACACTGGTGCACGTCGGTCCTAAATAAGCAGTTTTTAACCCCTTTCCGTGATGGCATCTGGAACCGTCACCAAGTGAGTGTGGGCGATAGGGGGTCCTTCCCACACGACCCAGAAATCGTCGGGGGTATGCCCTCCTGGCTAGCACGCTCGGAAAAATGAGAACGTGTGCGACCGACGAGCGCTCAAATATGGAAATACGTACAGTAGAGCTAAAAAACTACAATTATACGGAGAAATTGTTTCCGGTCGCAAGTACATCCCACACAGTTAGTCCCCGCTAAACGTTTCCGTTCGTATGTACATCCCACATAGTCGCTCCAAAGAAAACGTTTCCATTCACAGGTACATCACACACAATTTTTCACGTTAAATCGTTTGCGTTATTGAATGTATCACACACGGTCCATACAAGAAACTGTGTGGCAAAGGCTATCCATCACACCCAGTTTTTATGGGGTAAACGTTTGTGCAAGGTGGCCTAACACAAACAGTTTTCAAGAGAAAGTCATGTGTGATTCTTCATTGATCCAACACGGTTTATTCCTAGAAACTGTGTGTGTTGCCTGAGGTCATCGCCCACGGTATTTTTTCAACAACCGTTTGGAATAGCAAAACCCAATTAGCGGGCTAATTCGCCATTAGTAGGCTAATTATCTGATTATTCATAATCCATTTATTAATCTAATTGACATTTCATATTAAGCACACAATATATTTCATTTCCATATTAAGGAAGCAGAATTTCATAATTGAAATACATCAGAGTACAGCATGATATAGCTTCAGCAATCAGCTACCCTATTACACAACTGCACCAGCAGCAAGTTCCACATGCAACATGTAGAACCTTTCGAAATTAGCATCATAGACGGTATATAGACAGATGCATCTCATCTGGAAAACTTCTGAAGTGGAAAGCGAATATTGACCCTTCATTCATGTTGAAGGTCTTTGCAACTTTAGGCCAGTGCATGTGGATGGTTGACCGTCCATCCTTCGTCCTCTTCAGGAACACTTCGATATTGAACCATGGGTGTTTTATGAATACCTTCCTCGCCTCCTGACCATAGAGGTGGTTTGAGAGGTAATCATTAGTGAACTACTTTGGAAAGGCCTGAAAACAAGGATGTGCATAAATATCTTCTCTATATTGGAAATGGGGCAAAGGAATAAAAAAGGCAAGGTATAATAGTTAGTACCATCTTGTAGTGAACTGATGTCCTCTTCATTATGCAGACAAAGATCTTGTTGTTTTTTGTCGCTAATTTCTTTATCCTAACTATCTTTTTGAGTTTCTTGATTTGATTGATATTCATGGACAACTCATTTCCCCATATGCAAAAAGGGTCGAACAGTGGGTCAAAACCTCTAATAGCAGGACCTACATGTGCAAGACCAAATTGTTAAAAACCAAAATATTAGAATGGTTCCTGCAATTGCACAATAATGTGCTATTAGAGAATGGACCATGCACGTGCTAACCTTGATTGTAAACCTCATTGCTTCCCATTGTTTCCCTGCAACACATATAAGGTAGTTAGTCATCAGGTTAAGTAAGGGTTCGCATGCTATCAGTAAAATATGTTGATGAAAAATAAGCACATTGCAGATTCATCAGATTAATTCAAGCCACACGAAAAACCCATTTACCCAAACCAAGCATGATTAAGAACTAGGAAATATAGCACTTGTATATGTTTCTCATGTATTAAGTGCATCCAAATTCGATTTATTCCTCACATGCACAACAATACAAAATTCTACGCACAACAATTGGACATCACATTGCAGAATTGAACCAAGCAGTTAACTAAACACCACAACAAATGAACCAAACATTAACTGAGCACCACATTGCACAATATAACATACTCCTAATAGAAGATCAGACAGTTAACCAAACAGTTAACTACAGCCAATTGTAGCAATTGTATTTGTTTCTCATGTATTTACTATAGCCAAATTCAATTTATTTCTCACACGGTATACAATAATAGAATGCACCCACAACTATTGAACATCGCATTGTAGAATTGAACCAAACAGTTAACTAAACACCGTTACACAAATGAACCAAATGTTAACTGAGCACCACATTGCACAATGTATAACCAAACCAAGCATGCTTGACAACTTGGAAATATAGCAATTGTATTCGTTTCTCATGTATTTTGTAAAGATAAATTCGATTTGTTTCTCACATGGAAGACAATACAAAATTGCAGCCTAAAGAATTGAACATCACATTTGCAGAATTGAACCAAACAGTTAACTGAAGACGACAACTAATTAACAAAACAGTTAATAAGTGAGCACCACACTACACGACATATAGAACATATACACTAGAGCACCAGATTGCATGGTAAAATTAGATAGCACAATTCACTAGAATTTGTGAAGGAAAGGCAGGAGCAGCACACGCAACGGGTAAACCGAGCATGCTTAACCGGCATAGCTAGCAAATGGCAAGGTGCTCCTCCAAGATCTAGGGGTCGGCACGAATGGCAGCCATCGCGACCTCATCCGCGCGTGCGGCCGTGATTTGCTTCTCCGCTTCCAAATGCTCCTTGAGATCCTGGCTATACTACGTGCACCATGGCTTAGGGCGGCGCTTACTTGGTGGAGGGGTCGGTGATTTGGGTGGAAGGTGTCGCGCTCGCGCCGGTGGTCGGGGCATGTGGGATGTGGAAGGAGGAGGAGGATGGGGGTCGGGTGTGGATTACCTGCCTGGATAGACGAGGCCGAGTAGCGTGAAGGAGGGTCTCCGATGAGGAGGCAGCGCTGCAAGCAAGAAGTGAAGGTTTCAACTTGGAAAGGAAGGCGGAAAGAGGGGAAATGTGGCTTTTGGTAAGGGGGTGAGGAGAGATAGATATTTCTGCGGAAGCCGAAAATTAGGAATCGCTTCAGCCAAAAAACTGGTGCGCAAAGTGTCATCAGACACGGTCCCTTATTCAGAACTATGTATGATATGTGGACATCACAAATGATTCACATAGATTCACCCGTGTGTGATGAGTTTGAACGTCAAAAGTTTTGGTTCGAATTTCCATGGTTATAGTGGTCATCCACG
Source organism: Triticum urartu (assembly GCF_056163025.1). Classification (NCBI taxonomy): domain Eukaryota; kingdom Viridiplantae; phylum Streptophyta; class Magnoliopsida; order Poales; family Poaceae; genus Triticum; species Triticum urartu. The sequence continues at coordinate 162,490,673 of NC_141878.1, read as the reverse complement.
TCATTGCATAATTTAGGTACACAAAGGAGACTACAACACACCTACATTTCTTAATCGAGCAAGTTCAGCAATTAAACAGAGCTAGCTGACCTAAACATTACTCTAACAAATTAAAGACCGGCGCTCTTAATTAAACAAAACAAATAGTACTACTACGGCTGGTGCTCGTCGATCTCCGCCGCCGCCTCCATGTCCAGCTCGCGCCTGACGGTCTCCTGGGGAAGGGGCTCCATGGCATCCATCGCACCATACTCGCCAAGCATCTCGCCATTCGCGTCCGCCATCTCTTTGGAAAAGGCCGCCACGAGCTGGGCATGGGCGGACGCGATCTGGGCTTGGACGGGCTCCATCGTCGCAAGGTATGCGGTGGAGGAACGGACGGCTACTCGAACGCTCTCGGTGATTGCCAGCTCTTCGGTCATGGGTTGCCGACCGTTGTCGGAGAAGCTTCGTTCAATTTGTGTGGTGACCGCCAGGAGCTGGGCGTGGGCGGCCTTGTCATGGTCATGGGCGGCCTCCATGAGGGCTAAGGCCGCCGCTGCAGAATGGACAGATGTTGTGCCGCTCTCACCAGTTGCTATCCCCGAGGCAGATGTTGATGTCGCCACCTAAGAAGCAATAACGGCTGTTTGGGCTACCTTTGCCGCCTGGTCGCAGATTGCGGACGCGCTCATGCACCTTGTTAGCGCGCGGATGGCGGCTGTGGCCGCGCTCTCACTGGAGTGGGCTACCGAAGTTGCCCTCACGATGCGGGTCCACGTGCCCATCTTTCACCGGTGGCGATTGAACATTGAAATGATATTTGGGGAGCAAGCTAGTGTGCTTGAGATGCCGGTTGTGGACTGTAGCTAACGCACCTTCTCGCGTAAGCCATAGGCGTACTATGCACCGACGGTGCTCCAGGATATTTTGTGTTGCATCTCACATGGTTGCTGATAATAAACTATGTGTGATCTACTTGATTTTTCATCTTGATTTGAATTACATAATGGGGTCACAGCGGCAATGGATGGTGTTTGAATTTCTAGACCTTTTATCTAGAGTGAACATGCAACTATATGTGTGTCGTAAAAGAATTGGAACTATTCAGGGTTCGCTTGAACATTTTATACATTAAATTGGTTTTCTAGTCATTTCAGGTGCATAATTCAAATTTGAACTACATGCACATGCTCCAGTGCATATAAATTGGTTGAAAAATCAAATATGTGTCCTTGGGTGCATGCTTAGGTCCCATGCAAGAAATGGGAATGAATTTCAAACACCAAGGCACTGTTGATTGCTGGCAAAACATTGAGATGCCTAGTTTTTAAATTCTAGTAAATCCAAAACCCGTCTAAAATTCATGAAACATGGCATGCTATCATGGAGTGGCATCAACATGCAGTGGTAAAAAATTTGTCCCTTTTGGGGCGGGTTTGGGTATATGCTTCTCACAAACCGGAGCTTCTCACAACAAGCATGATGGTTTTCGGTAGGGACCGTCCCACCTTTGGGGACGAAACGATATCCATTGCCTCTTATTGCTTTCAAAAAATTTCTCGTGTCAGCATAGAACAACAGGAGTGTTCTGTGAATTTTTGTGATTTTTCGGGGTTCGTTTGGACATTTTTATGCATTAACTGAGTTTTTAATGCATTTATGTGCATAATTCAAATTTGAACTACATGCACATGCTGCAGTGCATATAAATTGGTTGAAAAATCAAATCTGTGTCCTTGGTTGCATGCTTAGGTCCCATGCAAGAAATGGGAATGAATTTCAAACACCAGGGCACAGTTGATTGTCAGCAAAACGTTGAGATGCCTGGTTTCTAAATTCTAGTAAATCCAAAACCCGTCTGAAATTCATGAAACTTGGCATGCTATCATGGAGCGGCATCAACATGCCATGGTAAAAAATTTGTCCCATTTGGGGTAGGTTTGGGTATATGCTTCTCACAAACCGGAGCTTCTCACAACAAGCACGATGGTTTTCGGTAGGGAACGTCCCACCTTTGGGGACGAAACGATATCCATTGCCTCTTATTGCTTTCAAATTTTTTCTCGTGTCAACATAGAACAACAGGAGTGTTGTGTGATTTTTTGTGATTTTTCGGGGTTTGTTTGGACATTTTTATGCATTGATTGAGTTTTCAATGCATTTATGTGCATAATTCAAATTTGAACTACATGCACATGTTGCAGTGCATATAAATTGGTTGAAAAATCAAATATGTGTCCTTGGGTGCATGCTTAGGTCCCATGCAAGAAATGTGAATGAATTTCAAACACCAGGGCACCATTGATTGCCGACAAAACATTGAGATGCCTGGTTTTTAAATTCTACTAAATCCGAAACCCGTTTGAAATTCATGAAACTTGGCATGCTATCATGGAGCGGCATCAACATGCCATGGTAAATTTTTTGTCCCATTTGGGGCGGGTTTGAGTATATGCTTCTCACAAACCGGAGCTTCTCACAACAAGCATGATGGTTTTCGGTAGGGAACGTCCAGCCTTTGGGGACGAAATGATATCCATTGCCTCTTATTGCTTTAAATTTTTTTCTCGTGTCAGCATAGAACAACAGGAGTGTTGTGTGATTTTTTGTGATTTTTTGGGGTTCGTTTGGACATTTTTATGCATTAACTAAGTTTTCAATGCATTTATGTGCATAATTCAAATTTGAACTACATGGACATGCTCCAGTGCATATAAATTGGTTGAAAAATCAAATTTGTGTGCTTGGTTAGGTCCCATGAAAGAAATGGGAATGAATTTCAAACACCAGGCCACCGTTCATTGCCAACAAAACATTGAGATGCCTAGTTTTTAAATTCTAGTCAATCCAAAACTCGTTTGAAATTCATGAAACTTGGCATGCTATCATGGAGAGGCATCAACATGCCGTGGTAAAATTTTTGTCCCATTTAGGGTAGGTTTGGGTATATGCTTCTCACAAACCAAAGCTTCTCACAACAAGCATGATGGTTTTATGTAGGGAGCGTCCCACCTTTGGGGAGGAAACGATATCCAATGCCTCTTATTGCTTTCAAATTTTTTTCTCGTGTCAACATAGAACAACATGAGTGTTGTGTTATTTTTGTGATTTTCCGGGGTTTGTTTGGACATTTTTATGCATTAACTGAGTTTTTAATGCATTTATGTGGATAATTCAAATTTGAACTACATGCACATGCTCCAGTGCATATAAATTGGTTGAAAAATCAAATATGTGTCCTTGGGTGCATGCTTAGGTCCCATGCAAGAAATGGGAATGGATTTCAAACACCAGGGCACCATTGATTACCGGCAAAACATTGAGATGCCTCATTTTTAAACTCTAGTAAATCCAAAACCCGTATGAAATTCATGAAACTTGGCATGCTTTCATGGAGCGGCATCAACATGCCATGGTAAAAAATTTGTCCCGTTTGGGGCAGGTTTGGGTATATGCTTCTCACAAACCAGAGCTTCTCATAACAAGCATCATTATTTCGGTAGGGAACGTCCCATCTTTGGGGACGAAACGATATCCACTGCCTCTTATTGCTTCCAAAAAAATTTCTCGTGTCAACATAGAACAACAGGAGTGTTGTGTCAATTTTTGTGATTTTTCGGGGTTCGTTTGGACATTTTTACGCATTAACTGAGTTTTGAATGTATTTATGTGCATAATTCAAATTTGAACTACATGCACATGCTCCAGTGCATACAAATTGGTTGAAAAATCAAATATGTGTCCTTGGGTGCATGCTTAGGTCCCATGCAAGAAATGAGAATGAATTTCAAACACCAAGGCGCCGTTGATTGCTGGCAAAACATTGAGATGCCTGGTTTTTAAATTCTAGTAAATCCAAAACTCGTCTGAAATTCATGAAACTTGTCATGCTATCATGGAATGGCAGCCGACATGCTGTGATATTTTTCGTGTCCATTTTGAGAGAAGGCGCCCTCGAATAATGAAAGCCAACAAAGGCATTTTGAAAAAATAGCTACCACTTTAATATCTCAAACATTTGTATAATTCAAACGATGTGCGTTCTGTTAACCATTCACATGACGTCACGTGTCTTGGTTTTAATGGTTGTAGGAGGTGCCGTGCGGACAGTTGCTTGACCTTGACTGAACGGGAGGCGTGCGAGCGCCGTCTGGTGCGCAGGCTAACCGACAGACGTGCAAGCTATCCTCGAATGTGCAGGCTCACCGAGAAGCGTGCGAGCTATACGCTGTGCAGTCTCACTAGGAAGCGAGCCCTTTGATTTCCATGGCCACCCGCCTTGCTTGCATCCTCTCCATTAATGGCGCCCAAGCCACAGTTTAATTCTCTTTTTAAATATAAAACAATCATCGCAAACATTTTAGTTAGAACACCCGTATGCAAATCGACAGCTTCCCCAGGAAGCCAAATGAAAATCTGCCGAGCAGGATTTCTGCTGCTCTTGATCGCAAACGTTTTAGATAGAACACCCGTACGCAAAGTGAGAGCGGCGCATGATTTCTGCATCCCTTCAACACAAACGGTTGTTTTGGATGACCCGTGTGCAACCACATACAAACAATTTGGTAAGATTTGTCAATCCTTGTAACACTATGATTTGTCAAAATATGAAGCTAAAAATCACTAGCAGTATCTAGTTTTTGCAACTAAAATTCAGTAATTAAGCATAGATTTCATTCATAGATTAAGCAGTCGTTCTTAATTTATACAAACAGTTCAACTCGACAGCTCAACTGACCAAACTTTTCCCCAATTATTGGCAACCACGTACTGAAATAGCTAGTTCAACTATATATACTAGCTAATTTTAAGTACGTTGTACAGTTCCACCACATCTATAGTCAGGTGAACTGAACAAAATAGCCCCTAAATACTACTACTGCGGAGGGGCTTTGTACTACTTCCGGCTGCCTCTCCTCTGCCGAGCGCGCCTCAGTAAGAGGCGGAGGAGGAGGAGCCTACCGATGAGCTGGGCAACCGCAATACGGTGTCTACCGCTGTTGCAGCTTCAGCGACGCTCGCCTTGAATGCCCTCTGCCACTCCAGACGACCCCTCTCGAAGCGGTGGTTCTCCTCGTAGATCTCTTGATTCCTCGCCTCTGAGGCGGCATGTGTCGCGGCCATGGCGGCGGTAAGGCTCTTTGCATGCTCGACGAGGCGCTCCTCCTCCTCTCGCAGGAACTCGGTGTAGCGCGCAAGGTCGTTGACACACGTGCGGGCATCCACCTCCACCTCCCACCTTTGGGCGACAGTGGCGGAGCGGGTGATGACCCCGGCGGTCGACGGTGGGCTAGCGGCCACGGCGGCCAACGACGGGGTGGCGGCCACGACCACCACCTACTGCCTTCGGGCCGTGGTGGCGGAGCGGGTGATGGCCATAGTGGCCGGCAGTGGGGTGGAGGCCACGACGGCCACCTCCTGCCTTCAAGCCGCTATGGAGCGTGCGATGGCCCTGGCTTTCGACGGTGGTGTGGCGGCAACGGTGAGGGAGTCCTGGACTAAGGGGTCCTCGGGTGTCCGATCTATTGGATATGGGCCGGACTGATGGGCCATAAAGATACAAAGACCAAAGACTCTATCCGTGTTCGGATAGGACTCTCCTTGGCATGGAAGGCAAGCTTGGCAGCCAACTATGAAGATTCATTTCTCTGTGACCGACCTTGTGTAACCCTAGATCCCTCATGTGTCTATATAAACTGGAGGGCTAGGTCTGTAGATATATCCTCATAATCATAGTCAGGCTAGACTTTTAGGGTTTAGCCATTATGATCTCGTGGTAGATCAACTCTTGTAATACTCATATTCATCAAGATCAATCAAGCAGGAAGTAGGGTATTACCTCCATAGAGAGGGCCTGAACCTGGGTAAACATTGTCTCCTGTTACCATCGATCCTAGACGCGCAGTTCGGGACCCCCTACCCGAGATCCGCGGTTTTGACACCGACATTGGTGCTTTCATTGAGAGTTCCACTGTGTCGTCCTCAAAAGGTTTGATGGCTCCTTCAATCATCTACAACGATGTTGTCCAAGGGGAAGTCTTCCTCCCCGGACAGATCTTCGTGTTCGGCGGCTTCGCACTGCGGACCAACTCGCTTGGCCATCTGGAGCAGATTGACAGCTACGCTCCTGGCCGTCAAGTCAGATTCGGGAGCTTGAACTACGTCGCGGATATCCGCGGAGACTTGCTCTTCGATGGATTTGAGACCACGGCAGCCGCTCCCTGCCACCACGATGAGCATGACGTAAATCTATCATCGGTCCGTACGTAGGAGATAGTACCTATAGCTGCTCTAGCCGTAGATCTAGAGCAGATTGTGCCATCCAAAGACGGGAAGCTCAAACCCGCCGCGGAAGCCGTAGACTCAGCGGCGTTGGATCCGCACACAGACTTAACTTCAAGTAACATCCATGTCACCGGAGCTACGGACTCGTTTCCAGTTACAAGTTCCGAACTATGTGCGTCTGCGCATGTCGAGCATGATCGGTCATCGATCGCCGAATTCAGCGCCGTGGAAATCTTCCGACACTCGCCTTTGGGTGACGTGCTAAACTCGTTAAGAGCACTATCTTTAGCGGGAGGCTCACAACTGAATTGTGTTCGGTTCGAACCGGAGGCTGATGATGGAGAATTTCACTTTCCACTCACCGCCCACTTCATAGACACTGTCGAAGACCTAACTGACATGCTCGATTACGGCTCCGACGGCATCGACGGTATGGACGACGATGCCGGAGAAGAAGAGGCCTAGAACCCGCCATTCACCGGACGCTGGACGGCCACTTCCTCGTATTATGTATACATGGTGGATGCACCAAAGGAGAATAGAGGCAATGACAAGGAAGATCCAGTTGAGGATAAACCTCCCGAGATACAATCGAAGCGCCGACGTCAGCGGTGCCGCTCTAAGTCACGCCGCAGTAAAGACGGCAACACCGGCACGGGAGAAGATAACACTCCGGAAGGTGCCGAAGACAACGAAGACCCCGTTGATGCAGCTATTGAACAGGACGAATGGGGAGATGGGCAGGATAGCCCTGGTAAACAGGCCACGCACGAAGACTTGGAGGACAGTAACTACCTTCCGCTCTTCGAGGATGAGGCGAGCCTCGGCGCTGAGGATTTCATCATGCCTGAGGAACCTCTTGAGCAGGAGCGCTTCAAGCGCCAGCTAATAGCCACTGCAAGGAGCCTGAAGAAGAAGGAGCAGCAGCTTCAAGCTGACCAAGATCTGGTCAACGATAAATTGACCGATGTCCTAGCAACCAAAGAATATGGCCTCAAGCGCCCAGCCAAAAGATACCCGAAGCGCAAATTGCTACCTCAGTTCGACGACGAGGCGCCGGAACACATTCCACCATCGTGCAATGTGTCTGACCGAAGGCAGAGGTAAATCAGCTCATTGTCATACATATGACCTTCGACGGGACCTGAACAATAAAGCAGGACATACCAGATCGATCTACGGATCGCGAGGACGTGCCCTGACACACGACGATGGCCACCTATTCGAATGTGAAAAACCTAGTCATGCACGGGCTGAAGGCCGCAGACAGACTCCATCAGAGCTACGCCGCGATACGGCCCGATATAGAGGCGCAGCACACCCTCATTGCTTCACAGACGAAGTCATGGAACATGAATTCCTAGGAGGGTTCACACCCGTGAATATAGAATCATACGATGGAACCACATACCCCACGGTATGGATCGAAGATTTCATTCTCCATATTCATATGGCCCGCGGTGATGACCTTCATGCCATTAAATACCTCCCCCTAAAACTCAAAGGACCAGCCCAACACTGGTTGAATAGCCTGCCCGAAAATTCCATCGGCAGCTGGGAGGACTTGGAAGAAACCTTCCTTGATAACTTCCAAGGTACATATGTTCGACCTCCGGACGTTGATGACTTAAGCCATATAGTTCAACAGCCGGGAGAGTCCGCCAGGAAATTCTGGAGTAGGTTGTTAACTAAAAAGAACCAGATCATTGACTGTCCGGATGCCGAAGCCCTAGCGGCCTTTAAACACAGCATCCACGACAACTGGCCCGCCCGCCACCTCGGCCAAGAGAAGCCAAAGTCCATGGCATCCCTCACGGCACTCATGACCCGCTTTTGTGCGGGTGAGGATAGTTGGCTGGCCCGTAGCAAGAATAATGCAAACGACGTCGGCACCCCTGAAGCTAAAAATAGCAACGAAAGTCTCGATGCAACAAATACAAGCATCAAAACAACAATGACAACACCGAGGATATGGCGGTCAATGCCGAATTCAGTGGCTCTAAGTCCGGTCAGCGGAAGAAGCCGTTCAGAAAGAACAATTCGGGCCCATCTAGCTTGGACCGCATACTTGATCGTCCGTGCCAGATTCATGGCACCCCAGACAAACCACCCAATCATACCAATAGAGATTGTTGGGTTTTTAAACAAGCCGGCAAGTTAAATGTCGAAAATAAGGATAAGGGATCGCAAAGCGAAGCCGACGACAAGGAGCCTCGGCCGCCGAACACAGGGGGGCAGAAGAAGTTTCCCCCTCAGGTCAAAACGGTGAACATGATATACGCTACCCACATCCCCAAGAGGGAGCACAAGCGCGCGCTCAGGGACGTCCACGCGATAGAGCCAGTCGCCCCAAAATTTAATCCATGGTCGTCATGCTCGATCACTTTTGATCGGCGGGATCATCCGGCCAGCATCCGTCACGGCGGTTCATCCGCACTGGTCCTGGACCAATAATTGATGGGTTCAACCTGACGCGAGTCCTAATGGACGGTGGCAGTAGCCTCAACTTGCTCTATCGGGATATAGTGCGCAAAATGGGCATTAACCCATCACGGATCAAACCCACAAAGACTAACTTTAAAGGAGTCATACCGTGCGTAGAGGCCCGCTGTACGGGCTCGATCACACTAGAGGTTGTCTTCAGATCTCCAGACAACTTCCGAAGCGAGGAGATAATCTTTGATATCGTCCCCTTTTGCAACGGCTACCACGCACTGCTCGGACGAACCGCATTTACTCGATTCAACGCGGTGTCACACTACGCTTATCTCAACCTCAAGATTCCCGGCCCACGCGGCGTCATAACAGTCAATGGAAACACAGAACGCTCCCTCCGCACCGAGGAGCACACCGCTGCCTTAGCTGCAGAGGTACAGGGCATCCTTTTCAAGCAGAACCTCAATTCGCGGCCGATCCCCCGGACACTGTCAAGAGAGTCCGAACCATTCTGCAGAAGGACAGCTCGGCTCGTCAAGAGCTCGACTAGCAATTTGGCCTTCGTCCCAGTCCTGACCAAGTGGCGGCAATTGTACCACGCGTACATAATTACACACTGAAAGTACCATGGACACAGATGGAGGCATAATTAGCTTGTGATCCGCAATACGGCTCGACCGCCTCGGACACGCATAATCTCACTATTACCTTTTTTCTTTCTTCTTTTTTCACAGGCCTTTTCTGGCGGCTTGACCATCGATTCTTTTCGAAGGATAAAAACACCAAGGCGACAAGAAGCATGGACGTGCTGGGGAGTCTTTAGGTGGTTTCTTTAACGATCCCTTTACCTGTTTTCAGGACCCACACGCAGCTCTCCCTTGGTTAAGGCATAGTAAATAGCCTTCTGCTTATTGCATTACTTGTATAAATGCAGTTTAACGCACCAATGAAATTATAATAGAAACAGTTTGCGGCCCAATTTTACGGCTCTAGCTTACCACTTGTTCTTCTTTTGCTTCCTTTTTGTCTTTTCTTTTCTGGTAACTTTATCAGATAACACCCGTACACTCTGGTGCGTTCCAATTTGCCAGGGGCTTCATAGCGCCCACAACATGGCAACAAAAGTCCGAACACTTTTATAGTACAGTTCAGCACCCCGAATTTAGCACTATATGCATTTGCTCCGACTCATGTCTTTGGTCAATACTTGGGTTGCCCGGCTCCTGTGCTTACTACCTTACGTTCTGCTGTATCGGCTAGGGTAGTAAAGGGAGAACTGCTGTGATTGTGCCCTGGTTTACCCAAGTGAGCACCTCAGTAGAGAAAGCTGAAAACTGACTGTCATGATGCGGCGAGAGCCGGTCAGCTCATCGAGGTCTCAAATCCTTAGATATTTTTTCCGCATTACGCGAGGGATTGGTACTTACCCGATCAAGTGTTTACAGCATCCTAGTCTGGATACTAGGGGTTGCGCCTGTATTTCTATTGTCAAACTCCTATGGCTAAGTGAGGGTGCTAAAGCCGCATAGTCCGATTGCCTGGTTCGTCGCGCTAAACACCTCCTTCAAGGACCAAACAATTGGATCAAGAGTGTTTATATTACATCCCGAACACCCCCCGTATTTCCTACATGGGGGCAGAAGCCGACGACTGGCCAACTCTCAAATTTCACATAACACGGCCACACAGGAGGAGAAATTTTTTACCAAAACATTAAATTACATAACAATTTTTTTTCATCATACAAGGCAAAGACAACATGAATGTATTCATTCGAAAACAATGTCTTGCGAACATTGCGTTGCTACAATGCGAGACCCCTCCAAGAAATCTGCAAAATACCGCTTGGGCGTGCGGTGCTCCTTGCCCTCTGGTGGCCCCTCAGTCGTCAGCTTGACGGCGTCCATCTTCGCCCACCACACCTTGACGCGGGCGAAGGCCATGCGCGCACCTTCAATATAGGTCGATTGCTTGACGACGTCCAACCAAGGACAGGCATTCACCAGCCGCTTCACAAGCCCGGAGTAGCTGTCGGGCATAGCTTCGGCAGGCCACAGCCGGATTATCAAATCCTTCATGGCTAGTTCGGCCACCCTATGCAGCTCAACTAGCTGTTTTAGCTGATCGGTGAAGGGCACGGGATGCTCTGGCGCAAGGTATTGCAACCAGAACAGTTTCTCCGTTGAGCTCCCTTCTTCGGCTCAGAAGAACTCCACGGCGTCGGACACACTGCGCGGCAGATCTGCAAATGCCCCTGGAGAACTCCAAATCCGGGTTAGTAGGAAATATTTCTTCTTCACATACTTGCTTTGCATACTAAATGCCTTACCCGTTGCGATCTTCTTGGCTTCCTGGATCTCCTGGAGGGCACCCTGGGCTTCAACCTGGGCCACTTCCGCGCTTTGGCGAGCCTTTGAGAGTTCGGCCACTCGAGCCGAAACATCACCCTCCAAGGCCTCATACTTCTTCACAGCATCTTGGAGCTCCTGCTGGACCTCGTTCAGCCTGGCCTTAAGCTTCTTACGAGCGGCCTGCTCCTTGACAGCTTTCCCCTCGGCTTCGGCTAGGGCCTTTTTAAGGGCCTCGACCTCGGTCGTCGCTCCTATACATATCATGACACTACGGTCAATATACATCATTTATTCTTTCCGAATACATATCGAGTCAATACATACCTTGCTGGTCTTCCAGCTGTCTTCTAGCTGCTTCCTCGTCTGGCCGAGCTCCTCTTCGGCCCGCTCCAGTCTCTGCTTTAGTCCGGAGACTTCGGCAGTGTGAGAGGTCGCGGCCAATAGCGACGCCTGCTTATTCACATCAGACACAGTTTGGTTAGTTTCGTGCGAAATTTAATTGATCCTTTGTCCGGCTTTTCTCTCCGAACACCGGACAGTGTCTCAGGGGCTACTGTCTATATTGGGATTTTCCCTGTTACGTTGCTTACCTCAAAACCTGTCAGCAGGCCGCTGCAGGCTTCGGTCAGTCCACTCTTGAAGGACTGAACCTTCTCAATCACCGTACCCATAAGGATATGGAGTTCTTCCACAATGGAAGCGCCTCGTAGCGCTTCTAGTAGATTATCCGGTGCCTCTGGTTGGACAGAGGTCACCGGTGCGACAGGCACACCCCCTTCTTTCAAAGGAGGTTGTTCACCGGATTCTGGAGCCGCATGGGCCTTCGGAATCATATTCGGCTGGGGGCCGAACTGATTGAGGCCCCCAGTCGCCATGGGGATCTGATCCCCCATGTGTCCGGAAGTCGAGGTCTTGCCTCCTGGCACCACCATGACGGCCTCCTGAACCTCTCCCTGGCCCGGGAAGGTCCTTTGGGACAGCACCTCGTCGTCTCCCTTGGCCTTGGGAGAGTGAGCGGCCGGTGGTGTCTCGCTGGCCATTGCCTTTGAATCCAACAAGCCTCTTGATGAGGATCGCTGGGAGCTGTCGTGGGCCGGACTGCAATAACATGATTAAACCATATAAAATACCATAAGGTGGAGAGGCTAGATAAATGGACGTGTGTAGGTTCTTAGTACTCACGATGCGGCCAGGGGCTTGTTCCGAGGGCGTCGCTCCGGACATTTGTCGACGTCCCATATGGACCTGTCCGCGAGAGGGCCTTTCCCCTTCTTGGGTGCCTCCTCCTCCAGATTTGTGGAGGCCACCCTCTTCTTCCTCCCCTCATCAGGGGGAGAGTCGCTCTCCTCCTCCTCCTCATCGTCATCGTCTTCGCCGGCAGAGGAGGGGGTCTTGTCCTCGGACGTCACGTCCGAAGCGCCCTTGCGGCGGGGGCCATTCCGGACCCCCTTGGCCTTCTTCTTCGGTGCCGTATAGGGCGCCGGCACCAGCATCTTCGCCACGCGCGGGATGATTGATTCCTCGGGTAGCGGAGCCGGACACCAAATCCGCTTCACCCTCTCCATCCATTCCTGAAGAAGCAATGATGATAAAAGTTCAGATATCCTCCTTGTAACAAGCACGTAGAGGATGTGTTAAAGGCTTACCTCGTTGGCGAGGTGGGTAATGTCGTGCCCGCGGTCCGAATCTATGGCAGGCGGCGTCTCGTTTCCTTTGAAGAGCAACTTCCAGGCATCTTCTTGAGTAGCTTCGAAGAGCCTCTTTAGGGTTTGGTGCTTCTTTGGATTGAACTCCCATAAAGGGCGACTTCGGCTTTGGCAAGGGAGAATCCGGCGAACTAGCATCACCTGGATTACATCGACGAGCTTGATATCTTTATCCACCATGGTTTGAACGTGTGTTTGCAGCACTATCAGCTCGTCTGACGAAGACCAATTCGGGCTCTTCTCAACCCAGGAGGTGAGTCGCATTGGAGCGCCAGAGTTAAATTCGGAAGCTGCAGCGCAGGTGGCGCCACGGGGTTCTGTGATATAGAACCATAGTTTCTGCCGTTCCTTGACAGTCTCCACAAAAGTGCCTTTTGGCCAGGAGACATTGGTCAGCTTGCTCACCATGGAGCCTCCGCATTCCGTGTGCTGGCCATCCACCACCTTCGGCTTCACGTTGAAGACCTTGAGCCACAGCCCGAAGTGGGGTTGGATGCGGAGGAAGGCCTCACACACGACGATGAACACTGAGATGTTGAGGAAAGAGTTCGGGGCCGGATCATGGAAGTCTAGTCCGTAATAGAACATCAGCCCGCGAACGAAGGGGTGGAGTGGAAACCCTAGCCCGCGGAGGAAATGTGGGATGAATTACCACCCTCTCGTTGGGCTTCGGTGTGGGGACGACTTGCCCCTTGGCTGGAAGACGGTGGGCGATTTCCTTAGCCAGGTACCCGGCCGCCTGAAGCTTAGTAATGTCCTTCTCCTTGAGGGAGGAGGCCATCCACTTGCCTTGACCTCCAGATCCGGACATGGTTGAGTGCTTTTGCTCGAGTGGGGAAAGATGAGAACTTGGGCGCTAGAGCTCAAGACTGGAAGGGCAGAGGAAGAGAGAAGGCATGGGAGAAGAAGGGGAATCCTTATCACCTTATAAAGGCAGTGAATATTGAATGCCTCCCCACTCACCCTAAAACTCGCCTATTCTCGAGGGCTGTGTAAACGGCACGGTTGGGTTACCCACGCCCGTATTGATGAGAATCCCGCAATAAGGGGACACGATCTCTGCTTTGACAAGACGTGCCAATGAAAACCGCATCTCAAAACACGGAACGGCGGACAAGAACGGTCCAATATAATGACCGGACAAATGTGATGTCATCTTTCAAAAAGTTGTCAGCAGATGGGACTCGTGAAATATTATATTCCCTGCAGTCGTGTGTGGTACTTGTGTTGCAGATCCGGACACCTTTGTTTTATCCGAAGACTATCTTGGAGTATTCAGAAAGTGAAACCCACCTTGCAATGCCGAAGACAATCTGCATGCCGGACACATCGTCATTGAAGCCTGGTTCAGGGGCTACTGAGGGAGTCCTGGACTAAGGGGTCCTCAGGTGTCTGAACTATTGGATATGGGCCGGACTGATGGCCGTAAAGATACAAAGACCGAAGACTCTATCTGTGTCCAGATAGGACTCTCCTTGGCATGGAAGGCAAGCTTGGCGACCAACTATGAAGATTCATTTCTCTGTAACCGACCTTGTGTAACCCTAGATCCCTCTTGTGTCTATATAAACCGGAGGGCTAGGTCTGTAGATATATCCTCATAATCAGAGTCAGGCTAGACTTTTAGGGTTTAGCCATTTACGATCTCATGGTAGATCAACTCTTGTAATACTCATATTCATCAAGATCAATCAAGCAGGAAGTAGGGTATTACCTCCATAGAGAGGGCCCGAACCTGGGTAAACAGTGTGTCCCTCGTCTCCTGTTACCATCGATCCTATGTGACACCCCGGCTCAGAGAAACCGGAACACCCCGCATTCCAGCCCAGAGATCGAGGAAAAGTCTCTGGAATACGGCACTGCTTGACATAGAACAAATCAGCTCTTATTACAAGAATAATAATACAAGGGTCTGATGTTACAACGAAGCACATCAGCACGGCGACACTACGCCTGCGAAACTACACTTGCTCTATGCTAGCAGTGGAACAACTCGTAGCAGCGGAATACTTCTAGCAGCGGAACAACGACGAAGGTGGTGAACTCCACTCCATAGGGACTCTGGCTGGGACACACTCTAGCTCGCACGCACGGCAACCTCGACAAGCAAGCAAGCAATCATGGCATCACCTGCAATCTGGCATGACACGCCAGGTTAGTACATTGAATGTACATGCAAGCTCACAACAACCATAAACATCAAGGCAAGACAATAACATAGCATTTAACAGGTTAATTAAATTAACAACTATTATGATGAAACAACTACTAAGCATGGTATGAAACTGATACAATACTAATAAATCACCATCTCAGATCTCCATAACCATATCACTCTTGGCTAACCAGCCAAGCAATATACCATCTCGATCACCTCGTGATCAAATCCAAACAATGATCTTTCCGGCGATCACTACCATGACCAACACTTGGTCTCAAACGGTGATCTTTCCGGCGATCACTACCATGACCAACACTTGGTCTCGAACGGTGATCTTTCCGGCGATCACTACCACGACCAACACTTGGTCTCAAACGGTGATCTTTCCGGCGATCACTACCACGACCAACACTTGGTCTCCAACATCATCATCAACATCCTGCCAATCTGTACTGCTCAAATATCAACATATATATATATATATATATCACCTATAAGTCATTCCGTCATGTGAGTGTTGATCGAACGGTGGGACCTAGTACGAACCCATGCCCATGATCGAGGACGCGGCTATCGATAGTTTAAACAAATACACTCTGTAGAGGTAGCGCACTTTACCCACACCACGAAACCCATGGTCTCGCACTCCCATTCAGGTGGACCAGCGGCGTTCCGACAAAACCGTTCTACTACCATGACACTCTCCCGGCCACTCCGACCAACACCCCTTCTAGGTTTAGTCCTGGGTGGCCCCGTGTCTACCAAAGACACAACGACCACCGTCGTGGCCAAAACATAAACGTCCCAACGGGGACAAAAAGGCGCCTAACAACTACGGGCACACAAGGTTATGTCTGCTTACCGGGCCAGGGTACGCACGCCCATAACCTTCCCTCGTTGGAGGCACCGACAAGAGACATGACAATAGACCACATTATGGCCTTCCCATAAGGCAAATGTGGTTGCACTGGAAGAGCCCGGTTCGGTGGC
Organism: Triticum urartu; assembly: GCF_056163025.1. NCBI lineage: Eukaryota > Viridiplantae > Streptophyta > Magnoliopsida > Poales > Poaceae > Triticum > Triticum urartu. The sequence continues at coordinate 162,474,762 of NC_141878.1, read as the reverse complement.
ACCTAACCAACTTAATGACGGAATTTATCCCCAAAAATATAACTGTGAAAACTGATACTCCAATATCAACTATCAAACTATAATCCAAGTCATAGCAATAACCAACAAATAATCCAAGCATAATATCATCATCTCAAAATACTCCAAGGGTAGCACTACACTACTGTCATGATGAATCCGAAAATCATAATCCTACTACTCCAATAACAAGAATAAAGCTATTCGGCTAAGATCCACATGTAAACATCATTTCTGAAAATAATACTCCAAGCAACAGAACATCAACTAGCATCATGAAAAATAATCATACTAACCACTAATAATCCAAAGGTAGCATGATATCCAAAGTAATACTTCAAAATAATACCGATACCATCATGAAAATAATAATCATAATAGCCACTAAGAATCCAAAGGCACATGTCATCCACATAATCATCAAAATATTAATCCTAGAACTCCAAGCAATATCATCGCAATATCAAGCTCTAAACAATACTCCGGGAAATGCGATGAACAAATCATACATAGCTAATGCAGTGTTTTAAACAAGTTCAAATGAATAAACCATGTCACTGCATTGCAATCATGCAAATGGAGGGTGTGGCTTGCCTGGGATGGAAGAATACACCGCGAGAAAGTGCGAGAAACTCGCGGAACGAATCACCGGAAAGCGTTCTCTCTCGGAGGGGGCTGAATAAGGGCAGGGGAAAGACGGTCATTTTCAGAATATCAAAACATGGTGAAAATGGTTCCACCAGAACGGCTCGACAAAATGAAGAAGTGGGCTTTGGATTCACCTCAAACGGAGTTGTGAGCAAAAAGTTATAGCTCGACGAAGTTCAGGGACCAATCTGTAAAAATAACTCTACAAACAGGCCCCTGAGCTGAAAAACAGAAAACGCATTTTAAGAAATACGTCTTAAGAACGGAGAAAGCGCATTTCTATATAAAGCAGAGGTGGAATACACTTACTTCACACGAAAACGTACTTTCGGAAGTACGCTTCCACTTAAACGCGCGCGGGTCCAAGGCTGGGGTCGCAGACGTGCGGGTCCCATGGGGTGGGGCCCCGTCACTTATGCACGCTGGCCCGGGCGGGGTTAACGCCGTGCGGCTGACCGGTGGGGTCGAGGCGACGCGGGGCCCGGCTGGCATGGTCAGCGCCTTCAACCTCGCGCTCGCCCGCGATGCAGAGGATAGCCGCGCGCGCCGGCGACGGGCCGGGCACCTCTGACCGCGGAAAGACCGCCGGCGGGATCAGGGAAGGGCGTCGCATCCATCTGGCTGGGTCACGGGTGCCGGGGAGGGGTGGAGCACGAGATAGCCGCGGTGGCAGAGAGCAACGGCGGCGGCAAAGGTTGGGGGCACGCAGCCTGGGGCACTCCAGCGAGAGGGTGAGGTGGCGGAGAGGTTCACCGGAGCACGGGGAGGACTCTGGTGGCTACAGAAAGGAGGGGGAGGGCTCGACTCGCTCGGATTTAGGCCGGAGGGGGTGGCGGCCATGGGAGAGACAGAGAGCTCTAGGAGCTCGGGCGAGTGGTTGGGGAGGGAGCTGGAGATGAGGTGAAGCTGTTGGTGTGGTCGAGTGCTCCCGGGGCTGCTTAAATAGGCGAGGGGAGGGAGAGCCGCGCTAGAGACCGCCGTGGACATGCGGCTGGCGCCGCGGACGCGTGCCCGCGCGCATGAACTTGGAGGCAGGCGACGAGGGAGGCACAGTGGAGTCTCACGGGACAGAGGAGGCCAAGGGAGCACGGGGAGGATGACGACGGCGAGGAACCGAGCCAAAATGCTACTGTGCTCCCGTGGGCATTCGGCGGCGAGCGTCGGTGAGGAGTTTTACTGAGAGGGAGGGAGGTCCAGGAGGACGGCGATGATGCAGTAAAACTCTTGGACATGCTCACGCGCACGAAGCTGACAAGGGGAGGAGCTGCCGACGCAAAAACGGCCACTGGACGCTGCCACTTCACACAGAGCGCGTGCACTGTGGTGTCATTAACGCGGTCATCGCGTGCACTGGCAGGTAGCAAGGGAGAGTGGCTGTAACGGGTTGTCTAGTATGTAGTTCATCCAAGGTAGGTCTCAACCGCGGTGGTAGATCGATTAAAAGTGATCTGGTTAAACGGTAAGAAGTCTCTGAAGTTTACTACAGTAAACTTGGTTGAGCACTAGTGATCAACAGGAAAGGGTTTGGAGCCATTGAGTTTTTCTGCGAGGTTGAAGTAAAGAAAGACTTTCATCCTGGTAATTTCAAGAAGATTAGGATCAAGCTTTAACATAGTTGCTTTGCAACTGCCCCAAATGGTCCAGAAAATGGATCAAGATGATGCACTCAAATGGTGTGGCCACTTGAGCTCAAATTTGGCAAGGCTCGATGATTTGATCATATAAAGATGTTGTATAGGTTTCATACTAATTGGATTCACAAAAATGGTACTTGCTTCATAAACATCCTTGCCGACCAGAAACTTGCAATAATTTTGGAAAAATACTGGCTGAGTTAAAAGGTGCCTAATTTGGTGGAGAGAAATTATTTGGGTAGGAGAACAATCTGGTAATTTATCAGGATTTTTGAAGCAATAAAAATTATACTTGCTTCACAACCTGAAAATATTGCCAGAATAAAAGATTTGGTCCTGTGCTCACATAGATGATTGGATGGAGCTGCAACTTGGAGGAGGAGGTTAATATGAGCACATTAAGGAGTGTGCCAAATTTCATCTCATTTGGATAACCCTAGCTAGTACTTCCTTTACAAAGCCTTCTGTTTGACAAAAACTTTGAAAAATTGCTGAGGAAGATTGGCTAGGAAAACAAAGTTGAATTTTGGCATGAGGCAATTATTCGGACATAAAAGAATTCCCAACAAGTTTGGGAGCAAACAAGATTGGATAGGTGGCACTTCCTTCACAAAGTGCCACTCTGGACAAAATGGAAGAATGAATTTTGGAGAATTATTCTTGGGCTAGGACAGGAAAGTTTGGGCATATTTGAGCAACGTATGACCCAAAGGAATTATGAGAATTATTTGGGAATTTTTTTATGAACATAATATAGGTTGCTTCACAACCTAGGGCAGATAGGGTTATTCCTTTAATAGAAAAAGGAATATTCCTAGAAAAAGATTTTAGGGTTTGGTCAAAGAGTAAAGTGACATGATCTTGGAAAGGTTTTGAGAATGATGAGCCACTTGGGAGAGGAAATGAAGTTGATTTCCCATGTGACAAGGCCACAGAACCACTCCAAAAAGAAAAACAGAGCAAAAACCAAATAAATCAAAAAGAAAAAGGAAAGGGCCAAAATCCAGGCTGTTACATCCTAGACGCACAGTTTGGGACCCCCTACCCAGATCCGCTGGTTTTGACACCGACAAACAGCGGCAGGCAATAGCTGCCGACGGGCACCGGCGGCGGAGCGTGTGGTGGGTGTTCCGCGCACACCCAACAGGGACGCCACACGCACTACACTATGTCGGGGACTGCGCCGCCGCCACGGTGTAGCTTCCCAGCTGGAGCTGTCCTCTGATGACGGCGGAGTGGCTGAGCGACAACGATGGACCGGTGCCATTGGCGATTGTGGGAGAAGCAAACGAGATAAGCTACAGGAAGGGAGGGGAAAATGCGACGCGGGACTTGCTGGTCGTGAGGGTTTATATTGCAGGCCGGTAAGCATTGGGATTTGGGGGGATTTCACTGAGTCGGGGAAAAGCTTGTGCGGGAACCTGCGAGGTTGCACGGGAACAAGCTCACCGACGATTCATTAGCGCCACAGTTTGGCCAAAAAAACGCCCCCACACGCTATGCAAGCTTGCGCTGTAAGCCGTCTGCGGCAGCAGGGTGACAAGACGTGCGAGAGGAGGACGAAAGCCCACGTGCACATAAGGTTAATAAAAAAACATTTGCGATTTAATTACCTACTATACCACCGTCCTGGTTTATAAGTATGATTTAACTAATAAAATACGAATGCATGTCTCCAAAGATTATATAGTTGGATTTGTATTTGAACATAGTTTCTAATTATATAATTTTTAAAACATGAATTAACATTTTATTGGTTAAATTTGAGGGCAATGTATGGCACAGAATATAAAGGAGACTATAGACTAGACGGAGGTGGTAGCACACTGCCGCTCTCTACGCAGCGACGCAACTGTCGGCCGGCTTGTAGGCGACCATTTCCTGCATGTTCAACTGCTCTATGTGTTGGGGAATGTAGTAATTTCAAAAAAATTCCTACGCATACGCAAGATCATGGTGATGCATAGCAACGAGAGGGGAGACTGTCGTCCATGTACCCTCGTAGACCGTTAAGCGGAAGCGTTATGACAACGCGGTTGATGTAGTCGTACGTCTTCACGATCGACCGATCCTCAGTACCGAACGTACGGCATCTCCGCGTTCAGCACACGTTCAGCTCGGTGACATCCCGCGAACTCACGATCTAGTAGAGCTCAGGGAAGAGTTTTGTCAGCACGACGGCGTGATGATGATGTTGATGAAGCTACCGTGACAGGGCTTCGCCTAAGCACCGCTACAGTATGACTAAGGTGAATTATGGTGGAGGAAGGCACTGCACACGGCTAGGAGAGATCTTTGTGATCAACTTGTGTGTCTATGGGGTGCCTCTTGGCCACGTATATAAAAGAGTGGAGCAGGGGGAGAGGGCCGGCCCCTATGGCACGCCCTGGAGGAGTCCTACTCCCACCGGGAGTCAGATTCCTCCCCTTCCAAGTAGTAGGAGTAGGAGACAAGGAAGGGGAAGAGGGAAGAGAAGGAAGGAGGGGGCGCCGCCCCTCCCCCAAGTCCAATTAGGACTAGTCATTGGGGGGGAGCGGCCTGCCTCTCTCTCTCTCCCCTAAAGCCCAATAAGGCCCATATACTTCTTCCCCCGTATTCCCGTAACTCCCCGGTACTCCAAAAAATACTCGAACCACTCGAAACCTTTCCGGTGTCCGAATATAGTCGTCCAATATATCGATCTTTATGTCTCGACCATTTCGAGACTCCTCGTCATGTCCCCAATCTCATCCGGGACTCTGAACTACCTTCGGTACATCAAAACTCATAATACAAATCGTTACCGAACGTTAAGCGTGCGGACCCTACGGGTTCGAGAACTATGTAGACATGACCAAGACACGTCTCCGGTCAATAACCAATAGCGGAACCTGGATGCTCATATTAGCTCCCACATATTCTACGAAGATCTTTATCGGTCAAACCGCATAACAACATACGTTGTTCCCTTTATCATCGGTATGTTACTTGCCCGAGATTCGATCGTCGGTATCTCAATACCTAGTTCAATCTCGTTACCGGTAAGTCTCTTTACTCGTTCCGTAATGCATCATCCCATAACTAATTTATTAGTAACATTGCTTGCAAGGCTTATAGTGATGTGCATTACCGAGAGGGCCCAGAGATACCTCTCCGACAATCGGAGTGACAAATCCTAATCTCGAAATACGCCAACTCAACAAGTACCTTCGGAGACACCTGTAGAGCACCTTTATAATCACCCAGTTACGTTGTGACATTTTGTAGCACACAAAGTGTTCCTCCGGTAAACGGGAGCTGCATAATCTCATAGTCATAGGAACATGTATAAGTCATGAAGAAAGCAATAGCAACATACTAAACGATCAAGTGCTAAGCTAACGGAATGGGTCAAGTCAATCACATCATTCTCCTAATGATGTGATCCCGTTTATCAAATGACAACTCATGTCTATGGCTAGGAAACTTCACCATCTTTGATCAACGAGCTAGTCAGGTAGAGGCATACTAGTGACATTCTATTTTGTCTATGTATTCACACATGTATTATGTTTCCGGTTAATACAATTCTAGCACGAATAATAAACATTTATCATGAAATAAGGAAATAAATAATAACTTTGTTATTGCCTCTAGGGCATATTTCCTTCACTATGCGTGTGATTGCTCGCGGTTAAGGTGGCCGCGACGCGCTCTGCTCGCGTCCTGCCGCGCACGCTCTACTCTCGCGTCCCTCTGGGTGCTCTGCCCTCGTCCCTCCACGCGCGCTGCCAGTTTTTGGGGCTGGCGCATGATCACTCACATTCGTGTGCAAGCTGTTGCACCGGGCGCGGCGCGATGATGCAGTTGCCCGCTGCAAAAACTGCCATGCGGACGCGTCGAGAATCCATGCCGCCCAGCCCCTTTTATTCCTGCAGCCATTTACCTTCATCTCTCGTCTCACACGACACAATAAGCACACCCACGAGGACACATACAGAGAGGACATCCAGTGGTTCCAATGGCGCTCCCCGTGGCTCCAATGGCGCTCCCATCGGCCGATGACGACAACGGTAGGCAGTTCACCACGCATCACGTAGTGGACACCCATGTGAGGGGGAAGGCCCTCTCGGTGGTGTACACGAACGATCCGGTCTCGGTGGAGAGCTCCATACAAACTATGGAGCAGTTCCTTGCCGAGGACAAGTACTGAGTGGTCGGATTCGACCTCGAGTACACCAGTGGTCGTGCCGGGCACAGTCAGAAGGTTGTCGTCGCCCAATTGTGCATGCGACATGACGTCCTCGTCTACCACTACCACCTTGCCACAAGACCTTGCGAGCGTTTCTCCAGGTTTATCAACAGCTCCGACTACAGTTTTGCTACGGTGGACACCACCAACGATCTAAAAGCGCTCAAGGTTTCGGACTTGAAATGCCCGAATCTTGTCAACATCCAAAGCCACTACAAGGTCTGGGGCAGCGGCAAAAACAAACTGAACTCCTTGGTTGACCTCGCCTCGGCCATCATCGACCCCTACTACATGAAGATGAAGAATGAGAGCAATAAGGACAGGAACGCCTGGCACAGTGTGTGGCATAAGAGACTGGATGAATGATACGTCTCCAACGTATCTATAATTTTTGATTGTTCCATGCTATATTATATTCTATTTTGGACATTATTGGGCTTTATTATACACTTTTATATTATTTTTGGGACTAACCTATTAACCGGAGGCCCAGCCCAGAATTGTTGTTTTTGCCTATTTTAGGGTTTCACAGAAAAAGAATATCAAACGGAGACCAAACGGAGTGAAACCTTTGGGAACATGATTTTCAGAACGAACATGATCCAAAGGACTTGGACCCTACGTCAAGCAATCAACGAGGAAGGCATGAGGTAGGGGGCGCGCCTACCCCCCTAGGCGCGCCCTCCACCCTCGTGGGCCCCATGTTGCTCCACCGACGTACTCCTTCCTCCTATATATGCCTACGTACCCCCAAACTACCAGATACGGAGCCAAAACCCTAATTCCACCGCTGTAACTTTCTGTATCCATGAGATCCCATCTTGGGGCCTTTTCCGGAGCTCCGCCGGAGGGGGCATCGATCACGGAGGGCTTCTACATCAACACCATAGACCCTCCGATGAAGTGTCAGTAGTTTACTTCAGACCTACGGGTCCATAGTTATTAGCTAGATGGCTTCTTTTCTCTTTTTGGATCTCAATACAAAGTTCTCCCCCTCTCTTGTGGAGATCTATTCAATGTAATCTTGTTTTGCGGTGTGTTTGTTGAGAATGATGAATTGTGGGTTTATGATCAAGTTTATCTATGAACAATATTTGAATCTTCTCTGAATTCTTTTATGTATGATTGGTTATCTTTGCAAGTCTCTTCGAATTATCAGTTTGGTTTGGCCTACTAGATTTATCTTTCTTGCAATGGGAGAAGTGCTTAGCTTTGGGTTCAATCTTGCGGTGTCCTTTCCCAGTGAAAGTAGGGGCAGCAAGGCACGTATTGTATTGTTGCCATCGAGGATAACAAGATGGGGTTTATATCATATTGCATGAGTTTATCCCTCTACATCATGTCATCTTGCTTAAAGCGTTACTCTGTTCTCTTGAACTTAACACTCTAGATGCATGCTGGATAGCGGTCGATGTGTGGAGTAATAGTAGTAGATGCAGGCAGGAGTCGGTCTACTTGTCTCGGATGTGATGCCTATATACATGATCATACCTAGATATTCTCATAACTATGCTCAATTTTGTCAATTGCTCAATAGTAATTTGTTCACCCACCGTAAATACTTATGCTCTTGAGAGAAGCCACTAGTGAAACCTATGGCCCCCGGGTCTATCTTCCATCATATTAATCTTCCAATACTTAATTATTTCCTTTGCCATTTATTTTAATTTGCATCTTTTATTTCTCTTTATCATAAAAATACCAAAAATATTTTCCTATCATATCTATCAGATCTCACTCTTGTAAGTGACGGTGTAGGGATTGACAACCCCTTATCACGTTGGTTGCGAGGATTTATTTGTTTGTGTAGGTGCGAGGGACTCGTGCGCAGCCTCCTACTGGTTTGATACCTTGGTTCTCAAAAACTGAGGGAAATACCTACGCTACTTTGCTGCATCACCCTTTCCTCTTCAAGGGAAAACCAACGCAGTGCTCAAGAGGTAGCAAGAAGGATTTCTGGCGCCGTTTCCGGGGAGGTTCGCACAAGACAAGTCAAGATTTGACTCCCGACAACGAGTCACTTGTGGCGTCGTTGCAAGTCCAGACATACCAAGTACCCATCACAAACCCTTATCTCCCGTATTACATTATTTGCCATTTGCCTCTCGTTTTCCTCTCCCCCACTTCACCCTGCCGTTTTATTCGCCCTCTCTCTCTCTCTCTCTCTTTCTCTATTTGCTTTTTTTGCCCCTTGCGCTTTCTGCCGTTATGTCTGAAATTGGGGAAATTATTGTCGATATGGACAATAATAATATCATGAAAAATTTTGATGCTCCTGCTGAAGAACCCCCTATGAAGGATAGAATTTACGCACATGCGTCCTTGCATACAAAGGATTTTCTTAGAATTTTCTAATATTGAGCATTCTTCTGTTAAGCATGCCGCTACTATCTTTTTGGCTCATGAGTTTAGATTCATAATAAAAGAGGCCAAAGAAATCTTTGCGCATTATAGGGTGGACGCTTGCCGTCCTCCCATAGAGGCTATCCTTTTTGATCAAGAAGAAATAATGCGTTTTCAATCTCTAGACTATGTTGCTTTCAATGAAAATCTTAGAAAAAAGGTTCCTACCAATGTTCTAGTTGATAGAATTTCTGAACTTAATGATGATTTGGCTATTCGAAATAATGAACTAGGATATTCTCTTGAGTATAGGCTCACAAAGTTCTGTCAAAAGAATGCTTACAATGATGAATTGGTTGTGCAATACGAAGGGCCAAGAGAGGAACCTATACCTCCCAAAGTTGATCTTGGGGACTTTTGTCCCATTAAATTTATCCCTTTTGATTACTTTTGCTTGCCTCAAAGAAAACTTGCTGCCTAACGTAGAGAATATGAAATGAGTTTTAATGATCTATCTTATTATTATGGCAATACCTAGATCTATCCTTGCTTTTATGCCTAGCTAGGGGCGTTAAACGATAGCGCTTGTTGGGAGGCAACCCAATTTTATTTTCATTCCTTGCTTTTTGCTCCTGTTTAGTAATAAATAATTTATCTAGCCTCTGTTTTGGTTGTGTTTTTTGTGTTTAATTAGTGTTTGTGCCAAGTAGAACCGTTGGGAAGACTTGGGGAAAGTCTTTTTAATCTTGCTGTAAAAAAACAGAAACTTTAGCGCTCACGAGAATTGCTGCCATTTTTATTTGGAAAGTGATATTTAGTTAATTATTTTTGAAGATGATTAATAGATAAATTCCTCACGTCCATAAATTTATTTTAGAATTTTTGGGGTTCCAGATCTTGCGTTAGCTATAGATTACTACAGACTGTTCTGTTTTTGACAGATTCTGTTTTTCGTGTGTTGTTTGCTTATTTTGATGAATCTATGTCTAGTAAAATAGTTTATAAACCATAGAGAAGTTGGAATACAGTAGGTTTAACACCAATATAAATAAATAATTAGTTCATTACAGTACCTTGAAGTGGTGTTTTGTTTTCTTTTGCTAACGGAGCTCACGAGATTTTCTACTTTAAGTTTTGTGTTGTGAAGTTTTCAAGTTTTGGGTAAAAGATTTGATGGATTATGGAACAAGGAGTGGAAAGACTATAATATTGGGGATGCCCATGGCACCCCAATATAATCTAAGGACACCTAAAAGCCAAATCTTGGGGATGCCCCGGAAGGCATCCCCTCTTTCGTCTACTTCCATCGGTAACTTTACTTGGAGCTATATTTTTATTTACCACATGATATGTGTTTTGTTTGGAGCGTCTTGTATTATTTGAGTCTATATTTGTTAGTTTTCCACAATCATCCTTGCTGTACACACCTTTTTAGAGAGACATACATGATTCGGAAATTGTTAGAATACTCTATGTGCTTCACTTATATCTTTTGAGTTATATAGTTTTTGCTCTAGTGCTTCACTTATATCTTTTAGAGCAAATCAGTGAATTTTTTTTATAGAAACTATTGTTCTATCATGCTTCACTTAGATTATTTTGAGAGTCCTACAAAAAAGCATGGTAATTTGCTTTAATTATGTTAGGCATTCAAGATTAATAAAAAATTTCTTATGAGTGTGTTGAATACTAGGAGAAGTTTGATACTTGATAATTGTTTTGAGATATGGAGATGGTAATATTAGAGTCATGCTAGTTGAGTAGTTGTGAATTTGAGAAATACTTGTGTTAAAGTTTGTGATTCCTGTAGCATGCACGTATGGTGAACCGTTATGTGATGAAGTCGGAGCATGATTTATTTATTGATTGTCTTCCTTATGAGTGGCGGTCGGGGACGAGCGATGGTCTTTTCCTACCAATCTATCCCCCTAGGAGCATGCGCGTAATACTTTGCTTTGATAACTTGTAGATTTTCGCAATAAGTATATGATTTCTTTATGACTAAGGTTGAGTCCTTGGATCATACGCACTTTTCTTCCTTCCACCATTGCTAGCCTCTCTAATACCGCACACCTTTCGCCGGTATCATACACGCACCATATAACTTCCTTAAAACAGCCACCATACCTACCTATCATGGCATTTCCATAGCCATTCCGAGATATATTGCCATGCAACTTTCCACCGTTCCATTTACTATGACACGCCCCATCATTGTCATATTGCTTTGCATGATCATGTAGTTGACATTGTATTTGTGGCAAAGCCACTGTTCATAATTCTTTCATACATGTCACTCTTGATTCATTGCATATCCCGGTACACCGCCGGAGGCATTCACATAGAGTCATATTTTGTTCTAAGTATTGAGTTGTAATTGTTTAGTTGTAAGTAAATAAAAGTGTGATGATCATCATTTTTAGAGCATTGACCCAAGTAAGGAAAGGATGATGGAGACTATGATTCCCCCACAAGTCGGGATGAGACACCAGACGAAAAATAAAAATAAAAATAAAAAAAGAGGCCAAAGAAGCCCCCCAAAAAAGAGGCCATAAAAAGGCCCAAATAAAAAAATATGAGAAAAAGAGAGAAGGGACAATGCTACTATCCTTTTACCACACTTGTGCTTCAAAGTAGCACCATGATCTTCATAATAGAGAGTCTCCTATGTTATCACTTCCATATACTAGTGGGAATTTTTCATTATAGAACTTGGCTTGTATATTCCAATGATGGGCTCCCTCAAAATGCCCTAGGTCTTCGTGAGCAAGCGAGTTGGATGCACACCCACTTAGTTCCTTTTGTTGAGCTTTCATATACTTATAGCTCTAGTGCATCTGTTGCATGGCAATCCCTACTCGCTCACATTGATATCTATTGATGGGCATCTCCATAGCCCGTTGATACGCCTAGTTGATGTGAGACTATCTTCCCCCTTTTTTGTCTCCTCCACAACCACCATTCTATTCCACCTAAAGTGCTATGTCCATGGCTCACGCTCATGTATTGCGTGAAGATTGAAAAAGTTTGAGAACACCAAAAGTATGAAACAATTGCTTGGCTTGTCATCGGGGTTGTGCATGATTTAAATACTTTGTGTGGTGAAGATAGAGCATAGCCAGACTATATGATTTTGTAGGGATAACTTTCTTTGGCCATGTTATTTTGAAGAGGCATAATTGCTTAGTTAGTATGCTTGAAGTATTATTATTTCTATGTCAATATTGAAATTTTGTCTTGGATCTTTCGGATCTGAATATTCATACCACAATTAAGAAGAATTACATTGAAATTATGCCAAGTAGCATTCCACATCAAAAATTCTGTTTTTATCATTTGCCTACTCGAGGACGAGCAGGAATTAAGCTTGGGGATGCTTGATACGTCTCCAACGTATCTATAATTTTTTATTGTTCCATGCTATATCATATTCTGTTTTGGACATTATTGGGCTTTATTATACACTTTTATATTATTTTTGGGACTAACCTATTAACCGGAGGCCCAGCCCAGAATTGTTGTTTTTTTGCCTATTTTAGGGTTTCGCGGAAAAAGAATATCAAACGGAGTCCAAATGGAATGAAACCTTCGGGAACGTGATTTTCGGAACCAACATGATCCAGAGGACTTGGACCCTACATCAAGAAATCAACGAGGAAGGCACGAGGTAGGGGGCGCGCCAACCCCCCCAGGCGCGCCCTCCACCCTCGTGGGCCCCCTGTTGCTCCACCGACGTACTCCTTCCTCCTATATATACCTACGTGATATGTCTCCGTCGTATCTACTTTTCCAAACACTTTTGCCCTTGTTTTGGACTCTAACTTGTATGATTTGAACGGAACTAACCCGGACTGACGTTGTTTTTAGCAGAATTGCCATGGTGTTGTTTTATGTGCAGAAAACAAATATTCTCGGAATGACCTGAAACTCCACGGAACATCTTAGAAAAAATAATAAAAAATCCTTGCCAAATATGAAGACCATGGGGCCCACACCCTTCTCACGAGGGTGGGGGGCGCCCCCCCCTAGGGCGCGCCCCTACCTCGTGGGCCCCCTGGATACCCTCCGACGCCAACTCCAACTCTATATATTTGCTTTCGGAGAGAGAAAAATCAGGGAGAAGAAATCATCGCGTTTTACGATACGGAACCGCCGCCAAGCCCTAAAACCTCTCGGGAGGGCTGATCTGGAGTCCGTTCGGGGCTCCGGAGAGGGGGATTCGTCGCTGTCGTCATCATCAACCATCCTCCATCACCAATTTCATGATGCTCACCGCCGTGCGTGAGTAATTCCATCGTAGGCTTGCTGTACGGTGATGGGTTGGATGAGATTTATCATCTAATCGAGTTAGTTTTGTTAGGGTTTGATCCCTAGTATCCATTATGTTCTGAGATTGATGTTGCTATGACTTTGCTATGCTTAATGCTTGTCACTAGGGCCTGAGTGCCATGATTTCAGATCTGAACCTATTATGTTTTCATGAATATATGTGAGTTCTTGATCCTATCTTGCAAGTCTATAGTCACCTACTATGTGTTATGATCCGGCAACCCCGAAGTGACAATAATCGGGGCCACTCCTGGTGATGACCATAGTTTGAGGAGTTCATGTATTCACTATGTGCTAATGCTTTGTTCCGGTTCTCTATTAAAAGGAGGCCTTAATATCCCTTAGTTTCCAATAGGACCCCACTGCCACGGGAGGGTAGGACAAAAGATGTCATGCAAGTTCCTTTCCATAAGCACGTATGACTATATACGGAATACATGCCTATATTACGTTGATGAATTGGAGCTAGTTCTGTGTCACCCTATGTTATGACTGTTACATTATGAACTGCATCTGGCATAATTATCCATCACTGATCCGGTGCCTACGAGTTTTCCATATAGTGGTTTACGCTTATTTACCTTCCCGCTGCTACTATTACAATCACTACAAAATACCAAAAACATTACCTTTGCTGTCTTTACTTTTGTTGCCGCTACCACCACTATCATATTACTTTGCTACTAAACACTTTGCTGCAGATACTAAGTTTCCAGGTGTGGTTGAATTGACAACTCAGTTGCTAATACTTGAGAATATTCTTTGGCTCCCCTTGTGTCGAATCAATAAATTTGGGTTGAATAGTCTACCATCGAAAGCTGTTGCGATCCCCTATACTTGTGGGTTATCAAGACAAATTTCTGGCGCCGTTGCCGGGGAGCATAGCTCTATTCTTTAAGTCACTTGGGATTTATATCTACTTATCACTATGAAGAACTTGAGAGATCCAAAAACCAACATCTATCCCTCAACTACGAGGGGAGGTAAGGAACTGCCATCTAGCTCTGCACTTGATTCACCTTCTGTTATGAGTAAGTTAGCAACACCTACACCTGCTTCTGCTATTCGTTCTGATATGTCGCATGTTATTGATGATGCCACTTCTGCTATGCATGATACTTATGATGAAACTGCTTCTATGCCTGATACTACTATGCCCCTTAGTGAATTTCTTAATGAACAAATTGCTAGGGCTAGAGAAAAAGAAATTATTGAATGTGAATACAATGATGATAGTCATGATGAAAATATGCATGTTATTCCTGAGGGTTATCTTTTTGATATGGAATCTTCTGCCGCCATTTTAGCTTGCAGGGATAGATATGAGCTTAAGAGGTTATTAATTAAATGGAACAAAGAATCACTTAGAGATAAAATGAAACCCGACCCTGCTTTTGCTACTTCACCTATATGTGTTCCTGATAAGGATTATGAATTCTCTGTTGATCCTGATATAGTTACTTTGGTTAAACTGATCCGTTTTATGGCTATGAAACTGAAACTGTTGTGGCACATTTTACTAAGTTAAATGATATAGATGCCCTGTTCACTAATGATGAGAGATCATGTTACTTTTATATACTCAAAATATTTCCGTTCTCATTAAAGGGTGATGCTAAGATATGGTTTAATTCTCTTGATCCTGGTTGTGTGCGTAGTCCCCAGGATATGATTTATTACTTCTCTGCTAAATATTTCCCTGCTCATAAGAAACAAGCTGCTTTGAGGGAAATATACAACTTCGTGCAAATTAAAGAAGAGAGTCTCCCACAAGATTGGGGGAGGCTTCTCAAGTTACTTAATGCTTTGCCTGATCATCCTCTTAAGAAACCTGAAATACTTGATATCTTTTATAATGGACTAACCGATGCTTCCAGAGATTACCTAGATAGTTGTGATGGTTCTCTTTTCAGGGAAAGAACACCAGATGAAGCTAAAATTCTATTGAATAATACGTTGACAAATGAAAATGATTGGGCACCTCCTAAGCCAGCTCCTGAGCCAACTCCTGCCCCAATTACTGAACCTATTCCTAAACCAACTCCGAAGAAGAGAGGTGTTCTATTTCTCAGTCCCGAAGATATGCAAGAGGCAAAGAAATCTATGAAAGAAAAAGGTATTAAAGTTGAAGACGTTGAGAATTTACCTCCTATTGAAGAAATACATGGTCTCAATTCACCGCCTGTTGAAGAAACATATGATCTTAATTCTTTATTTACTGAAGAACCCCATGATCCCGATATCCCGACACAGGTAGTAAAGGTAAATTCTCTCTATAGATATGATAAAGCTGAAGTCCCTCCTACTAAAATTGCTAGTCAGTGCTTGGATGAGTTTGATAACTTTATGTGTAAGCAAGACGACTTCAATGCTTATTTTGGTAGACAATTAAAAGAAAATGCTTATATGATTAGATGCTTGGGTGATTATATGGCTGATATTAAAAGTGAACTCAAACTTGTTAGCAAACATGCTTCTATGGTTACCACTCAAGTAGAACAGGTACTTAAGGCTCAAAAAGAAGTGCTTGATGAAATGAATAGTAAGAAAAATGATTATGTTGTTAGAGTGGCTACTAAAACTGGTAGAATGACTCAGGAACCTTTGTATCCTGAAGGCCACCCTAAGAGAATCGAGCAAGATTCTCAGAGAAATAATATTGATGTTCCTAGTTCTTCTAAAAGGAAGAAGAAGAAGAAGAATGATAGAACTGTGCAAACTTCTAGTGAACCTATTGCTGAACCACCTGATAATCCAAATGATATTTATATGTCTGATGCTGAAACACAATCTGGTAATGAACATGAACCTAGTAAAAATATTAATGATGATGTTCATGATGATGCTCAACCTAGTAATGATAATGATGTAGAAATTGAACCTGTTGTTGATCTTGATAACCCACAATCAAAGAATCAACGTTATGATAAAAGAGACTTTGTTGCTAGGAAACATGGTAAAGAAAGGGAACCTTGGGTTCAGAAACCCATGCCTTTTCCTCTAAAACCATCCAAGAAAAAGGATGATGATGAGGATTTTGAGCGTTTTGCTTAAATGATTAGGCCTATATTTTTGCGTATGAGATTAACTGATGTTCTCAAAACAAATCCTTATGTTAAATATATGAAGGATATCATTGCTAATAAAAGAAAGATACCGGAAGCTGAAATTTCCACCATGCTTGCTAATTATACTTTTAAGGGTGGAATACGAAAGAAACTTGGAGACCCCGGAGTACCTACTATACCTTGCTCCATTAAAAGAAATTATATTAAAATTGCTTTATGTGATCTTGGAGCCGGTGTTAGTGTTATGCCTCTCTCTTTATATCGTAGACTTGACTTGAATAAGCTGACACCTACTGAAATATCTTTGCAAATGGCTGACAAATCAACTGCTATACCTGTCGGTATCTGTGAGGATGTGCCTGTTGTGGTTGCAAACGTTACTATTTTAACGGACTTTGTTATACTTGATATTCCCGAGGATGATAGTATGTCTATTATTCTTGGAAGACCTTTTCTTAATACTGCAGGGGCTGTTATTGATTCATCAAAGGCAATGTCACTTTTCATGTTAATGGTAATGAGCATACGGTACACTTTCCCAGGAAACAACCTCAAGTTCATAGTATCAATTCTATTGGAAAAATTCCATTGATTATATTTGGAGGTTTTGAATTTCCTCTTCCTACTGTCAAGAAGAAATATGGTATTCTTATTATTGGGGATGTGCATATCCCTATTGAGGTAACTTAGTGTTATTCGAAATTTCTCCGGTTTCATGATTATCGGAATGAGTTTGTTAACAAGACTTGATCAACCTTGTTAGTGGATTCTTTTTAATGAGCATGAGATGGATGAAACTAGAAGCACAAACTTCTATACCCCACTTTTACTTTCTGTTATTTATATTAAATAAAGTAAAAATAGTATATTCTGTCTGTTTCCTGACTTATCCGTGCAATATAAAAATATCCCGAAAATAAAAGTCCTCAGAATTACATGCCAATTTAATATGATTTTTTCGGGAATATTTGAGGATTTGCTGTGCAAAAATTACCGCGGGAGGAGCTGCCACCTGGCCACGAGGGTGGTGGGCGCCCCCCCTATAGGGCGCACCCCCTGCCTCGTGGGCCTATGGTGGCCCTCCTCCACTTATCCCAGCACCCATCTTCTTCCTCTATCTCACACAAACCCGAAAAACCAACTCAAGCACGAGTTCCGGCCACTTTTGCTGTGATTTTCGATCTCCTTGCTCAAAGCACCTCTCGCAAAACTGCTTGGGGAGATTGTTCCTTGGTATGTGACTCCTCCATTGGTCCAATTAGTTCTTGTTCTAGTGCTTTATTCTTTGCAAATTTGTGCTGCATAGGTGACCATGTTCTTGAGCTTGCACGTCAAATTTGTATGGTTCCAAGTAGTTCTAATGCTTGATATAGGCTCTAGGCACTTGTAGGAGTAGTTGCTATCAGTTTTATTGAAGTTGGTTCACTTTTGTTTGAAGTTACTAAAAATTTCAGATTATTTCAGAAAAATAATGAGGAGATTTTTGAGGGGCTCATCGAGCCAAAGCTTGAAGGAAAAGGCATTGAAGCCTAAGTATAATTTGCCGCGCACCACGGTGATTCGGGCATGTGAATGGCCTTCTGAAGATTTCTTGAGAGTAGCCGATATCTATGAAGATTTTCATGAATTGGCTCACAATGCAGGCCTCACCGCTTTCCTCCATGACCAATGCGATCAGTATCTCTTACTCACAAATACTTTTGTGCAAAACTTTCATTTTCATTCTAGGAACTCACCACCTACGGTGGAGTTTCATTTATATGATGAGCATAAGGAGATGTCACTTTATGATTTCTGTCGGATTTGTTTAATCCCTTTTGAGGGCAAGACAGAAGAACCACATCATGATGATGTGGCTGGGTTTATTGATACTATCACTGTAGGAGAAACTAGAAAGGTTTCCGATGCATGAATCACTAGCATACATTTTCCTGTTTTACGTTACTTTGCATTATTTGCTAGTCATTGTTTAATTGGACGCGGAAACAGTGAAAACCTTAGTATCCCTGATATAATTTTTCTGCACCACGGTTTATACAGTGATAACACTTTTAGTATGGGCGGTATTATTGCTAGACGGTTAAGTATGGTGCACATTTTAACATACCTATTAGGCATGCTGAGAAGGAAGAAAAAGTGCTGCCCCGTGTTTATCTAGATCATAAAAGTATGGTGGCACATGATTTTATTGTTAAGAATAGGGCAGGAGAGCTTAAATATCAATTGTTCTTTAACAAACATCATCCTGAGACTATTATCCTGCCTGCTCCTTCTTTATTTAATTTTGTAGGACCCTACCTCGTTACGTGGGCTGCCGTCCAAGCTTACAAGAATCCTGCACCAGCCCCGGAACAGGAACCACAAGATGAGCCTCCACGACAATCTGTTTATTCTTGGGATCCAGAGATGACCGTTAGCCAATGGCAGTCAGAGTCTTCTTCTTCATCACAATATGATCCCAACTATTCTTCCTCATCACAGTACGACCCCAACAACTATTATTATGATATCCGCCAGGCCAGCCGTGGTCATAGACCAACTTAGGCCAAAATCCTAAGCTTGGGGGAGTACGTATTTCTCACCGACATTACATTTATGTTCACACACACTCATTGCTAGATGTCGGTGCTCATACTTTTTCACTGTAATATCCATGCTAGTTTATTTTCTTTTTCCTGCTTTCTTCCCGTGTGTTTGCTAAACCTTAAGAAAAAATAGTAGTAGTTTATTTTTCTGCTGTAGTAGTAATAATTAAAGAGAAAATCCAAAAAAAATATTTCCCTTTCTTCTTTTGCTTGTTGGGAGCTTTCCCGTGTAAATAGTTTTATTTCTCTTCCTTGGGGGTTAGTAGGAGAAGACCATGATTAAATTGTTGAAGTGGCTCTTATATGCATTATTGTTGATTTAACCAAGAGCCCATATTGCCTTGTCTTCTCCTGTTTATTGAATGCTCGCAGATTCCAGCTTAGTCCAATGCACGTACACTCTTATTATTATTCACACCGTTCGGCCATGCAAGTGAAAGGCAATTATGATGATATATGATGGACTGGCTGAGATGAGAAAAGCTGGTATGAACTCGACCTCTTTTGTTTTTGTAAATATGATGAGTCCCTCGTTCTTGATTCAGCTTATTATGAATAAACATGTTTGCAATGACAATTAGAGATCATAGTTGCTTGTGCCATGCTTGATTAGCTATGAGTTATAATGGTTTACCTTGTGTGCCAACATGCTATTGAGATGATTATGATGTGGTATGATGGGGTGGTATCCTCCTTTGAATGATTTAAGTGAATTGACTTGGCACATGTTCACGCATGTAGTTGAAACAAAATCAACATAGCCTTCATGATATTTATGTTCATGGTGGATTATATCCTACTCATGCTTGCATCCAATGTTTATTAATTTTAATGCATGTACATGGATGTTATCGCTCTCTAGTTGGTCGCTTCCCAGTCTTTTGCTAGCCTTCACTTGTACTAAGCGGGAATACTGCTTGTGCATCCAATCCCTTAAACCCCAAAGTTATTCCAGATGAGTCCACTATACCTTCCTATATGCGGTATCTACCTGCCATTCCAAGTAAATTTGTATGTGCCAAACTCTAAACCTTCAAATAAACATTCTGTTTTGTATGCTCGAATAGCTCATGTATCAACCAAGGCTGTCCTTATCTTCTGTGTTAGGCGGGTTATTCTCAAGAGGAGTGGACTCCGCTCCTCACTCACGAGAAAATGGCTGGTCATCGGGATGCCCAGTCCCATGCTTTATGCAAACTACATCAAAATTAATTGCAAACAAAACTCCCCCTGGGACCTAATGTATGTTGGAGGCACTCGTTGTTTCGAGCAAGCCATGGATTGATGCTTGTTGGTGGAGGGGGAGTATAAACTTTACCATTCTGTTTGGGAACCGCCTATAATGTGTTTAGCATGGAAGATATCGCCATCTCTTAGTAGCTACATTGACAATGAAAGTATACCGCTCAAAATACAATTTATCTCTATTTCAAAACTGAGCTCTGGCACCTCTACAAATCCCTACTTCCCTCTGCGAAGGGCCTATCCATTTACTTTTATGTTGAGTCATCACCCTCTTATTAAAAAGCACTAGCTGGAGAGCACAGCTGTCATTTGCATTCATCATTGTTAATTTATATTGGGTATGACTATGCTTGGATCTCTTTTACCATGAATTACAATGTCTAGTCAGTCCTTGATCTTTAAAGGTGCTCGGCATTTATGTTTTGCGGTCTCAGAAAGGGCTAGCGAGATACCATCTTGTTATATCATATTATGATTGTTTTGAGAAAGTGTTGTCATCCGAGATTTATTATTATTACTTGCTAGTTGATTATGCTATTAATATGAGTAATCATGAGACCTGAGAATTGTTGCAAATGTGGTTAGTTATGATCTATGTTGAACACTTGAATGCTGGCTTGACATAGTTACAACAACAAGAGCAAGCAGAGTTTGTAAAAGTTTTTCTTTCTTTCTTTCAGTTTGTCAACTGAATTGCTTGAGGACAAGAAAGGGTTTAAGCTTGGGGGAGTTGATACGTCTCCGTCGTATCTACTTTTCCAAACACTTTTGCCCTTGTTTTGGACTCTAACTTGTATGATTTGAACGGAACTAACCCGGACTGACGATGTTTTCAGTAGAATTGCCATGGTGTTGTTTTATGTGCAGAAAACAAATATTCTCGGAATGACCTGAAACTCCACGGAACATCTTAGAAAAAATAATAATAAATCCTCGCCAAAGATGAAGACCATGGGGCCCACACCCTTCTCACGAGGGTGGGGGGCGTGCCCCCTACCTCGTGGGCCCCCTGGATGCCCTCCGACGCCAACTCCAACTCTATATATTTGCTTTCGAAGAGAGAAAAATCAGGGAGAAGAAATCATCGCGTTTTACGATACGGAACCGCCGCCAAGCCCTAAAACCTCTCGGGAGGGATGATCTGGAGTCCGTTCAGGGCTCCGGAGAGGGGGATTCGTCGCTGTCGTCATCATCAACCATCCTCCATCACCAATTTCATGATGCTCACCGCCGTGCGTGAGTAATTCCATCGTAGGCTTGTTGTACGGTGATGGGTTGGATGAGATTTATCATCTAATCGAGTTAGTTTTGTTAGGGTTTGATCCCTAGTATCCATTATGTTCTGAGATTGATGTTGCTATGACTTTGCTATGCTTAATGCTTGTCACTAGGGCCCGAGTGCCATGATTTCAGATCTGAACCTATTATGTTTTCATGAATATATGTGAGTTCTTGATCCTATCTTGCAAGTCTATAGTCACCTACTATGTGTTATGATCCGGCAACCCCGAAGTGACAATAACCGGGACCACTCCTGGTGATGACCATAGTTTGAGGAGTTCATGTATTCACTATGTGCTAATGCTTTGTTCCGGTTCTCTATTAAAAGGAGGCCTTAATATCCCTTAGTTTCCAATAGGACCCCACTGCCACGGGAGGGTAGGACAAAAGATGTCATGCAAGTTCCTTTCCATAAGCACGTATGACTATATACGGAATACATGCCTATATTACGTTGATGGATTGGAGCTAGTTCTGTGTCACCCTATGTTATGACTGTTACATTATGAACTGCATCTGGCATAATTATCCATCACTGATCCGGTGCCTACGAGTTTTCCATATAGTGGTTTACGCTTATTTACCTTCCCGCTGCTACTATTACAATCACTACAAAATACCAAAAACATTACCTTTGCTGTCTTTACTTTTGTTGCCGCTACCACCACTATCATATTACTTTGCTACTAAACACTTTGCTGCAGATACTAAGTTTCCAGGTGTGGTTGAATTGACAACTCAGTTGCTAATACTTGAGAATATTCTTTGGCTCCCCTTGTGTCGAATCAATAAATTTGGGTTGAATAGTCTACCATCGAAAGTTGTTGCGATCCCCTATACTTGTGGGTTATCACTACGTACCCCCAAACTACCAGATACGGAGTCAAAACCCTAATTCCACTACCGTAACTTTCTGTATCCATGAGATCCCATCTTGGAGCCTTTTCCGGAGCTCCGCCGGAAGGGGCATCGATCACGGAGGGCTTCTACATCAACACCATAGCCCCTCTGATGAAGTGTGAGTAGTTTACTTCAAACCTACGGGTCCATAGTTATTAGCTAGATGGCTTCTTTTCTCTTTTTGGATCTCAATACAAAGTTCTCCCCCTCTCTTGTGGAGATCTATTCGATGTAATCTTCTTTTGCGATGTGTTTGTTGAGACCGATGAATTGTGGGTTTATGATCAAGTTTATCTATGAACAATATTTGAATCTTCTCTGAATTCTTTTATGTATGATTGGTTATCTTTGCAAGTCTCTTCGAATTATCAGTTTGGTTTGGCCTACTAGATTGATCTTTCTTGCAATGGGAGAAGTGCTTAGCTTTGGGTTCAATCTTGCTGTGTCTTTTCCCAGTGACAGTAGGGGCAGCAAGGCACGTATTGTATTGTTGCCATCGAGGATAACAAGATGGGTTTTATATCATATTGCATGAGTTTATCCCTCTACATCATGTCATCTTGCTTAAAGCGTTACTATGTTCTCTTGAACTTAATACTCTAGATGCATGCTGGATAGCGGTCGATGTGTGGAGTAATAGTAGTAGATGCAGGCAGGAGTCGTTCTACTTGTCTCAGACGTGATGCCTATATACATGATCATACCTAGATATTCTCATAACTATGCTCAATTCTTTCAATTGCTCAACAGTAATTTGTTCACCCACCGTAAATATTTATGCTCTTGAGAGAAGCCACTAGTGAAACCTATGGCCCCCGGGTCTATCTTCCATCATATTAATCTTCCAATACTTAGTTATTTCCTTTGCCATTTATTTTACTTTGCATCTTTTATTTCTATTTATCATAAAAATACCAAAAATATGTTCCTATCATATCTATCAGATCTCACTCTCGTAAGTGACCGTGTAGGGATTGACAACCCCTTATCGCATTGGTTGCGAGGATTTATTTGTTTGTGTATGTGCGAGGGACTCGTGCGCGGCCTCCTACTGGATTGATACCTTGGTTCTCAAAAACTGAGGGAAATACTTACGCTACTTTGCTGCATCACCCTTTTCTCTTCAAGCGAAAACCAACGCAGTGCTCAAGAGGTAGCAATGAACAACATGTCAAGTACGCGGCCATGGACGCGTACACAAGCTACGAGATGCGCAAGCGGATCGTTGACATGAGGAACTGTCTTCTTCCCGACCCAGACGAGAGATCGAGCCACATAGGAGTGGCGGGAGCGTCACAAAAAGTGGATGACTAGACGATCGTTTCTCCTACATTAGAATGCACACAATTGTTTATTGAGGTGTGTGCGAGTGATCTGTATAGTCACCTATGTAATTGGATGTTTATTTTAGTTATATATATATACATGTTATTCTACTGTAGACAGAGTAAATCACATGGCTTATTAGCAGCAATCGTCTATGTTATTATTGGTCTTCGCACACATTTCTGATTATGGTCCTGTTTGCCGCGTATCACACACACCTTGATCTGGCTGACCGTTTCTTTTGTGTTGCCTAATCACAAACAGTTCATCCGAGTGAACCGTATGCTCTATATCTCACATGCCTTCATTAGGCTGCCCGTTTCTTTTGTTCCTCCTCATCGCAAACAGTTCATTGAGCTGAACCATATGCCCTGCATCGCACACGCAACTAAAATTTGAACCGTGTTTGATAGCTCTGCCATCGCAAACGTTTTGCACCTTTTTTACGGTTCTTTTACATCACCATTTGCTATTATGGCATCGCACACAGTTTCGCCGAAGGGTCTCTGATCCTAGTGTCGCGTTTGGACCATCCTGCAGTAGTGAGATGCTGAAATCCCTCGTCACGGAATAGAAGGAGGACTTGGTGAAGCTCAGCATCGAGCACCCAGCTGTTTTCAAGCAACGTAATGCGGCCGTGGAAGAGATGATGCACGCTCGCCTCGAGAAATCCCGCATCGTGGACAGAACGAAGAAGATGTCAGTGGAGAGGTGCAAGGAGATGAAGGTCGTGGAGGCGATGAAGAAGCAGTTAGGACTCCGCGGCCAGCAACTCTTCATGAAGTAGAGAGCAGTCCCCCAAACTTGTGTCTGCATCTTCCTTCCTTTGGGCGGGGTAATCTTCCTTATTATTTTGCTCATGTGTTTCTTCTTTTTCTTCGGGTGTTCCGCCGCATGTGTCACGTTCTCTGCGAGGCACGAATAGAACAGTGCTAACGATGAGCGGCACTGTGGGATCGATGACAAGCAAATTAGATAATTTTTTATCGCCATATCGCATTGGCTGCCTGTTTCGCACTCCTCCGTCGTACTAGTACTCCAGCGGAAAACTAGAGTATACCGCACGGTTCTTCTAAATTATAACTTTTAATGATAAACTAAATTTGCAATCATTGTGAAAAGTGACATACCATTTTTTAAATAGGCCATATTATACAATTCACATACCATTTTTGAAATATGGAATAGTGTAAAATGTAGACATAGTTCTAAATAGCGTCCACTCTGGCTTCCCCAATGCCCTACAGACCTCTGTCCAAATCGTCCTGGCAAAGATGCATGTTAGTAAAACATGGTATATTGTTTCTTCCTCTTGGTCACAAAGAGGGCGCTTGTCTTGATGCGGCAACCCTCTCCTAGCAAGTCGGTCGGACGTCCAACATTTGTTCCGTAGTGCAAGCCATGTAAAGAACTTGCATTGTGATGTAGCTCGTGATTTCCAAGTTAACTCCATTGTGGGGATAACCTCCATGCCCCAAAACTTCGTTGCATACGCTAATCTCACTATGAACTGTCCAGTCGTCTCCCATGACCATGATAACCTGTCCAGGGCATTCTCTACTAGTTCCCAAGTCTGGACCTCTGCCAAAGCTGTAAGAACTCCTTTAGTGCATCCATACTCAAGTTGGGGCTGAGGCACGCTGCCCATGATCCGTTGCTCGCCACCTGGCCTAGAAAACTCGTACGTCTAACACGGCGCGGTATCATGTCATAGATGGTCGGGGCAATCTCTTGTATCCGCCTCTCGTCCAGCCACCGATCTTCCCAGAAAAGCGTGTTCAGTCCATTGTTTGCCGTGCACCTAGTGGCCGCTTGGAAGATTCTCATCGATTCATCTGGCACTTTGATTGTGAATTCGCTCCATGGTCTACTGTTGTCTGTCCTTTGTAACCACGACCATTTGGCCTGCATTGCCACATTCATCCATCTCAGGTTAGGCAGTCCTAGACCTCATGCCCATTTCGGGGCACATGCAGTCCCATGCCACCGTGCAGTTGCCTATGTTTGCCTTCACTTTTCGGCACCAGAGAAACCCACGGCATACCTTATTCATGGTCGCAAGTGTTTTGGTAGGAAGGTCCAATGTCATCATCGCATGTATGGGCATAGCGCACAGAACGAATTGCACCAATGTAAGCCTACCACTTGAAGGCATAAGCAATGCCTTCCACCTCAGCAAGTGATTCACCATCTGATCCACGAGATACTGAAGTTGTGTCACTGATTGCTTCCTTATGGACAAGGGAAAACCAAGGTAACGAACCGGGAACGATCCCACTGGACACCCAAGCTCCTAACTAGCCATAGCTATGCCCTGACCCGAACACCGTATCGGCAGCATGACCGATTTGCTCATGTTTATGTGCAGCCCGACGCCTCACCAAATAGGTCGAAGATGCATTTGCAGATAGCAAGATCCATCGGCTCTGGCTTGGTAAACAAGACAACATCATCCACAAAAATCGAGAGGTTTTTCTTCATTCTTGTTGTCGCCAAAGGCTGCAAGAACTCACGTTTGGCAGCCCATTCGAACAACCTTTGGAGTGGCTCCATGGTGAGGATGAAGAGCATCGATGATACAGGGTCACCTTGTTGCAGACCCTTGCAGTTGTATATAGTTTCACCCGGGTCCCCATTTACCATTATCCTTGTTGTGGAAGTAGCCAAATTTCCACACACCCATGATCTCCACCTTGGACCGAAACTGAGTTGTTCCATAACTTCCAGGAGAAATGGCCATTGAACCGAGTCAAACTCTTTAGAAATGTCCAACTTGAACATGACTGCAGGGTTCTTTAGAGCATGCAAGCTCCAGGCCATGCTCTGAACTAACATGAAATTATCATGCAGCGATCTTCCTTTGACAAAAGCACTTTGATGATCCCACCAGGTTCGGCAACTCCACCACAAGCCTAGAAGTAAGCACCTTCTCGAAAATCTTCACTCCCTCGTGCACAAGGTTTATGGGCCTGAAATCCCCCACATATGATTGAAAATCTTCAGAAGGAGGGACACGAGAGATTTATTGATTGTTGCCATACCTCTCACATCTCCATTATAGAAGCAGGCCATTGCTGCCATGAAATCCTCCCATATGATATGCCAACATGTGGCGTAGAAGTGGCCCGTAAATCCGTCCGGTCCTGGTGCTTTATCCGGAGGCATGGACTTAATCACCTTCTCAAATTCTTCCATGGTAAATGGCACCTCAAGATGCGCTAGGTCAAGTTGCGGCAACGCTAGTGCCGCTAAGTTGAGTGTGTGCGTCCTTACTTCACATGATCCAAAAGCCTCGCTGTAATAGTCATCCACTGCTGCTGCAACTTCATCTTGGCCTGTGAACAAATTTCCATTGTGGTGCACCGTTCGAATGGTATCCTTTCTCTGCCTATGGCTTGCTTGTTGATGGAACAACCTAGTGTTTCCATCCCCCTCCCGTAGTTGCAACATACATGACCTCTGCCGAGCAATAGTTCGTTCAAGAGAGCATAAGCCCAACAGTTTTCTTTTCAAACACTTGCGGAGCTCCATCTCCGCATCCTATAAGTGACGAGCATCCAGGAAATCTCCAGTCTTTTGATCACCTCAAGTGCTATGCGTATTAGCAGTTTCACATTGCCAATCCACCTATCACTCCATTTCTGAAGAGCCATAGCCGTTGCTCTTAACTTGTCATGAAGCGTAAGATACGTATTGGACGCCACCATGTTTGTCATGAAGCCTTTACCCAGAACGATTCAAACTTGAATCTTTTACGCGTGTGAACCTCCATGTTCATGTCAAGCATCAGTGGGCAATGATCCGAAATAGCCGTCCCCAAGGCTGAGAGAAAACATGTGGGGAACGCCTCATCCCACTCGTTCAAAACGAAGACATGGTCTATCTTCTCCAGTGTTGCATGTTGCCTCTCATTTGACCAAGTATACCACCGACCATTGAGGTATAGCTCCTTCAACTCAAGCAAGTTTGGTTTTGTACGAAATCTACTCATCATTCTGTGATTGATCAAGGCATTGCTCTTGTCCTCCTAGTTTACAAGCAAGTTGAAATCCCCCGCCACAAGCTACGGTCCCGTGTGGAGCTCTTTAATATCCACAAGCTCCTGCAGGAATTCCACCTTCTCCCTCTCCTCCTGAGGGCCATCGACACTGATGTCAACTACGCAACTTTATTCTTGTAGACACGTGTTGGGCCTCCAAATGCAGAGTTTTGTAGGACAGCAGCAATTTTCCCTCAAGTGGATGACCTAAGGTTTATCAATCTGTGGGAGGCATAGGATGAAGACGGTCTCCCTCGAACAACCCTACAATCAAATACAAGAAATCTCTTGTGTCCCCAACACACCCAATACAATGGCAATTTGTATAGGTGCACTAGTTCGGCGAAGAGATGGTGACAAAAGTGTAATATTGATGGTAGAAATAAATTTTTATAATCTGAATAAATAAAAACAGCAAGGTGGCAAATAGTAAACAGGCATAAAAACGATATTGCAATGCTTGAAAATGATGCCTAGGGTCTGTACTTTCACTAGTGCAACCTCTCAACAATGCTAATATAATTGGATCATATAACCGTCCCTCAACATGCAACAAAGAATCACTCCAAAGTTCCTATCTAGCGGAGAACATAAGACGGAATTGTTTGTAGGATACGAAACCACCTCAAAGCTATTCTTTCCTATCAATCTATCCTAGAGTTCATACTAAAATAACACGAAGCTATTCTTTCCAATCAATCTAACCAAGAGTTCGTACTAAAATAACACCAAAGCAAATTCATATTCATAATATTCAATCCAACACAAAGAACTTCAAAGAGTGCCCCAAGATTTCTACCGGAGAAACAAAGACAAGAACGTGCATCAACCCCTATGCATAGTTACCCCAATGTCACCTCGAGAATCCGCGAGTTGAGTGCCAAAACATATGTCAAGTGAATTAATACGATACCCCATTGTCACCACGAGTATTCAATTGCAAGACATGTATCAAGTGTTCTCAAATCCATAAAAGTATTCAATCCGATAACAACGAAATCTCAAAGGGAAAAACTTAATTTATCACAACAAGACAGAGAGGGGAAAACACCATACGATTCGACTATATTAACAAAGCCCACGATACATCAAGATCGTGATATCTCAAGAACACGAGAGAGAGAGAGAGAGAGATTAAACACATAGCTACTGGTACAAACCCTCAGCCCCGAGGGTGGACTACTCCCTCCTCATCATGGTGGCCGTCGGGATGATGAAATGGCCACCGGTGATGATTCCCCCCTTCGGCAGGGTGCCGAAATGGGGTCTAGATTGGTTTTCGGTGGCTACAGAGCCTTGAGGTGGTGGAACTTCTGATCTAGGTTAACCCCGAAGGTTTTTGGAATATTTGTGAATTTATAGGGTAAAGAGGGGGAGCGGGAGGCCACCGAGGTGGGCACGCCCTGGTGGGTTGTGCCCCTCAGGGCACCCCCCCCCCCCAGGTGCTGCTCTGGCCCATCGGGAGTCTTCTGGTCCATAAAAAATTCACAAAAAGTTTCGCGGTGTTTGGACTCCATTTGATATTGATTTCCTGTGATGTAAAAAACAAGCAAAAAACAACAACTGGCACTAGGCACTGGGTCAACAGGTTAGTCCCAAAAAATGATATAAAGTTGCTATAAAATGATTGTAAAATACCCAAGAATGATAATATAACAGCATGAATACTTCATAAATTATAGATACGTTGGAGACGTATCAGCATCCCCAAACTTAATTCCTACTTGTCCTCGAGTAGGTAAATGATAAAAGAAATAATTTATGAAGTGTGAATGCTAGCAAAGTGCACAAGTTTGATCAATGATGATTTCAATCACTTTTCCTAGCATCATAACAGCAATTATTTCTCATAAAATTTCTCATGTTGAAGTAGCAACCAATTCACATGTCAAGGTTCAAACAATGAATTATCTTGAAACTCAACAACCTATGTTCTCAGTCACCAAGAAATTGCAATTCAACCTATTCAACAGAGTTTAAGTAAGAGCTCCACGTACTAAACCATCATATAGTCTTCTATGATTTCTAACACTCACCACATACACATGAGCAAAACGTTTCAAACGGACACATAGAAAGATAGGGGCTTATAATTTTGCCTCCCAACGTATTCACCTCAAGGGTGCTGTCAACAATAATAACTCATGCTACCCATATCCAACTGGATATATGTGCCTAGATCTTTCCCCACCACATGATGCTTGCCAAAAGAGAAAAATAAAAAGGAATAGAGAGAAGAACTTTGACTCTTTGCATAAAAGTAAATACATAAAAGTAAAAGATAGGCCCTTCGCAGAGGGAAGCAGAGGTTGCGATGCGCTTATTTGTTTGTATGCTCAACCCTTAGTGCAAAAGAACGTCACATTATATTGCCCCTTATGATAGCAACCTTTATTATGCAGTCTGTCGCTTTTATTCTTTGCTATCACAAGTTAGTACAACGCTCAATTTTCTCTTACACTAAATTATCTAACACTTTTAGAAGCAATTTTTATTGCCTTATTGCACCGATGACAACTTACTTGAATGATCTTATTCAATCCTTAGGTAGGTATGGTGGACTCTTGAAAATAAGATTTGGGTTTAAGGGTTTTTGGATGCACAAGTAGTATCTCTACTTGGTGCGGAATTTTTGGCTAGCAAAGATGGGGGCAAGCACCACATGTTAGAAGGATCTATGACAATATAACTTCTGTGTGAATATGAACAAACATAAACCATTACGATGTCTTCCTTGTCCAACATCAACAATTTTGGCATATAATATTTTGATGGGGGCTCACAATCATAAAAGATTTCCATGATAGTGTATTTATATGTGAAAGTTCTCTTCCTTATACTAATTATTCGTGAATTGCTTGTATGACCAATATTGTGATTGTCAAGCCTCAAAAGATTTCACTTTCTAAACCCAATGTGAAGCTACCACTAGCCATGATATGATTTCAACTTCATGACATTCAATTTATTCAACAATTTACTCATAGGATATAAGTGAAGCACAAGAGTAAATGACAAGCTACTACAAAAAGATATAAATGAAGATCATGAGCATAATATTTCTTTCTCTCAAATTAATTTAAGTGAAACATGAGAGAATTTCTTCAAAAATACTAAAGCATATCGTGCTCAAAAAGATATAACTGAAGCACTAGAGCAATTCCATAGAAAAGAGCTTCGTTGACGGGGTGTGAATGCCGCTTACCTAGCCTCCCTGGCAACTATTTGAGGACTATATTTTATTTAAAAACTTTTAGATCTAAGTATTTTATTAAAACAGCAAGAAAAATGAAAATAAAATGACATTCTAAGAATAGCACAACTCATGTGAAGAAGCAAAAACTTAGGCTCAACCGATACTAACCGATAATTGTTGAAGAAGAAAGGTGGGATGCCTACCGGGGCATCCCCAAGCTTAGATGCTTGAGACTTCTTGAAATATTATCTTGTGGTGCCTTGGGCATCCCCAAGTTTGAGCTTTTGTGTCTCCTTAATTCCTCTCATATCATGGTTTCCCTAAATCTCAAAAGCTTCATCCACAGAAAACTCAACAAGGACTCGTGAGATAAGTTAGTATAAACCAATGCAAAAAAACCTTATCATTATCTACTGTAGCAAACCACTACAATTATTATTAAACATTGCATACTAAATGCCTCTACATATTTAATACTCCTATCCTCAAATAGAATCATTAAACAAGCAAACATATGAAAACAATGCAAACATAACAGCAATCTGCCAAACTAGTACAATCTGTAAAGAATGCAAGAGTATCAATACTTCTTAAAATCCAAAAATTATGGAAAAAACACACTGAGCTTATTTTGCAAAAAGTTTCAACATTTTATCACATTCTTACTTTTATAGGGAATTTTTGCAACAAGGGTAACCTTTCTGTTTTCAAACTGCAACATGTATACTTGCAAAGTAAGCATGGTAAAAGCTATCTTGCCACTTTTATTGAAGATGCAAAACATTATTTCAAATAACAGCAAGCAAATACTAACAAAATAAAATGACGCTCCAAGCAAAACACATATCATGTGACGAATAAAAACATAGCTCCAAGTGAGGTTACAAATAATGTTGGAGACAGAAGATATATTGTATTTTCCTTTCTTTTCTGTTCCTATAGGTTAGCCTAGCCTTTTCTTTTCTTTTATTTTCCACTACTTGTGGCATTGTAATTATGGCTGTACCTTATTCTCTTTTTAATAAAATGTTGTGGGGCCAAGCCCTGCAGTTTCAATTCAAAAAAAATGTTGGAGATGAAAGAGGGGATGCCCCGAGCTTAG
Organism: Triticum urartu; assembly: GCF_056163025.1. NCBI lineage: Eukaryota > Viridiplantae > Streptophyta > Magnoliopsida > Poales > Poaceae > Triticum > Triticum urartu. The sequence continues at coordinate 162,442,838 of NC_141878.1, read as the reverse complement.
TTCTTTGGATGTTCCTTGTATATTACCTTGGGGTTCCTTAGGCATCCCCAAGCTTAGGTTCTTGTCACTCCTTATTCTCCTCATGTCTACATCTCACCCAAACTTGAAAACTTCAATCACACAAAACTAAACGAAACTTTGTGAGATAGGTTAGTATGATAAAGAGCAAACCATTTCACTTTGGTACTGTCAAAGACGATTCATAATTGTTCTCACACAATTCCTACTGTATCATATCATTTCCATAATTTATATTGAGCGATATAAGCCATGGAAACTAGAAAACAAGCAAACTATGCATTGAAAATAGAATCTGTCAAAAATAGAACAGTCTGTAGTAATCTGTACTCCAACCATATTGTTGCTACTCCAAAAATTCTGAAAAATTAGGAAAGCCTAGGTAATTTGTCTATTAATCTTACGCAAAAATAATTAGCATTTTATCATGCTTTTGTTAAAAATGAGAATTGTTTTTCTGAACGCAAAAGTTTTTGTTTTTCAGCAAGATCAAATCAACTATCACCGTAAGCCATCCCAAATGTCTTACTTGGCACTTTATTGAAACAAAAGCAATAAAACATGATTACTACAATAGCCTAATCATGTTAACACACAAAAACAGTAGGTAAAAGTGTTGGGTTGTCTCCCGACAAGCGTTTTTCTTTAATGTCTTTTAGCTAGGCATGATGATTTCAATGATGCTCACATAAAAGATAAGAAATTAAACACAAAGAGAGCATCATGAAGCATATGACTAGCACATTTAAGTCTTACCCACTTCCTATTCATAGGGATTTTGTGAGCAAACAATTTATAGGAACAAGAATCAACTAGCATAGGAAGGCAAAACATGCACAACTTCAAAACTTTCAACATAAAGAGAGAAAATTTGATATTATTGCAACTCCTACAAGCATATGTTCCTTCCTCATAATAATTTTCAGTGGCATCATGAATGAATTCAACAATATAGCTATCACATAAAGCATTATTTTCATGACACAAAAGCATAGAAAATTTATTACTCTCCACATAAGCAAATTTCTTCTCATCAATAGTAGTGGGAGCAAACTCAACAAAATAATTATCATGAGAGTGAAAATTAAAATCATGATGACAAGTTTCATGGTTATAATTATTCAATATAGCATACATGTCATCACCATAATCATAATATATAGGAACTTTGTTGTCATAATCAATTGCAACCTCCTCCAAAATAGTGGATTCATCATTAAATAAAGTCATGAATTCTCCAAATCCACTTTCATCAATATAATCATCATAAACAGGAGGCATGAAATCATCATAATAAATTTTCTGATCAAAACTTGGGGGACCAAAAATATCATATTCATCAAATATAGCATCCCCAAGCTTATGGCTTTGCATATCATTAGCATCATGTATATTCAAAGAATTCATACTAACAACATTGCAATCATGCTCATCATTCAAATATTTTGTGCCAAGCTTTTCATTGACTTCTTCTTCTAACAATTGAGCACAATTTTCCGAACCATCATTTTCAAGAAAGATATTATAAAGATGATCAATAATATGATGCAACCTCAATTCCATTTTTTATAGTTTTATTTTTATAAACCAAACTAGTGTAAAACAAGATACTAAAAGATTTGATTGCAAGATCTAAAGATATACCTTCAAGCACTCACCTCCCCAGCAACGGCGCCAGAAAAGAGCTTGATGTCTACTACGTAACTTTATTCTTGTAGATACGTGTTGGGCCTCCAAGCGCAGAGTTCTGTAGGACAATAGAAATTTTCCCTCAAGTGGATGACCTAAGGTTTATCAATCCGTGAAAGGCGTAGGATGAAGATGGTCTCTCTCAAACAACCCTGCAATCAAATACAAGAAATCTCTTGCGTCCCCAACACACCCAATACAATGGCCATTTGTATGGGTGCACTAGTTCGGCGAAGAGATGGTGGTAAAAGTGTAATATTGATGGTAGAAATATATTTTTATAATCTGAATAAATAAAAACAGCAAGGTAGCAAATAGTAAACGGGCACAAAAACAATATTGCAATTCTTGAAAATGAGGCCTGGGGTACAACCTCTCAACAATGCTAATATAATTGGATCATATAACTGACCCTCAACGTGCAACGAAGAATCACTCCAAAGTTCCTATCTAGCGGAGAACATAAGACGAAATTGTTTGTAGGGTACGAAACCACCTCCAAGCTATTCCTTTCGATCAATCTATCCTAGAGTTCGTACTAAAATAACATGAAGCTATTCTTTCCGACCGATCTAACCAAGAGTTTGTACTAAAATAACACCAAAGCAAATTCAGATTTATAATATTCAATCCAACACAAAGAACTTCAAAGAGTGCCCCAAGATTTCTACCGGAGAAATAAAGACAAGAACATGCATCAACCCCTATGCATAGATGACCCCAATGTCACCTTGGAAATCCGTGAGTTGAGTGCCAAAACATATATCAAGTGAATCAATACGATACCCCATTGACACCATGAGTATTCAATTGCAAGACATATATCAAGTGTTCTCAAATCCATAAAAGTATTCAATCCGATAACAACGAAATCTCAAAGGGAAAAACTCAATTCATCACAACAAGATAAAGAGGGAAAAACACCATATGATCCGACTATATTAACAAAGCCCGCGATACATCAAGATCATGACATGTCAAGAACACGAGAGAGAGAGAGAGAGATAGAGAGAGAGAGATAGAGAGATTAAACACATAACTACTGGTACAAACCCTGAGCGCCGAGGGTGGACTACTCCCTCCTCATCGTGGTGACCGTCGGGATGATGAAGATGGCCACTGGTGATGATTTCCCCCTCCGGCAGGGTGCCGGAACGGGGTCTAGATTGGTTTTCGGTGGCTACAGAACCTTGCGGCAGCGGAACTTCTGATCTAGGTTAACCCCGAGGGTTTTCGGAATATTTGTGAATTTATAGGGTAAAGAGGGGGTGCGAGAGGCCACCGAGATGGGCACAACCCACCTGGGCATGCCTGGGCCCCCAGGAGCGCCTTGGTGGGTTGTGCCCCCAGGTGCTGCTCTGGCCCATCAGGAGTCTTCTGGTCCATAAAAAATCCACAAAAAGTTTCTCGGTGTTTGGACTCCGTTTGATATTGATTTCCTGCGATGTAAAAACAAACAAAAAAACAACAACTAGCACTAGCACTGGTCAATAGGTTAGTCCCAAAAAATGATATAAAGTTGCTATAAAATGATTGTAAAACACCCAAGAATGATAATATAACAGCATGAATACTTCATAAATTATAGATACGTTGGAGATGTATCAGACACACGTGAGCCACCATTCCTGCTCGCCCGGTGTCTTGACAATCGTTGTGAGTGTATTGTTTGTGTAATGTGGGTTAGACAGTTGGGTGATGGATTCATCCCAAGCCACCAAGATTCCTCCATGAGTCCCTGCGGCCGGCAAGTAAAAGAACTTCCCAAATTTATTACCAAGGCATTGTTGTACAACGGTCACTGATACATCTTGTAGTTTGGTTTCCTGTAAGCACACAATAGTCGGGTTTGCCAGCGTAAGTACTTGATAGACTGCACTCCTCCGAGCCGGAGCGTTGAGGCCACGAACATTCCACACAATCACTTTGAGGGGTTGTGCATTCATTTGGAAATGCAACCAAACCATCTACACCGTAACCACAACTGCCTCTTCCGCAAGGGGTAGAGCCGACGAATCCCATCCGAAGAGAGAAAGCACGGCGGCAATATGCGCGTTCGAGAGGGGGCGGGAGAACAAATCCATGCACATGTGAAGGGCTTCCTCCGAGATCACCTCACCCTCATGCACCAAACATAACTTCCTAATGAGTACTTGTTGTTGCTTGGTGGTTGCATGCTTAGCAATCCTAGCACTCCTCCTGGCCGGCGCCATGTCCATCTTCCTTTTCTTCATGGGATTACCACCTTTTGTAGCCGGAGCCCGACTCGTCGGCCTCGCCAATTAATATAGGAAAAAGTGACAGCCGCATCTCCTCACAAAGAGTTGTCACATTGGCCTGTAGGGGGCACGTATTATCCTGAGCTAAAGGTGTGCCTGGCACCACCTCAGCTGCCTGCTCACCCCCTTCCCCAGGCTGGGCCCTATCCGGTTGCGTGACCGGTACAGTCCCGTCTGTTTCCTCACGTTGTGACGTGCATGGGGCATCCCATCAATATGCAGATCCCCCTCTTCTGATAGGCTAACTTGGAACAAATCCCATGGCCTGATTCCCCCCATAGTGGGCCTGCCAACAAAAGTAGGCCCATCCTCTCCGGTCAGACCAGATAGGTCTAGCAGCAAGGAGCCCAACTGGACTGACCCGACACGATTCGTTCCACCACCGAGCATCCTATCCGAACAACCTTTGATTCCTATATTGATCCGGTCCATGCCCCCTTAACCATCCCGCACCTACCATCTGGAAAGCTGCACAGACGCAGGGGAGACAGCGGGCCCTGCCGCCTGTAGCCTTGGTCGAGGAGCCACACACGACGCCACAAGCGGACACGGGATTGTGGGGTTAGCCGCACTTTCCAGTCCATCGACCTGACCAATCTCCTCCCTTGGCTGCATGCGGTCGCATGCGAACGGCCGGTCGCCGCACACCTCCCCAGCCAGGCTGGGCCCAGCCACCAAACCCGATCCCGTGACGGCAGCCACGCAGCTACTGATGTCGTGCTGACGGACGCCCGAGGTCGCCGGGGCCCAAGCCGTTTGAATCACCTGCCTGCCCGGTAGTGGCGCCTTCATCGAAGAGCCAGCCATGCTCACCGCATCTTCACCTGACCCAGCGGCGCCAGAGCCACCATTGCTGTGAGCCCCACCACCTGAAGGCCGACCCGCACCTGCACTAGGCTGCCAATCATCATCACCTGTGGGCGGTGATGGCGGTGGCTGATCTTCCACCTCCTCAGAGTCCACCAGCGTCAGCTCCGCAAGAACGGTGATGTCAACGGGGTACCAGAGTGTAGTAGCACACCGGACAGCCGTCACACGGCGGACTACAGCACCCGCCCATAGCGTGCGCCTCAGTTCGTCGATGAAGAGTAGACGGCGCCGCGGGATCATCCTTGGGCGGTCCGTACGTAGCCAGACTCTGAAATCTGCCATATCGTGTTGGCGCGCAATGCTGTCGTCCACACCCACCACATATCCCAGTCCACGCAGGATGACCGCCGTTGTCCCTTGGCTCCATGCATGCGCCGGAGCTCCACGAAGCAAGACAGGGACAAGGAATGGCAAATGCGCCACCGTGGACTGCGCTTGACGAATCCACGGTCGAAGCTTGAGGTCGAACCAGGAAGCAGACGCCTTTCCAGAACGCACCATGCGCTCCCGGAGTGCCCCATCCTTGCAGAGCACGAGTAAGTCCTCCGGGTAATACGGGCGAATCGACATGTCCGCCGGGCCGATATCGAACTCTCTGTGTAGCGCCTCAGCCGTGGACGCCAAATCCACCGTTGGGCGGGTGCCGGTGACAGTCACGAGCACCGCGCGAGTGAGCTCCGCCTCCATCTTCTAGATGTCCTCCGATGCCTCCAAGAAGCATGCCTCCACCGGCTCCACCTGAACGCACTCCAAGTGCCCCGAGTCCCCGCCGACCGGGTCGAACAGGACGGAGAACTCCGGACCGAGCACATGACCAAAGACCACCGGTGCCCCACGCGCCCCCGATGCGGACGGCGCCCGAACCACGTCTGTCCACAACCTGATTGCGCCCGGTGGCGAAGGGCCCGAGGATGGTGGCGGCAAAACAGAAGCAGAGCGCCGCGGCAATGCAGCGGGCGACGGGACCGGCACCGCGGCAGGAGGAGCCCTGGGACGAAGGGTCGACAGGGTGCGTGGCGGCTGCTCCACCGGAGACGGGCTGCGGGAGCGGGTGCAACCCCGAGAGATGTCGCCCTCCCCATGGCACCGAACATAGAAGCTGGGGTTCCAGCACTCCACCGAGATGTGCCCATCATCCTTGTCGCGATTATAGTAGTAGCCGAACAGCTCAGCCGGCATCTTGGACTCCAACGGCGGATGAGGCGCAGCCAGCGCGCGCGGAGCATGGCGACGCCACTGAGGGAGGGGAGAGCGGGCAGGCAGCCCTCTCAGACGGCGATGCCTCTTGGTCTGCCATCCAGCCTCCGCCTAGGGCGGGCGGGAGGGGCCAGCACCACCACCCTAGAGGTGGGGTTCCGGCACTCCGCCGAGATGTGCCCATCATCCTTGCCGCAGTTGTAGTAGTAGCCGAACAGCTCAGCCGACATCTTGGACTCCAGAGGCGGACGAGGCGCAGCCAGCGCGCGCAGAGCATGGCGACGCCACTAAAGGAGGGGAGAGCGGGCAGGCGGCCCTCTCGGACGGCGATGCCTCTTGGTCTGCCATCCAGCCTCCGCCTGGGGCGGGCAGGAGGGGCCAGCACCACCACCCTGGACCAGCGGACCGAAGACCGTGCCTACCACCGGCGCCACATCCGGGCAAGATTTTCGCATCACGAAAAAGCAAAACAAGATTGAAGAAATCGAACAAACCTGGAGCTAGATTTGTATGTCCACCAACTACGCCAGGAGACAAGAACTTCGATTCAGCTTCTATCCATACTTGTCAGAAAAGAGGACGGAAGAAGCTGCTGCGGGAGGGTCGACCGTAGGGACGACGCCGAGAAGAACAAACCGGGCCGAGAAGCTCAAGGAAGAAGGAAGAAGGAAGAGAAAGGGAGGAGGGGTCACAGTTACTACGTGCAGTAAATGTTAATCTGACAAAAGGTGGTTGGGGGGGGGGGGGGGGGGGGGGGCGGCCAGTTTCCTGACATATTGCAAATACGGGTGGTCTCGAAACACAATACCAAAGCTATACATTGCAGTGGACTAGCACAAACACGGATCCAGTGTAGGATCAACCGGTACATGACGGAACCGCGCAATATAATTCATAGGTGATACATATCTGTGTGCATCAACTGTAAGAACTTCCTGCTTGATTTGGCAGATCTATAACAAGGGTGAAATACTTGGAGCGTTTCTACTTTCAATCTGTTGAATGAAATGCTGGAGTAGCTCTAGCTCAAGAAGCATGGACAAGAAGGGAGTTAAAGTAGGATGAAGGGAGTTGAAGTACGATGCTGAAATCTAGCAAAAAAAGAAGCAGGAGAGGAAGCTTGAAGCAGAGGCATGGAGGCGAACAGAGAAAGAAGAGAGGGTGGGGGGAAATGGATAGGAACAGTGTCAAGTAGACATTGTCATCCTCATTTTGACAAGAAAGGAAGAAGACAGTGTATCCATCGGAACAGCCAATCGTATTTTACATGTATATATATAGCTAATATGAAACGTTTTCAAGTTATACCAAATCTCTCGCACCAATCTTGAAAATGGAACAGACGGCTCGCGATCCGCCGTTCCATCACGGAACCGCGCAATTTTCCTGATCGGGAGCACTGTCGTATGTCTCGCGCTGCTGTGCATTCTGTCGCGCGCTGCGACTGCCAAAGGTGCGTACGCAAGGGCCAAATCAAACGGCTCATACGGGATGCATCGTGTGGCTGCGGGACCACCGGCCAACCTGGTGTAATGAAGATTTTCCTAACCAGATCGGTATTCCATTGACGCGTATCCTCGTCCAGTAGATCGGCAAATAACTGCACCGGGTCATTTAACATTCTGCATAATGGTTTCATAGTAGTGGTGCCCCCGATCCACTGATCATGCTATATCTCAGTGGTCCTTGCTGAAGAGGTTTCCCCCCTTGAATTATCGCACGCCACGTTGTCGATGAACTCGTCAGACACCCGGCCCGGAGAAAATCACCGGTGGATGCTCCCTTCATTTCATAATATAGTATGCCCGCGCTTCTCAAAGTCCAAGTTTAACCGTAAATTTAACCAATATGACCAACTGCGGCGGGAGCAAAAATTATATCCTTAAATTCATATCAAAAATATGAATTCAGTGATATAATTTTTGTTTCTATCACAGTCAGTCTCGTTGGTTAAATTTACGGTCGAAGTTAAATTAAAAAACGCAGATGCACTACATTGTGGAATGGAGGCTTTCTCCGTAAAGAAATATAAGAGCGTTTAGATCACTATTTTTACAGAGGGGTACCTTTTAACACGCGCGCACAAGTTGTCTGGATTGACTAACAGCCTCCAAGCTTGCTTAGCAACCATTGCATCATTCAAGATCTCTAGGTATCAAAAGTCTAGACCACCTTCAGATTTTAAAATAGACATCTTTGACCAAGATTGCCAATGCATACCCTCTTGTCAAGTGACCTAGCCTCCATTGCATCATTCAAGGTCTCTAGGTATCAAAATCCTAGACCACCTTTAGATTTCGAAATAGACATCTTTGACCAAGATTGCCAATGCATACCCTCTTGTCAAGTGACCCAACCCACCAATACTCGAACATGGCTATCGGGCCAACTCCACCGCGCGACCCCAAACGGACGTCCGTTTTTGCCCGGATTCTGTCCGTTTGGGTAGGGCAATGGGGTCGTGTCCCAGCCGTTTCTGGGATGCAGTAGCCGTGCGCCCAACGCGCGAACGCATCCCGGCCGCATCCTATCTGCGTACTTTTTTCTTTGCAAGCCCTTAAACTTCTTTTCATCATTCATTCTTGGTACATGGGAATACATCACCAAATTTTGACTAGAAAAGCAAGACCAAAGAAAACAAGAACCACAAGAATACATTTTAGAAGATATCCAACTTCCATAACTGCTCCTGTAAGTTGGATTAGTGCCTTCTCGATGCATTCATTGTTGATCTGTGGAGGAGCCGCCTCCATCTTGCGTGTTTCTTTCTTCTTCGAGTCTAAAGAAGTCTCGTGTCTAGCCTCTAATCTAGCAACAAGTGCAATTATCTCATCTACAGCCTCTATGCTAGCTAAAAGTACACGAACATCTACTAAATTACGCTCTATCAATATATCAATGCACTCTTCTTCTCAATACCAAAACTTGCATCCATTCTACACAACAAAATTTGAAGTCAGCACAACTAGTCAAACCTAGAGCACAAACCAAAGCTAAAAAGAGCACATACCCCATCGTTTAAGCACTTGATGAACACTCACCCGGGATGTTCCGGTGTTGTCGCACTTAATGAGCGGCAACGGTGCGCCGACGAGCTTTTGGGCTAGCACCGAGCCTGGCCGACCGCCATTCATGTATCTGCCGGCAGACCACCAACAGTGTAGATCCGAGCGGCTAGAGGAGGAGCCACTGCCTGCATATGGCCTTGCGGCCCTGCCATGGCCTTCCGGCCTGGTGCCCGGCCAGTCCATGGCGTGGCGTGACCTTCCACAGCCGGGCGAGCTCAAAATAGGTGACCGTAATTGGGTAGCTCGAGGGCGCCGAGGGGAAGGGGCTGGGCGAGCGCACGTCCGAGCTGCACAACTACAATGGCAGCAGCAATGGCGGCGGCGGCGAAGGAAAAGTGGGCAAGAGTGGAGGGCGTGCGGCCGGAGGAAGAAAGGGGGCGAATAGAAAAAGACGCCCCTGTGCCACCGATGGGCGGGCTAGGGGAGGGACACGCGCAGACGGCCCGCGCGTCTGCGTGCTATCCATTTCACCCCAAAAGCGACGCAAACTTGGGCCGGGGATGGGTCGAAAGCGGACAGAAAACAGATGAAAATCCGTTTGCGCCCACGCGCTGGGCCATCTGGTTCGTCCATTTCACCCCAAACGGACGCGCGCGGACAAGATGTGGCCGCGCGGTCCGTTTGCGCCCACGCGCTAGGCCGTCTGGTTCGTCCATTTCACCCCAAACGGACGCGCGCGGACAGGATGGGGTTGCGCGGTGGAGTTGGCCTCATGACTTTGCAGCATAAACCTTTTGTGAATGTAAGACAACTCATGGAGTAGGCCGGTAGTGCTTGGACCACTGCTTTGAGGTGAACCTCCCTTCCTGCACAAGACGCATTCCTGTGACTCCATCCCTGGACTCTTGATCTTGCAGACTCAACAATATGTTCAAAGTTCTGTTTTGTGATCCTCCCTGTTGCAGTCGGTAGACCAAGATACTTCTCTGCTAGGGCCTCTCTCTAAATTTGCAAACAGTTTCGAACAACCCTTCTAATAGATGCTCAACAATTCAGGATGAAGAAAATTGAGTTTTTTTTTGGTTGCACTCTGACCTGAGCCAATGCTATAGGCATTGAGAATATCATTCGAGCGGTTTGCACTTCCCCCATCTGCCTTCATGAGCACCAGACACTCATCTGCAAACAAAAGATGTGACACCCATGGAGATCAAAGCCCCGCTTTAATTCCTCTGTCCACCTAGGCTCCATAATTCTTAAGCATACATGATAATCCTTCTCCATAAGAGTAGAAACAAGTAGGGAGATATGGGATCCCTTGCCTGGTCCCTCTTGAAGGACGAAAAGAGGGTAACAATTCACCATTAACCTTCACTTGGAAGCTAACTGAGATGACACACTTCATCACAAGAGATAACCAATCTCCAGAGAAGCCCAGGCAGTGCATCATTGCCTGCAAATACTCCCACTCAACGCGGTCATATGCTTTCATCATATCAATCTTGATTGCACACCAACCTTGCTTCCCCTTCTTTCTTTTGATGGCATCGATGCATTCGTAAGCCGTCAAAAAATTATCAGTTATGAGCCTCCCCGGCACAAAGGCACTTTGCTCTTCTGCAATGATTTCATCTAAAATCTCGCGGAGATGATTAGCCAAAACTTTGGAACAAATCTTATATATATGACATTACAAAGAGAAATAGGCCTATACTGGGTAATATTACTATGATTACATGGAAGTGGGAAATGCAGAGTAGGCCTATTTCTCTTTGTAATGTCATCCCACTTCCACGTAATCATAGGAGAACATTGTAACTGAACTTACATCCAGCCTGAACTACATATTCAAAAGCTCCATAAGCTTTCACCTTAGAGGCGGGGCACATTGTCTGCTGGCCGGAAACTAAAGCTAGCATAGATTTTCTGACTTTCTGCTCACAACTATCCTCAGTGAATTGGATTGAAGTGACTGATTCTACGATACACTTTGGAGAGTTGTTCCGTGCAGACATCTCTGGTCGTGCAAGGACCACACATTAGGTATATCACGTTGCCCAGGGGCCTCACATAGATATCATCCTCTTCTCGAAGTTGCTGGATCAGGGATCTCGCATACAACGACGCATACCTGCCAGAAATGATGATTAAGGGAATATTACATAAGAGCAAGAGCAGTCCAGTCATAGTACACTTAGTGTTTTATAGTCAAATAAAGTAGTGAATTCGTCCCTAACTGAATTGTTTAGCATCTTGTACTTCACTAGGTATTTAGTTTTTTTCTTCTCTTGTTCCCTTGTACAATCTTGATGTTTTGGCTTTAACTGATAGAGTTCCAGCTAGTTCTTTGGGTTCTTATAATTTGAAACCGAATTTGCAAGAAATCTAGACATGGCTTCACCAGAATAGAGGACAAGGTATCATGGAGAATCAAAAAACAATCAAGTTTTCATCCAATGAGTGGAGAGAATGATGCGTGCTTATGACATCATTGTTGTCTCATATCCTCGTTCAACTGGGGGTACAAATTGCTAGAAAAAAGTAAGTAATATAGATATGAAGCATTTAATGGACTGGGAACTGAATGATAGCAGTTGTTCTCTCGTGCTACAAGTACCAACTATGCAATGTCCAAGATTGGATGAAGGAAGGGGCTGAGCTGGACTGTTCACTGTCCAGGTTTCAGTATTTTGGGCCAAAAAGAAGAATGGTGTATTATATAGGCCGTGGCACAACGGCTGGATCAGGTAGGTACAACAGAAACTCCTATCTGTAGGGCGCCATGCGTGGTGACCGGGTGCTGGGCGCAGGACTTGATTGATTGAGTGGAGCTGGCGACGTGGGCGAGGATGAGGCATTCCTACACAAAAAAGCATACACATCCCTTGTATACTTGGGCTGGGCCAGGGCTAGAGCCCTCCTAGCCCTGGGCCTAGGCATGTCCATGCAATATGATTTGCTTAAATTCACTAATCTTTACAACACTGGCTATCATTCAACTAAAGTTAGCTGAGGCAGATCCAGGACTCACAGCGGTCACATATCAACACAATTCAGTCAATGGAAAAAATCAGGACATCAATACATCTACATGTACTAGGGTGTTTGACATTTCAGTTACATGTAAACGCTCTTGTTATACTGCACTTTGAGTCATACAGCACCTTACTATAGATACTCTACAGCAAAGCGCAAAAAAGGGATGCTCTAGAGAAAATTGGATTCCATAGCAACTAAACAGGTCCTGATATGAAAGGCGGCACCAGGGGCAGAACAGGAGGGCGAGTGACATGTCATGCATGGCAACCATATGTTTGTGAGTAGGATCGTGAGGGTGGGGTGGCCCAGTGAGTGTCTTCTTTTTCTCAACAGATCCAAGCTATGTGCATATCATTTTGGGAGTGGTTCGCAAACAAGTCCATGTTCTTGTTAATGAAAAATGCCATATTTTGTTTTGTGCGTGTGTCTATGGGCGTGCATGCGGGTGTCTTTAAGAAAAGTGATTTTTCCTCTTCACTGAAGAAGTTTAAGGTAAATTTTTCCAAGATACCATCAATGAAACAAATTAATGACTATCAAGAGTATCATACCCGGCATCAGATCCCTCGGCCTGCAGCTCAATTGCACACAGAGTTCCCAAGGAGACTACTCTCTTTACATTTGGCAGTGACGATAACTGGTTCACAAGTGTGCCATCCCATAGCTGCAAATTTTGGTAGACATTAGAACTGTAAAACTACATCTACGAATTGACAGAACATAGCATTAGCAAAGAAATTTCTTACATTAACAAAGATACTTCATATATATACACACACACATATATATATATATATAGTGTGACTATTCATTACCCAGGGTGCAGAATAAATTATTTTTCACTCGAGGTAATCTTATGATCGCTTCCTAAATAAATTCGTTTACAATATAAATAGTTACATGTATATTGATTCAATATGTAAAATTTGGTATAAAAAATAAAAAAAAGGTTATAAGACCGGAAAAAAATCACATTTTATGTATGTTTTACACTATGTTCTTACATTCGTAATTTTACGTAACATAAAATATTTTTTACGGCGAGTACATATTTTTTTTACGTTCTCTTTTTATGTATGAAACAAGACAAAATTTACGAAACGTAAAAATACGTTGCATTGATGTCAAATTAGAGAGGGGGTGAAGAATAACCATTTCTCACCCAGGGTGACAAATAGCGCGACCCTATATATATGCCCAAAGCACATCAACCTGTGAACCCACCATTAATTTTGTAACAAAAAAGGAGTAAGATAATAATATCACATGTTATGATGGAACAGATTGAAGGACATATACGCCCGTTAAGGAGTTTTTGTGTTAGTGACAAGGTGATTATAGGACTAATCATTTTCTTGAGTATATACTAAATGATTTAGACATTTAGTCCATTCGGAGAGAAGCACGCATAGTTGCAGACACCCCACTCAAAAAGGTTAAAATAAGATGGTCGTTTATTTCTGGCTATGATTTCTTTATTTTGAGTCATGGGAAAAGCCACACTATTAAGATGGGGTATGCTTTGGATGACGTGTTGGAATCAACTATATTTAAATAAACAATATACAGCCACAATCCCATTAAAAAACCTCGGAGAGCGCCTTTAAAAGGCTGCTGGTTGAGCCACTGGAGCGGCCCGGAGTCTGGACTCGCCCAGAAATCGCCTAGGGACCGGACTGGAACTCCGGGCACTCAGAGGGTCCGGACAGGTCCAGTACCTTCTGGGCTCACTCGAAAGTCACCCAGAGCCTGGCCTAGAGCCCCTGGGCAGTTCTGTACGTGGCCCAACGAGTAGGTATTAGAGGGACCCTGTTTAAAAACCCTTCCCCACAAGGAAGGGAAGGACTCCACTATCTCTCCACCATTGTTGTGACCTTCCAAAAGCTTGAGATCTCCTTCCATGGTGCTCCACCCTTGCCACAAATTTAGGGGAAGATAGATGATATCTCGATCTACAGTTCTGCAACAACAACAACATCGCCTTTAGTCCCAAACAAGTTGGGGTAGGCTAGAGGTGAAACCCATAAGATCTCGCTACCAACTCATGGTTCTGGCACATGGATAGCAAGCTTCCACGCACCCCTGTCCATGGCTAGTTCCTTGGTGATACTCCATCCTTCAGATCTCTCTTTACGGACTCCTCACATGTCAAGTTCAGTCTACCCCGACCTCTCTTGACATTATCAGTGTTAGGAATATGCAACTTGTATTCCCATGAGGCCATAGGCCGATATATATATACATGTACAGGTGTGGAACATATGCAGGAAACCCCTCATACAACGGGATAAATACAAAGGGGTACATGACTTATATTATAACTCTAACACCCCCCCTCAAACTCATGGTGGATGAACAACACTGAGTTTGGAGAGATAAAAGCCATGTTGTGCTCTAGTCTGAGCCTTTGTCAGGAAATCCGCCAACTGTAACTCGGAAGGCACATACTGAAGAGCAATAACCTGATCCTGCACAGCAGCGCGCACATAGAAAGCATCAACACCAATATGCTTGGTGAGCTCATGCTTCACAGGATCGCGTGCAATGCTGATAGCACCTGTACTGTCAGATAGAAGCAGAGTCGGTGGTGACAGAAACACCAAAATCCTGAAGTAACCACCGTAACCAAGTCACCTCTGCCGTCAAAAGAGCCATTGCTCGCAACTCAGCCTCGGCACTCGAACGGGAAACTGCAGGCTGTTTCTTCGTCTTCCAGGCAATGAGAGAACCACCAAGAAAAACACAGTAAGCAGAAAGTGAACGGCGATCGGAAGGATCACTAGCCCACGTAGCATCCGAATAGGCCTGGAGCTGTAAAGAACTGGAGCGAGGAAAGAATAGACGGTGAGAGATCGTGCCTCGAAGATATCGAAGAACACGAAGGAGATGACTATAGTGAACCGAGGTGGGGGCAGAGACAAACTGACTCAGAATATGAACCGGATAAGAGATGTCCGGACGAGTGACAGCTAGATAGACAAGACTGCCAACAAGATGACGATAACGCGTCGGATCAGGGAGAGGATCACCATCAGTAGCACGGAGGTGAACATTGAGCTCCATAGGAGTCTCAACAACGCGCTCGTCAGTAAGAGCAGCACGAGCAAGAAGATCCTGGATATACTTTTCCTGGGATATAAAAAAGCCATCAGAGTTAGAAGAGACTTCAATCCCAAGAAAGTAGCGAAGAGGTCCAAGATCAGACATAAGAAACTGCTCACTAAGACGGGCCTTTACAAAGGCAATATACTCGGGGTCATCCCCCGTGATGATCATGTCATCAACATAAAGAAGAAGAAGAGTCCGACCACGAGGAGAAAGGTGAATAAACAATGCGGGATCATGAGCACTTGCTAAAAAACCAGCAGCAGTGATCACAGAGGCAAAGCGCTCAAACCAGGCGCGGGGGGCTTGCTTAAGGCCATAGAGAGAGCGACGAAGACGACATACCATGCCATCAGGAACAGAATACCCAGGTGGTGGCTGCATGTACACCTCCTCACGCAGCTCACCATTAAGAAAGGCATTCTTAACATCAAGCTGAGATATAGACCAGTGGCGTGCAGAGGCAACGGCAAGAAGGGTACGAACAGTGGTCATATGAGCCACAGGAGCAAAAGTCTCGTCATAATCACGACCATGCTCCTGCTGAAAACCACGAGCCACAAGACGAGCTTTGTGACGCTCAAGAGAACCATCGGAGCGAGTCTTAACCTTGTAGACCCACTTACAAGTGATCGGACGGACTCCGGGAGGAAGAGAAACAAGATCCCAAGTACCAGTGCGTTCAAGAGCAGCAATCTCCTCTGCCATCGCAAAATGCCATTCAGGATGAACAACAGCCTGACGGTAAGAAGTCGGCTCAAGAACAGCAGCACCAGCGGTGGGAAATCCAAAGCGATCAACAGGCGGACGAGGACGAGAACGCAAGCCATAAGTAGGCTGAGAGGAAGATGACGACCCATCCACAGAGGCATCGACTGGTCGTGGACGACGAGTGTAATGCTGAGGAAGAGATGGAATAATAGAAGGAGGAATCGGCAAGGTAGAATCAGGGGGTGACGACGAAGAAGTCACCGGAGATGAAGGTGTAGAATCCGGTGACGAACTGGGAGAGGAGACCGGGGAGGAAGTCACCGGAGATGAAGGTGGAGAACCCGGTGACATGCTAGGCGAGGAGACCGGGGAGGATGGTGGCTGCAAGTCAACGAGATGTGGAGAAGGAGAGGAAGTGGAACGGAGAGGTACAGTGTCGGCAGGGGTGATAAGTGAGTCAGGAAAAGTGAGGAAAGAGATATCCTGCACTGAAAAAGTCGAGGAAGATGGGCGTGGGTAGAAGGGACGAGACTCTTCAAAAGTCACATCTCGAGAGATACGCATCCGACGACCAATAGGATCCCAACAACGATAGCCCTTATGCTCATCACTGTAGCCTAAGAAGACACACTCAACAGACTGAGCGGTCAGTTTGGTGCGTTCGCGAGGGGCAAGAAGAACATAGCAAACACAACCAAACGAGCGAAGCATCGAATAATCGGGAGAACGATCAAAAAGTCGCTCGAAAGGAACACCACCCTGTAGAGCAGCGGAAGGCTGTATATTGATAAGAGAGGTGGATGTGGAGACGGCCTCAGCCCAAAAATGAGGCGGGAGAGAGGCAGCAATCATCAATGCACGAGCCGTCTCAAGAAGATGTCGATGCTTTCGCTCAGCCACACCATTCTGAGCATGAGCACCAGGACAAGAGAATTGAGAGAGAGTCCCGTGCTCAGCAAGAACACCATGCAACGTCTTAGAGATATACTCGCCAGCGGAGTCAGCACGAAAAACACGAATGGGTGAAGAGAACTGAGTATGAACCATGGCAGCAAAACGCTTATAAATAGACAACACCTCAGAACGAGAAGTCATGAAATAAAGCCATGTGTAACGAGAGAAATCATCTATGAAAATAATATAGTATTTATGACCACCTTTCGAAGCCAAAGGGGCCGGACCCCATACATCAGAATGGACTAAATCGAAAGGACGCTTAGACACGGACTCACTATGTGAATATGGTAACTGAATCTGCTTGCCAAGACGACAACCCTGACACTCTAAAGAGACATCTCCTGAGACAGACCCCAGAAGGCCTCGACGAACTAAAGAAGACAACCGAGAACCACACAGATGACCAAGTCGATGATGCCACTGCTGGAAGGAACCAGTGACGGAGGCAACAGAAGCGGGAGAACTGGCGATGGTGGTGGCAGCAGAAGGAACATGAAGCCAGTCCAACTCCCAAAGACCCTGAGAATCACGGCGGCGAGGGCCAGCCCCAACCAGAGTGTGCGTGTGACGGTCCTGGACAGAACAAGAGTCAACGTCAAGGATGACGCGACAACCAGAATCCGTAAGTTGACCAGCAGAAAACAAATTCATGGTAAGTCGAGGAACATGAGCAACATAGCCCGATGCAGCAGACATTTTTTTTTTAGCAGAGATCGATGAAGGGGCAGCTGACAGTCGGCGGCTGAAGAACCGCAGGGTCAAGGGCCGGCAGGAGCTGCGTTGATTGGAGCCAGGAGATCAGGCCGGCTCTGATCTGAGTCCACACCGGATCAGGCCGGCTGGGATCAGGCCAGCTGGGAGCGATCCTGCCTGGGAGCGATCCTGCCTGGAGAACGAGGAGCGGGAGAGGAAGATCGGGCCGGCTGGAATCGCTCCTGCCTGGAGAACGAGGAGCGGGAGAGGACGATCGGAGAAGAGAGCAGTTGGGACCCGTTGACGGCCAGCTGCGAGCGGGACTAGGCCGATCGGGCTGGAGGTTGGATCCAGCCGGATCGACAGCACCCAGGGACGAATACCCGCGCGGGATCCAGGGATCGGGACCGGACTGGAGCGGCAGGATATCGGAGTCGGGGACCTGCGGGACGGGGCCCTGTTTCGATCGAGAAGGACGAGCTTCGAGCAGCCTGGTTCGGTTGGAGATCGATCAGGTGGAGATCGATCGGATGGATCAATCGCACGAGTTGCGCGTGCTATAAAATTGACCTAGCTCTAATACCATGTTAGGAATATGCAACTTGTATTCCCATGAGGCCATAGGCCGATATATATATACATGTACAGGTGTGGAACATATGCAGGAAACCCCTCATACAACGGGATAAATACAAAGGGGTACATGACTTATATTATAACTCTAACAATCAGCACGCTTTAGCCGTCCACTATGCGCCGGAGCTTCTGGAGGCCTGCGCGGAATATGCCCAAACCATCTCAGACAATGTTGGACAAGCTTCTCTTCAATCGGTGCTACCCCAACTCTATCTCGTATATCATCATTCCGGACTCGGTACTTCCTCGTGTGACCACACATCCATCTCAACATGCGCATCTCCGTCACACCTAACTGTTGAACATGTCGCCTTTTAGTTCTAACAAACCAATTTGAGAAAGTTGATTCCTGTTAAGCTTCATGCACTAGCCAACGCAACCAAAAGTCCAAACTTATGGAAAGGGCTAGGCAATCCACATATGCACTGCAACAATTCCCACTGAATCCCTTGTGGATCTTGTTACTCTTGGAATTGTGGGGACTCCTAGAAGGATACTTGGTATTCCAACGCCTCTCCAGCGAAGATTAGCACTCCCCCGAAGTGTGAACTTGGGATAAATCATTCGTCTCCGACTTAAGGTAATTTCATATTACTGTGATGCACATTTAGTTGAGTGGCCAACATGCTAATAATGGAGAGAGTACCGAAGCTTCTAAGACACAAAGACACATTGCTGACCATTTCCTCCATAAATCTATACAAGTTCATTCAATTAAAATTCATTACCTCCTTGAGCTTCATACGATCAAAATCGAGATTTGAATTTGTGGATGGATCTCTAAACCATTGGATAGCTTTTACTGCCGCAGAACATCCCATGGCATGAGCAGTGTAGGAATGGCCATGTAAAAGCGCTGTAAGCTGGACACATTATAAAAACTTATGAGTGCCTCCAGCCCCATATTTACTGTAATCATTTTCCGCATAACATAAAAAATGATGTTCTTAGTTTATTGAAGCCTGAGCACACAGAAACACATCCAAAATATACCTTAGAGTCACTTTTGAAGGCCTCAAAAACTGCTTCTGTTGTTACCGTTGCAGCTAAGGGTACTATCCCACCAGTCATCAATTTAGCATAGCATGCAACATCAGGTAAGCAGCCGAGCAACTCTGAAGCAGACTGAGAAAGAAAGAAGTTGTCATGATTTCTGGAAGGCGTGAGCTAACTTTTATCATGTATTATCCGCGAAGATTGTTGCGATCTGTTACCTCCACACCAAGACGCCAGAACCCTGTAAAGACCTCATCGAATATGACAGGTATTTTTCGGTCTCTACACTCATGGACAAGTACTCGCTGGAAAAGTGGATCTATCATGTGCATTCCCCCAGCACCTTGTATCACTGCATGACTAGGAGTTAACGAGGACCAAACATTACAGCAACATACGAAACAGAAAAAAAAACAAGCAATTATACAGTTCCTACATGTACATACCAACAAACGGGAGAACAAAAACTTGTGTGGAGTAAGCACATACTCTCACCTCTAGCCGACTGTGTGACGCAAGGTTTTCAGAATCTCAATTGTGGCATATGATTCTGCGTTTCTGCAACCCTAGATTGGCACAGCGACCCTAACAGTTCTGCATTGTTTCTAAGATTTGTGATCCTAGATTCTAAATCGATTATATGATGTGTGATCCTACCATGGGACCTCCAATTCAACTCAATATAAATCAAGGCATATGTCAAACAGTGAATATCCAAGCAGTTCACTCGGCTGATGGAGAACAATGTACTTGCCTGGTTCTATAATAAGTGCTGCAATATGCTCTGTGTTACTTGACACGGAATATTCTGAAAGTTGTTGGGATATGTAGGTTGAGTATAAATCAGCTGCAGCTGATGAGTCCCTACTATTGCAAAAGACTTCAGCTAATGAAGGAAAACCTGCAATTTCAGTTGTCAGTCCAAATATATAAGTTATGTTAAAATTACACATATATAATCTGACTTCTCAAACGAGTTACCGACATTTATCACCAGGGCTCAGATGACAGTTCTGTATCGACGGGGGCAAAGAAAGTGCGCATGTCCCATTTCTTATGAACACTGTTGGAGGATCTAGAAAAAGTCCCCGCCCAGAATACCTGCAGAAAAACCCTTAAATGAGAGATTCCACATTTACTTATTTTGAAACTGATAGCAAGAAAGGGGCTTAGAGGAACAGCAGTTCTATGTCTTGATAGAAATATGTACTGTGTCTGCAGACAAATCAAGATATGAAAGGGAAACAGTAGTGCAAAAAAATGGCAATAGTTGGGAAAGACAGTCATCAGAAAAAGGTGTGAATATTTCTAAGCATGCAGGATATGAGTGAAACTGAACTTGATGCATACCATGGCTGCTGAAGGAACGATGTATAGGCTGATGGAGCTTGAGCTTCCATAGCACCCAGGGTATCACCATGATATGAACCTTTTAGAGCAAGGACCTAGAGATCAAAGAATTCAATTAATATGTCAACATATAAGAAGGGATGAAAATGAGGATTTAGATATTTCTGGTCCAGACTACCTTGTTTGCCTCTAGATATAGTTATGAATTACTGACCAATGAGAACAAACAAGTTGGACATTGTGAGGAACTAAATTACACAGTGGTAAATAATGAAACCAGGCAAAAACATCATTGATTCTTCATAATACTATGAATATAGGAGTTGTTTTTATGGAGTGTTTGAATCTAGTCGAAACTGAAATTAATTTTAACGATCCAAATCCCAGGCCTCTCGTATATAAAAGGACCTTTAGAGTTATGAGTTTTATTACCCTATTCATGAATTTGGAGTTCTATTCACCTAATTTTCCAAATTCCGCATGTTAACAACTGTAGATGACCACAGCATCCACCATGCAGTGTGTAAGCCCTACATCAGTCACCAGTGCCATCAGCAGAAGTGAAGGTTCTTAGGTGTGACAGAAGTTTTGGAAGATGGTGAGGACAGAAGTATAGATGTGACATTTGACAATGACTTAAGAAGGAAATGGGGGTCAGTAAGCCAAATAAAAGAGTTCGAGGGGTACGTTTGCCAGTGTTGATAGCATATGTGGGGTCCTCGCAAGTGGCTGATTCCAGAAATTGGCTGGAATCCCTAAATGGCTATGGGTCTGCAGCATAAGTTTCCAATCACATACCACACCTCTCCAAATCTACCATGCTCAGTAAGGTGTTAGTACATCTATATTTCTCAGAGATATCCCAATGTCCAGTTGATATGTGCAATGAGCGAGGTTGATGCTCTAATGGTTCAAAAGGAAGATTGGACTAATTAGATTAGTTTCACGCCACTGTCCAGTTTGAGAATAAGACCACAAGATCTTTCCCATGGATGTGAGCAACAGGATCAAGTACATCTCAAATATGGGAGAATTTGCCCAAGCGCTTGGATTGGAAGGATCTAACAATCCTAGATACAAGTCTATCCATAAGAGGCCAAAGTTGTCCACTAAAGATATGAAGTGTCTCTACAAGGAGAAAATACCTGCAAAGAACTATTGGAAAACCACAGGTCTTCTTCCCAGACTTTACACTTCGAACTACCTGCTAAGATTGACTCTTGATCCAAACGTAGATGACACAACCAACATTAGAGGGCACCCAACGAAGCTAATGGCCAACCTTGATAAGGTTACTCCATTCAATCTCATGGAATACATATGTGAGTGCATAAGAGAGGCTTCACAAGATCAATCAAGAAGTTGCCCATTTGCTCCTTATAGTCAAAAGCTTATAGATCATGTGGTGCAAGATCGAAAGTTCAAGACAGATCGTGTGCACATGGTTTACAATCCTGAGAAAGAGAAGCCCACGTTGAAGACGAGGAAGCTCCACCTTCTAAAGAAATTCCTCAAGTGAAGATTCAAGATGAAGGAGAAGGAATTTCATCTGCTGCTCCTAAGCCACCACTCTTTTCACAATCTACCAACTTGACCGTTCAAATCCCCATTAGGGTACCGAATTAAGGTATTTAGCGTTTGCTACTCTTTGCCATAGACACGAAAATCAGTGAGACCTCAGACTTGTATGCGTCATCGAAACCTGACTGCGTTAATCAAGAATTTTGATTTATACCTGCAATTTACATTGCATATCTCCAATTCTCACTTGTTCTTCGGTTGCATGTAGGGATTGATCCTCATGATCAGGTGGACTGTGTTTCCAACACTGTCAATAACCATAGCATAGTTGGTTTAGTGACTGCTAAGGCACACCGCTGAGTGTTCAGTGTAGTTGGGTCATCAAAGTCTCCAACAAAATCGATACTATCTCATTGAAAGATTGGGACACCTTGTACCTATCACGTGGTATCAGATTTCCAGGTTGCTCGGTGAGATTTTCCAACAAAATTGTACTCAAGATTAACTTTTGTTCTTTATACCTATAGTCCATGAAAAAGCCAAAAACATTAGGGTTAGATCGTCCTGTCCAACCAGTCTGAGCTGTCACAACTTTTCTTTTCAGTGCATTCCATCTTTGAGTTTTCGTCTGCATCGTCATGTAGAGTTGTAGGTTTTAGGTTCTAGTCCTTTATAGTTTTGAGTTCTGTTCACACTAGTCACGCCACCGCCACCGCACCATCAGCCCCTCCACTGCCGACTACCGACATCCATCAAATTCCAGTACGTCCCCGCCACCGCCCCTCAGTCATAATCATGCTTCCGGTTGCTTGCATCTTCACTCCGCCCAATTGGATTTTTTTTTTTTTGGATCCGACTAGACTAGAACTAGTCTCTAAACACATGATCACCCAAATCCCTACACTATTGGGTAGATCAAGAAAGGAGTGAATATGAGGATCACCAAACAATGCAACCTGCCATTTTCTTTGGGCAAACATTATCGCTCAAATGTGTTGTGTGATGTGGTTGACATGGATGCCAGTCATGTTCTTGGGAGACCTTAGCAATTTGATGTGGATACTACACACAAAGGCAAGAAAAATTCCTACTCTTTTATTTGGAAAAAGAGAAAGATCATTATTCTATGAAACAAAACTAATGGTAATATCTTTAAGGACAGGACGAAGGGAGAAGTATGTTAACTATCTCCCACACCTCTAATGAGTTTATGGAAGACTTGAAGGAGGCAGATTTGTGTGATGCACTTATTGTAAAAGGAGAAGAGCACCCGGTTGTTAAAATTCCAGCAAAGGTATGTGGCCTATTAGCAGAATTTCATAACATACTTGGGGAGCCACAAGGCCTACCACCGATGAGGGGGATTCAACATAGAATCGACTTAATTCCGGGCGCAAGTCTTCCTAATCTTCCACACTATCGAATGAGCCCAAAAAGCATGATATATTGAATGAGAAAGTGGAGGAATTGCTGCAAAAGGGGCACATTCGAGAAGGTATTAGCTCATGTGTTGTACCAGCCCTGCTCATGCCCAAGAAAGATGGATCTTGGCGAATGTGTATGGATAGTAGTCATTAACAAGATCACCATAAGGTATAGATTCCCTATTCTCCATCTGGACGTATGTTGGATCAACTTAGTGGAGCAAGAGTATTCACAGAGCTAGATTTAAGAAGCAGATATCATCAAATTTGTATCAGACCAGGGGATGCGTGGAAGCTTGCTATCCATGTGCCAGAGCTATGAGTTGGTCGCGGTTTTCACCTCTGGCCTACCCCAACTTGTTTGGGACTAAAGGCTTTGCTGTTGTTGTTGTTTGTCGTATCTGACCCGGGGATGAATGGAAAACAGCCTTCAAAACAAAGGAAGGGTTGTTTGAAGGAAGGCTTTGCTGTTGTTGCTGTTGTTGTTGTTTGTCGTATCTGACCCGGGGATGAATGGAAAACAGCCTTCAAAACAAAGGAAGGGTTGTTTGTGTACATGTATATATACTGGCCTATGGCCTGCTGGAAATACAAGTTGCATATTCCTAACATGGTATTAGAGCCTTAGGGTTTCTTTTTTAGCACGCGCAACTCGTGCTCTCGATCCAATCTACCGTCCATGCAGCCGCCGCCCTTCTTCTCTTGGCCAGCGCTGCTCTTCGGTGCCTTCACCACTGCAGGTCAACCCTGCTCTTGCGCCGTCGCTGTCCCGTCTCATCCGCAGGTCCGCCTGCTGCTGCTATCTACCCAGACGCTGGTCAACGCATCTGGCTTCTCGTGTTGGATCTAGCTCGCCGCTGCCTGCCTCAAGCCGCCCGAGCACTTCAGCCCGAGCGATCTCGTCGGCAGATCCAGTCCGTCTCCCGCAGATTTGTCCGAGCCGCCAGCAGTTGAGCCGCCCGAGCCCTCCCGTCCCGTCCGAGCTGCCCGCAGACGCTCACCCGCCAGGCTCACCTGCCGCTCGATCCATCTGCCGCTTGACGCGCCCGCTGCACGTGGACTCCGCCTCGCGTGGAGCCGTGGGCGTGTTCGACCCGCCTCTTGGTGCTAGACTACTTTTGCTAGTCACGCGTGTGCGCTAGCTGTGTGGTCTTCCGTCTGCCTTTCTGTTGATCAGTGAAAAAAAATGTCTACGGCGTCCGACTATGTTGCAGTTCCTCGCTGTCCGGTGATCTTTGATGGTACTAACTACACCGAGTTCGTCGGATTTATGCGCATTCATATGTGTGGTATTCGTCTTTGGGGCGTTCTTTCTGGCGAGGTACCTTGTCCCCCGTGTCCGGTTGCTCCTGTGGCTCCTACTGCGTCGATGCCACCGGTTCTTGCTGCCGATGCTGATCAAGCTGCGAAGGATGCAGCTAAGCTTGCAGATGACGCCGCCGTCCATGCTTATGATGAGCAGGTTTTGATTTATGAGGAGGCTCTTCAGACTTATCATGAGGCTCTTTCTGCTTACACTCAGTGGCTTGATGAGGATGCCCGTGCCGCAGCTATTCTCACTGCTAGTGTTCTGCCTCAGTTTGCCTCTGAGTTCTTGGGGCTCCCTACCGTATCTGAGATGTGGACCCGTCTCCGTCAGCGCTATCGGCCCTCTGGTGATGCCTTATATTTGTCTGTGGTCCGGCAGGAACATGCTCTTCAGCAGGGTGACTCCAGTGTTGATGATTTCTATGCACAGAGTTCTGCTATCTGGCGTCAGCTTGATTCTCTCCGCATTGCTGGTTGCCGTACTAGTCAGTGTTGCCAGGCTGTGCGGGCTGATTTGGAGTTCCATCGTGTCTACGAGTTCTTATCTCGGCTCCGTAAGGAGTTTGAGCCCGAGCGTACTCAGTTGTTTGCTCGTGGTCGTATCTCCCTCATGGAGGCGCTTTCTGAGATTCGTGCCGAGGAGACTCGCCTACGTGGTGCTGGTCTACTTGAGGTTCCCTCTGTGCTTGCTGCTCGAGTTCCTGTTATGTCGCCTGCTGCACCGACCCCATCCCGCTCCAGTGCTCCTCCGCTCTTGCCTACTCCTACAGGCGGCCAGGGTCGGTCTCGTCCTCACTGCGGCTACTGCAATATGGATGGTCATGTTGAGTCTCAGTGCTTCCAGAGGAAGAAACACCTGCGTAAGGCGCGATCATCAGCTTCAGGGACTTCTTCTACTTCGACATCTTCAGCCACCGCCTTGACTAAGCAGGATATTCTGCGACTTAAGCGTCTGCTTGCCGCTTCAGGTTCTCCTTCGACGGGTATTGCAGCTTCTGTGACTGATGCTTCTCGCACTGAGCAACCACCCTCTACACAGTCAGGTACATCCTCGTGGGTTCTGGACTCCGGAGCTTCTTTTCATATGTCTTCTCATTCTTCAAATTTGTCATCTCTTAAATTGCTTGATTTTCCTGTTCATGTACTCACTGCTGATGGTACTCCTATTTCTGTTGCTAGTTGAGGCAATCTTATCACACCTTACTCTGTTAAGAATGCCTTTCTTAATGGTGAGCTGCATGAGGAGGTATACATGCAGCCACCACCTGGGTATTCTGTTCCTGATGGCATGGTATGTCGTCTTCGTCGCTCTCTCTATGGCCTTAAGCAAGCCCCCCGCGCCTGGTTTGAGCGTTTTGCCTTTGTGGTAACTGCCGCTGGTTTTTCAGCGAGTGCTCATGATCCAGCATTGTTTGTCCACCTTTCTCCTCGTGGTCGAACTCTTCATCTTCTCTATGTTGATGACATGATCATCGCTGGCGACAACCCCGAGTATATTGCCTTTGTAAAGGCCCATCTTAGTGAGCAGTTTCTTATGTCCGATCTTGGACCTCTTCGCTACTTTCTTGGGATTGAAGTCTCTTCTACCTTTGATGGCTTTTTTATATCCCAGGAAAAGTATATACAGGATCTTCTTACTCGTGCTGCTCTTACCGATGAGCGCATTGTTGAGACTCCCATGGAGCTCAATGTTCACCTCCGTGGTACTGATGGTGACCCCTTGCCTGACCCGACGCGTTATCGTCATCTTGTTGGGAGTCTTGTCTATCTAGTTGTCACTCGTCCGGATATCTCTTATCCGGTTTATATTCTGAGTCAGTTTGTCTCCGCTCCCACTTCGGTTCACTATAGTCACCTCCTTCGTGTTCTCCGATATCTTTGAGGCACGATCTCTCACCGTCTATTCTTTCCTCGCTCCAGTTCTTTACAGCTTTAGGCCTATTCAGATGCTACGTGGGCTAGTGATCCCTTTGATCGCCGTTCACTTTCTGCTTACTGTGTTTTTCTTGGTGGTTCTCTCATTGCCTGGAAGACGAAGAAACAGACTGCAGTTCCCGTTCGAGTGCAGAGGCTGAGTTACAAGCTATGGCTCTTTTAACGACAGAGGTGACTTGGTTATGGTGGTTACTTCAGGATTTTGGTGTTTCTGTTACTACGCCTACTCAGCTCTTATCTGACAGTACAGGTGCTATTAGCATTGCGCGCGATCCTGTAAAGCATGAGCTCACCAAGCATATTGGTGTTGATGCTTTCTATGTGCGCGCTGGTGTGAAGGATCAGGTTATTGCTCTTCAGTATGTGCCTTCTGAGTTACAGTTGGCGGATTTTCTGATGAAGGCCCAGACTAGAGCGCAGCATGGCTTCTATCTCTCCAAACTCAGTGTTGTTAATCCACCATGAGTTTGAGGGGGGGTGTTAGAGTGTATATATATATAGCCATGTAACCTTTCGTATTTACCCTATTGTATAAGGGGTTTCCTGCATATATTCCACACCTGTACATGTATATATACTGGCCTATGGCCTCCTGGAAATACAAGTTGCATATTCCTAACAGTTTGAATGACTAGTCATGCCATTTGGACTCTCAAATGCACCAAGTACCTTTATCCACCTGATGAATCAAGTCCTTCGACCCTTCTTATCCCACTTTGTTGTGGTCTATTTCGATGACATCTTGATCTATAGCAAGGATGAGGATGAACACTATGATCACATCCGAAAGGTGCTAGAAGTACTAAGGGAAAATGAGCTCTACGTCAACTTGAAGAAATGTGTTTTCCTGCAAACACAACTTCTTCTCCTAGGATTCATCATAACATGTGACGGTATTCTTGTTGATAACTCTAAGGTTGAAGCAATCCGAGAATGGCCAACTCCGAAGACCATTTCATAAGTAAGAAGTTTTCATGGCCTTGCAACTTTCTATAGGCAGTTTGTGAAGAATTTCAGCACTATCATGGCACCAATTACCGAGTGCTTGAAGAAAGGGAGGTTCTAATGGACAGAACCGGCTGAAGTTAGTTTCAATGAGGTCAAGCAAAAACTCTCACAAGCTCCTGTCTTGGTGCTACCTGATTTCAACAAGACTTTTGAGTTGGAGTGTGACGCAAGTGGAGTAGGCATTGAAGCTGTTCTATCTCAAGAAAGGAAGCCCATTGCTTTCTTTAGTGAGAAGTTAAACGAGGCTAGACAGAAATGGAATACTTATCAGCAAGAATTGTATGTCGTTTTTAGAGCTTTGAAAACTTGGGAAGTCTATATGCTGCCTAAAGAGTTTGTCGTCTACACTGACCATCAATCCTTGAAGCATTTTAGAAATAAAGAACATGTTGATCGCATGCTAACAAGATTGGCAATATATCTGGAGAGGTTTAACTATCTCATCGTGCATAAATCTTGAACGACTAACCGAGTGGCCGATGCTTTGAGTCGTTGCGCATGCCTCTTGACTTCTTCTGAGGTTGAACTTTCAGGCATGGATCAAATAAGGAGTTGTATGAGGATGACGAAGACTTTGGCCATGTTTGGGTAAAACACATCAGGGCTAGCCATTAGGTGATGACTATTTGATGCAAGATAGCAATCTCTTCAAAAATGATCGTTTGTGCATTCCAAGAAGTTCTCTACGTGACAAACTGGTCAGAGAACTCCATTCAAGAGATCTTAGTGGCCATGTTGGACGTGACAAGACTACCGCTAACCTGGAAGCTCGTTACTTTTGGCCACAACTAAAGAGATGCTGGAAAGTTTGTTCAGCGATGCCCGATATCTCAAACTTGCAAAGGCCAAATTCAAAACACAGGGTTATACATGCCTTTGCCTGTTCCTGTTGCTCCATGGGAGGACATCTCTATGGACTTCGTCTTGGGTTTGCCAAGAACAAGACGACGGAGTGATGCCGTGTTTGTGGTCGTGGTCGTGGTCATGGATAGATTCTCTCAGATGGCTCATTTCATCCCGTGCCACAAGACAACGGATGCTCATCATGTGGCAAACCTATTCTTTTGGGAAGTGGTCAGACTTCATGGAGTTCCAAGGTCCATCGTCTCAGACCGTGATAGCAAGTTTCTTGTTGCATTTTGGCTCACTTTGTGGAAGCAATTCAACACTAAATTGAAATTTTCGCACTGCCCATCCACAAACAGATGGACAAACTGAAGTGGTGAACAAATTTTTGGGTAATCTGATCCGGTACATTTGTGGAGAAAGAAAGGGACAATGGGATTTGACTTTATCTCTTGCAGAGTTCTCCTACAATAACTCCAAGCATAGATCAACAGGAAGGAGTCCTTTTTCTGTTGTCTACACTAAAGTTCCAACACATGTGGTGGACCTGGTGAAGCTACCATCAAGGGGAAACTCAAAATCAGCATTGTCCTTTGTTGATAATTACACTGAGTTATTTGAAGAAATTTGTGGTGTTTTGGAAGCACAAAATCAGAAATATAAACAACTTGCTAACTGCAAAAGGAGGCCGAAATCATTCCAAATTGGTGATAAGGTGATGGTCTACGTCCGAAAAGAGAGGCTGCCTTTAGGTGTTAAAGGGAAGCTTAGGCAGCGAAGGTATGGGCCCTTCTCTATTGTCAGGAAGATAAATGATAATGCTTATGCGATAGATCTTCCAAGTGACATAGGTATATCCAACACTTTCAATGTTGCAGACTCGACTCTCTACCATCCAGAAGAAGCGCTCTATGAAGATAACTCGAGGGCTGAGTTCCAAACAACCAGGGAAGAATGATGAGGAACACTAGATGAGGAAAAAGAAAATAAAATAAAATCGTATGTCAGATTTGTTTGGCTACTTCTAGATGCTCCCACGCTACTATAGTATTTCTTATCTTTTCTACCCTACCTACTATTTTCTAGAGTCCTCTAGTTGTGAGTAGCTATGAGTAGAATGGTGAATCTTAAGTAATGTTTTCTAAAGTGTTCTAGCCATTAGTAGAAGTATGTGAAGGCTTCCCAAAGCCCTATAAATAGAGGTCCTCACCTCTAGTTTGTACCCAGACTATGCACCCCCACTACCTACTAGTTAGTTGCACGTGCTTTGCACGTCAATACTTAATCATGCACAATAATAACAAATAACTCAGCAGGGCACGGCTCACACAACATTTTTCCATTTTTCAATGAGTATTGCAAAAAAAAAGGTCCATGAATGTTATAAATAAAGCATAACATAGGAGTGATGATATAATAGACAAATTAGTCATTGTTTATTCAGGTAAAACTGATATATAATTAATTCAAAGATTTTGTTATTTCTTAGTTGTGTGAAATTGCAAATGAGACCAGTCGATTTCACCTAACGTCTGATGCCCGAGATAGGTGCGCTTGCTAGGCCGAGCCAGGAGTGTCGGAACCGGGGACGACGCGAAAAACATCACTGTCGGTGGAGGGGAGTCATAGGTTGATGGGTTCGGGTGCAATGGGGGTGGCGGGAGCTCGCCGACATGGAATTGGTGAGTTTTAGAGGGAGGCCAAGAAGGCAGAGGAGGTGGAGTCTAGAGGGCAAGGCAGTGCTTTGTTGGGTCAGCGTTGGGCGATGGTTACATAAAGAAGAGAAAGAACACGAAAATGAGGGGGAATATGAAGTTCTAGCCGATGGACCTGAATCGGACTGGGGACAAAACTTACGAAAATAAATTGTTTTTAGGCACGTGACATGTAGGTTGCCCCTAAATGCAACATTTGAGGGAGTTCTTAAATTTCTTTTTGCTTGTCATTTTATCTAGAGATATTTTTCACATGCCCTTTACCCCAGTCAGTGCACGGTGTTAATAAAACCCGAAATAAACCATTTATCTCTTTATCCTATACTTGTGTTACATTCTTTTATTTTTTCCTTTCAGATAGTTTCCAACATGTAAATTTGATCCTTATGTAGGCCCATATAGCGGACGATGTGAACGATACACAGGTGCAACATTAATAAATATTAAAAATATTAATAGAATTTTTTTAAAATATTAAAATAATCACAACTCACTCATCTTAAATCTAACACGAAAATGATAATAAATTATTTTGGGACGTTCTACAATATGCGGTTCGCTTTTTAATCTAAGACACCTATGTGCTTTATGAAATAATTGTATCATCAACATATATTTGTTCAGATATTGGTTTTGATATACAGAAAATCGTCTATTCATATTATGTCCATGATCCTTATGTCAGGCCCATCTGATGAATGTAGTTTGGAAGGTATAAAACTTCAAATTATTTGTCGGGGATAATACATATTTAATTGTGTGCACACATTATTTAAATATAGTTTGATAAGCAATGTAATAATAGAAGAAATGTAAAATTATATTTACCTTAAGAGAAGCATACCTGAAAATAAGAACGGAAAAGCATATTGGCAGGGAGACCAGCAGGACGTTTTTCTTTGCTTTTTTTTACAGCGAACAAATCAACACAGATAGGTGTTCATTTTTTATTATCCAGCCAAATCGTAGAGACTTGAAGCATTTTGAGGTTAGACTTTTTTTGCCTGTAGGTTTCTACCGAGTTGGCCTTTCCTTCGCTTTGCAGGTTGTGCAGAGAATCAGGCAGAGTAGCTATCAATTGTTTTTAATAAAAAGAATCCTCTGGAGCTTACTGGAACGATGCAGAATAGGCACCATATGTTACATGCTCAGTCCCAGTCTGGAGGCTACCATGTGCGCATGCAGGAGCCAACTGCACCATGGCGAATCCCCGGAATAACAGCCGTTGGATTTTCTTATCCAACGGTATATATTGCACCAGAATCCAAGCAAACAAACGTGAGCCATTCGATTGAAACTATCCAACGGTCCATATTGTGAGTTACTCGTATACTATATAGTAGTATAGATAGTATAGATAATAGAACTTGGTGTTGTTATCTAAGATCTTGGACTAGATCTTGCGTTCTAGGAGTTTTGGATTGAACTCCTGCTGCCATATCGGCCCTGTCTCCGCCTCTAGAGTGATATCTAGCGCAGCACGTTGAAGTTGTTCCTTCAACACTTGTGTTGTACACATTGTAGCAGCAAGGTGGAGTTACTCCTCCACAACCTTATGCTGCTCCAGAAACCTAAAAACAATGAGGATAAGTACTTTTAGTATAAGAGCAGCAAACCTTTAACTGAATATTCCTTTCGTTGGTGATACTCTTGTCACTATCGAGTAGAATTCCATGATCAAGTGAAAACTTGCGAAATGCCATCTTCAGAGCTATTTCAATTGCCGTTGATCCATTGTCCGAATAATAAACTCTGGAAGCCCAATCTGACCAACAAATTACAAGGAAGCTATGTGCAATGAACAAAATGTTCCTGAGCAATGTGACTTGAATAACAGGACACTAACAATGAAACAAGAACAACTGAAACATTATTATCTCAGCAAACCAGAAATAATGTTTTTGTGTGGAAAATTTAAAGATCAATATGAGTCAGATAAGCACATATCATTTGTTCACAAATGTGCCCATTTTGTTGTCTCCTTTCTTCAGGTAAGCACAATTATCTACCAATCTACTCCCTCCGTTCCTAAATATATGTCTTTTTAGAGATTTCAATATAGACTACATACGAATGTATATAGACATATTTTACAGTGTAGATTCACTCATTTTGCTCCGTATGTAGTCCATACTGGAATCTCTGAAAAGACTTATATTTAGGAACAGAGGGAGTAGTAATGTTGATAACCAAATTTGGCAATCAATACTTGGAAGGCGAGAAAGAGAGAAAAAAAAGGAAGTCACCCATACGGAAAGAGATTATATGGCCAAATCAGATAAACATATGTTAAGATTAGGAATCCTACTCTCCTATGGCAAGACCAGCCGTCTATAGACATGTGAAGGGTGATGGCCGATTGGACAACAAACAATCAAAAGAAATCAATCTAATACTTTATCTTTCATCTACTTCTCCTTTATTGTAGTTTGTTGCTTCTCTTTCTCTTCGTCTTCAACGGCAACAAACCTCGAGGCTGCCAGGCGGACCTAGGACAGCTCATTGCCGCCGCATGCCCTAGCGGGGTCCCTCCTGGCAAGACCTCGCCGGTGTGTCTTGCGTATCGCTCTCCTGGTGAGGCTCCTCCAGTGACGACTCTTGTGTATCACGCTCAACGCCAAAGGCACATGGTGACGTATTCGTGTGAGAAGACGCTTTTTGGCGACTCTGCGGGGGGGGGGGGGGGGGGGGGGGGGACTTTGAACGGTCCATTATGTGATATA
The DNA here is from genome assembly GCF_056163025.1 of Triticum urartu. Taxonomy (NCBI): domain Eukaryota; kingdom Viridiplantae; phylum Streptophyta; class Magnoliopsida; order Poales; family Poaceae; genus Triticum; species Triticum urartu. Next base: position 162,409,810 of record NC_141878.1, on the reverse strand, counting down.
AATACCCAATTTACTTATGTGGATGTAAATAATTCATATGTTGGTGTTGCTAGATCCTTTGATGATCATATTGTATCAGCTAGCCCTAGAATTTTCAATTGCACATTTGATTACATGCAAGAGCCGATGCAAAGTACGAGTACTTAACATTCTTATGATATTGGCAAGATGCAACATGTGTATTTGAACTCTCATGCATTGGCAACCCCACAGATCCATATATCGATGAACAACATGATTAGTTAATCATTATGAGACATCTCAAACTCTCATGTACCGACAACCCCACAAATCCATATGCAGATGAACAACATGATTAGTTCAGTTAATCATTACGAGACATCTCGAACTCTCATGCATCGGCAATCCCACAAATCCATATGCCGATGAAAAATGTGTTCAGTTCAGTTAATCATTATGAGAGATCTCATGTTAGGAATTTCAACCCATGCAAGAGGATATTTCACTGTTTTATACATCAACAATTAACTCACAATATGCGAGTCTACCATTAAACACATCAATGGATGGGAGAACAGGCCATGCTACTGCTAGTTATTCAGCTAATTACCTTCAACTGTCATGTGATACCCCTCATGTTACTAATTTTCAGCACCATATGCAAATGTTAATATCCATAATTCGGCACCACACCTTCACAACGATCATAACCGAATGAGTAAAAGTTCTGCAGGAGTGTGTATGCCTTCACCTAGTACCATAGCATATTATATGTCCCCTACACAATTGCAAAGTTTCGGCATCACCCATATCTCATTGCCTAATTATGAGTGAACAGCTTTACCGCTGCACCAAGGTATAATAATGCTCTTTGCCTTGAACAAATAAAAAGGGGGCAGATTCCAGATTATGTTGCAATACGGGTAGAATTAAGGAAGAAAGAAAGGTATGCCATTTGATAGAGTTGATGAGAAGAGTGATTCAAATGATAAGGGTAGTTCGGTTATTGGAGGGCCAAATCAAATTGTACATGTTTCGGATCTATCAAATCAAAAGAAGCAAGCTTGGTTGAGCAAGGACATGGCAAGACGATCGTGCTTGATTTTTTTGGAGTTAAGGGAGCTTTCATTCTTTCAAGAAGAGAAGACAGGCGTGCGTGCCTAGACTGTAAGGTGATACCTGGAGAGAGTGTTGTACCTCAGCATAAGCTGGTGGTTGCTGACTTCCGCTTTCGGATTCATGTCCAGCGGGATAAGCGTGCCAAAGTCGCTAGACCGAAGTGGTGGAGGCTCAAGGGGGAGGTAGCCCAGGCGTTCAAGGAGAGGGTCATTAAGGAGGGCCCTTGGGAGGAAGGAGGGGATGCGGACAATGTGTGGATGAAGATGGCGACTTGCATTCGTAAGGTGGCCTCGGAGGAGTTTGGAGTGTCCAGGGGAAGAAAAAGCGAAGATAAGGATACCTTGTGGTGGAATGATGATGTGCAGAAGGCGATTAAAGAGAAGAACGATTGTTTCAGACGCCTATACCTGGATAGGAGTGCAGACAACATAGAGAAATACAAGATGGTGAAGAAGGCCGCAAAGCGAGCTGTCAGTGAAGCAAGGGGTCTGGCGTATGAGGACCTCTACCAATGGTTAGGCACGAAGGAAGGCGAAAGGGACATCTATAAGATGGTCAAGATCTGAGAGAGGAAGAGGACGGATATTGGCCAAGTCAAATGCATCAAGGACCGAGCAGACCAACTCTTGGTGAAGGACGAGGAGATTAAGCATAGATGGCGGGAGTACTTCGACAAGTTGTTCAATGGGGAGAATGAGAGTTCTACCATTGAACTGGACGACTCCTTTGATGAGACCAACATGCGTTTTGTGCGGCGAATCTAGGAGTCTGAGGTCAAGCAGGCTTTAAAAAGGATGAAAGGAGGCAAGGCGATGGGCCCAGATTGTATCCCCATTGAGGTGTGGAAAGGCCTCGGGGACATAGCGATAGTATGGCTAACCAAGCTTTTCAACCTCATTCTTTGGGCAAACAAGATGCCAGAAGACGGAGTATATTAGTACCAATCTTCAAGAACAAGGGGGTGTTCAGGGTTGTACTAATTACCGTGGAATTAAGCTGATGAGCCATACAATGAAGCTATGGGAGAGAGTCATTGAGTACTGCATAAGAAGAATGACAAGCGTGACCAAAAATCAGTTTGGTTTCATGCCTGGGAGGTCAACCATGAAAGCCATTTTCTTGGTACAACTTATGGAGAGATACAGGGAGCAAAAGGACTTGCATATGGTGTTCATTGACTTGGAGAAGGCCTATGATAAGATACCACGGAATGTCATGTGGTGGGCCTTGGAGAAACACACAGTCCCAGTAAAGTACATTACCCTCATCAAGGACATGTACGATAATGTTGTGACAAGTGTTCGAACAAGTGATGTCGACACTGATGACTTCCCGATTAAGATAGGACTGCATCAAGGGTCAGCTTTGAGCCCTTATCTTTTTGCCTCGGTGATGGACGAGGTCACAAGGGATATACAAGGAGATATCCCATGGTGTATGCTCTTTGCGGATGATGTGGTGCTAGTTGACGATAGTTGGACGGGGGTAAATAGGAAGTTAGAGTTATGGAGACAAACCTTGGAATCGAAAGGGTTTAGGCTTAGTAGAACTAAAACCAAGTACATGATGTGCGGTTTCAGTACTACTAGGTGTGAGGAGGTTAGCCTTGATGGGCAGGTAGTGCCTCAGAAGGACCCCTTCCGATATTTGGTGTCAATGCTGCGGGAGGATGGGGGTATTGATGAAGATGTGAACCATCGAATCAAAGCCGGATGGATGAAGTGGCGACAAGCTTCTGGCATTCTCTGTGACAAGAGAGTGCCACAAAAGCTAAAAGGCAAGTTCTACAGGACAGCGGTTCGACCCGCAATGTTGTATGGCGCCGAGTGTTGGCCGACTAAAAGGCGACATGTTCAATAGTTAAGTGTGGCGGAGATGCGTATGTTGAGACAGATGTGTGGCCACACGAGGACGGATCGAGTCCGGAATGAGGATATACGAGATAGAGTTGGGGTAGCACCGATTGAAGAGAAGCTTGTCCAACATCGTCTGAGATGGTTTGGGCATATTCAGGGCAGGCCTCCAGAAGCTCCAGTGCATAGCGAACGGCTAAAGCATGCAGAGAATGTCAAGAGAGGTCGGGGTAGACCGAATTTGACATGGGAGGAGTCCTTTAAGAGAGACCTGGAGGATTGGAGTATCATCAAAGAACTAGCTATGGACAAGGGTGCGTGGAAGCTTGCTATCCATGTGTCAGAGCCATGAGTTGGTCGCGAGATCTTATGGGTTTCAGCTCTAGCCTACCCAACTTATTTGGGACTAAAGGCTTTATTGTTGTTGTTGTTGTAAGAGAGCTTTCATTCTGCACCATGAGTTTCGTGCCAAAGAAATTGGCGAGCATCAACAACAAACATATGTAGCCAAACAAAGTTCGGTTGACATGAAACATTAGAGTGATGAGGCACAAGATCCAGAAGAAGAGGACAGGGTGTTGGAGAGCCATCAGAAAGCGGAGCAAGATATCATTCAAATCACGCAATCATCGTGCTTCCCCAACATATTTGAACAGGTACATCTGACAACTAATTTACCTATTTGCAAATTTGGTCGTATATTTTTTAGGAATTGCTATGGAAGAGGTACATGAAGGCATTTGTGGCACTCATTAGTCAGCGCACTGAAGTGCTTGTCGCGGCATGCTAGATTTTAATGGCCAACGATGATTAACAATTGCTTCAGGTATTATAAAGGGTGCGAAGCTTGTCAAAAGTTTGGTGATATAGCTCCTCCAGCTATGTTGCATCCTATCGTCGAGTTATGGCCAATTTCAGAGATTGGGGATTGGACTTCATTGGACAGATTCATCCTCCTTCAAAGGGGCATTGATTTGTGTAGGTGCCTACTGATTGTTTCACCAAGTGGTCTAAATCAGCGCCTCTCAAAAATATGACTCGTGTGGAGGTAATTCAATTCATTACTAAGCACATTATCCATGGATTTATTATTCCTCAAGCATTAACTTCGGATCAAGGTTCGTTTTTTATATGAGTCAAGTAAAAGAATTTACCGAATCTTATAAGATAAAAGTTGCTCAATTCATCTCCATATTATGCCCAAGCCAAAGGACAGGCAATAAGATGTTAATTAAAATCATCAAGAAGATTAAAGATAATCCAAGAAGATGGCATGATGTGTTGTTCAAGGCTTTGTGGGCGCATAGAATCTCAAGGCATGGTGCTACAATCGTAACTCCATATGAGCTTGTGTATGGATAAGAGATGGTTTTAACCATTGGGGTAAATCTGGACGCCTTGAGATTAGCTAAACAAAACGACTTATCGACGATGGATTTTCACAATGTGATGATGGACAATCTTGATGAAGTCGTTGATAAGTGTTTCGGTGCTTTGAAGGTCATAGAGAGAGACAAACTTGGCAAGCTTACACCAAAAAGGTCAACTTGAAGAACTTTCAAGTTTTTGACCTAGTGTGCAAGGTGATCCTACCAATTGGCTCAAGAGCAACAAGTTTAGGAAGTGGTCTCCGAGTCGGGAACGTCCTTTTAAAGATTGTGAGGGCGGTTTCCATAAATTCGAATTTGGAGGAATCTTTACAAGGAATTTGCTCCGCCAAGCTCTCAATGGTATATTTGAAGAAGCTTTATCCACATGTGTGGCAGGAAGCCTGGGCATTCATGGCTGATACTTCATTATCACAATTAGACCTCATAACTCAATTGATAACCTGTTATTGCCCTAGGAATATGTATAAACATGTCGTTAGTCCTCAAATAGGTGCAAGTTATTTTTTTGGCACACAAGCTTTGACCAAAACCAGGGGTGCGTGTGTTGATAACCAAGTTAGACACACAATACTCGAAAGGCAAGAAAGAGAAAAAAGGGAAGTTGCCCATATGGAAAGACATTAGATGGTTGAATCAGATAACTGAGAAGCATGTATTTAGATTAGGAGCCCTACTCTCTTACAACAAGACTAGCCGCCCTATAAATATGTGAAGGGTGATGGCCGTTGGACAACACATAAAAAAAGGGCAGCCCGGTGCATGTAGCTCCCGCTTGCGCAGGGTCCGGGCAAGGGTCCGACCACTTTGGGTCTATAGTACGCAGCCTTTCCCTACATTTCTGCAAGAGGTTGTTTCCAGGACTCGAACCCGTGACCTCATGGTCACAAGGCAACAGCTTTACCGTTGCGCCAAGGCTCCTCTTCCCGTTGGACAACACACAATCGGACAAATCAATTTACTACTTTTATGTTTTATCTACGTCTCCTTTGCCCTGGTTTTCTGCTTCTTGTTCTTCGCCTTCAATGTCGCAAACCTCAACGCTCTAGGAGCGACCAAGCCGAACTAGGGCAGCCCATTGCTGCCACGTGCCCTGAAGGGGTCCCTCCCGGGCGTGTTGGGTTTCGGGTCTCAAGAGATCCATCGGCGTGTCTTCCCTATCACGCTCCCGGTGAGGCTCCTCTAACGACGTGTCTAGCATATCACGCTCGATTCAGAGGCACACAATGACGTGTTCAGGTGCAAACAATAAGCTCTAAATTGCGGAATTTGGTAGCTAAAGGGTGCTTTAAATGAGTCATTTTTCATACTAATACACCATTTTATTCGTTAAGGGGTGACTTATACTCGTGCAGTTTGATTCTGCTGCACATACATTATAATAGATGAAAAACAAGTAAAAGCACCAACCTTTACCAATTCCCCCAAGCAAAAGTTCAGCACAACGAAGAGCAGGCTCATGAGCATTCTCTGGAAACATCACATGGCCATACCTAGCAGCAGCGTAGCCCATATCTCTTGCAAGTTCAATCTGATGATGAAAGAGAAATTTAGGCCACAAAAATTGCATGTCAATAGTTCAACGTACAGAACTTTAGCCATAGAACACCTGCAATAAGAGTTCCCTTAGCAAACCAAGGTAAAGGAGATTTTGAAAATACAGGAAGTGCAAGAATAACCTGCAACTTAGAATCAGGTCCTTGAGTCCACCAACTTGCACATGCATCAAACTGAGGGATCATCATCATCTTGTTGTCTTTCACCTACATCAAAAGATTCCATAACAATGCCGCTGATGTTTCAAAGCTTCATTTCAAATTTCTTTTCAAAAGCTTGGAATATACATTGGACAAACCTTGTATGCTGAAAAACTCTCACCACAGCGCGAATCAATTACTGTAACACAATCTACAGGTACAAGATTGTGCTGAGTGAAGGGCCACCACAGTAAATCCTTTGTTTTTCTTTGCATACTGTTTAACCTCTGAATTCTTTTCAAATGAAAAGATCGCAGGGCATCTTCAAGCAAACCAAAAACTGAAGATGATTCGGAAAACCAATCAGTTAGGTCATCTGATGAATCTTCTGGAATAGGTGGCAAAACAAGCACTGGTACCCTAAATAATACAAACATTGTGAAGCTGTCATATCAATGAAATCGGAGCTGCTAAAACATTATAAAAATAACAATAAGACTGAAGCATGTTACCTATTTCTCAAGTAAGAAAGCAAGAACTTGTCGTTTGACAAACCACAATCTTCCAAAATTACTGCGCTAACATCATACCCCCTGAGCAACAGAGTTTCATATGCCGATAAAGTGCCTGAAATACCACCAAGACGGCCATCTCCAACAAGAATAGTAGGCAACCTAAAGTGCCTGCCAAGAGTCACAGAATCAAGAAGTGTGTTGATGTAAATCAATCTAATACGCCGAGCAGTAATGAAGTTTGTGTGAACAATTAAATAGGCCACAAGGTTCTTTAAAAATAGATGCGATCATGTAACCAATTCGAACGTGGTTTAAAGGATTTTGAAGTATGCTCTATGTCTGGTAAGATCACCATAATTTCCCAACAAATAAAACATGTTAGAAAAAGAGATGAGTGTGTAGACATACATCAGAAATATTTCACAAATGGTCACCAAATATGTGATTACTTTCAGCACTTATAGAATCAAAAACATAAACTGCTCCAGTAAATGAAAAGTTGAGAACACAACAAATCAACAGGATATCCAACATACAACCTCAGGAAAACTTCAAAGCAGCAGATCGTTCACCGCAATTATCATGCTCACTAACCACCATTGTTATCTCCAGCTTGCATGATATCTTCTTACAAACTACACCAATGTGATAGTGATTTCGATGGAATAGACTAACAATTCTTTTTAGGTATTGAGATCCCTTGTGAATAGACAGAACAAAAATCAGACTATATCACTGGACTAAACACTGGAAACGGGTATATATAGCAGAAACGTCAATTGCATCATACTCCCTCTATAAACTAATATAAGAGCGTTTAGATCACTATTTATATTAGTTTACAGAGGGAGTACTAAATTGCGCACCATTTCATTTCCTCAATTGATTCAAACTTCTTCTTTTTGAGAAATCAATTAATTCAAACTGAACACCCCGGAGAACATGTGTACTAGTACGCGTTTGGTAACATTAACGAATAAAACAGCATATTTACGGCTGAAGAGGCATCAGAACGCACCGGTAGAGATCGCACTGCAGCGTGCCAGACGGGCCCGGGCTGGCCACGCCGCCGGCGGTCTCGACCAGCTTCCACACATCCCCCTCCCCCTTCCCCAAATTTTCCCCCTCGGCGAGGCACGCCGCCAGGAGCGACCTCACATGCGCGTCTTCTACCGTCATCCCCTCCCTCTCCGCTGCCAGGTGCGGCGACACCGCCTCCCGCCATGCGTACAGCGTCCTGCAAGCCAGAAGCTTCCTCGCCGCCTTACCCTCCCCATCGTAGGAGAAGGCCGCCTCCTCGCGGGAAGGGGATGGGGTTTCCACTGACGGGGCAGGGGAGAGGGTGTCGATGGAGGCGACGAGGTGCGCAGCGTGGGAGGGGCGGACAAGCGCGGGGACCCTGCGGTAGAGGAACCCCGCGTCGGAATCGGCGGGGAAGCCGGTCTGGAGCGGTTTGAGGTAGAGGACGGCCGAGGGGGAGGCGGCGTGGGAACGGAGGAGGGAGGCAGCGAGGCCCGCGGAGACGAGGGTCTTGCCGACGCCGGTGTTGGCGCCGAAGACGGCGAAGGTCGGCGAGGAGAGGGGCAAGGCGGAGGAGAATGAGGAGGAGCAATGGCGCCGACGAGCTTGGCGGAGTAGGAGGCGACGGAGCATGGCTGCTGTGGCCTGGGTTCTATACGGGGGTTTTGGGAGAAAGAACAGAGTGAGTAGTATGATAAGAGCATCTCCAGTCGCGCCCACAAAGAACTCCCACGCGATTTTTTTGATCGTCGGTGTTTAAAAATCGGTCCAATCATATTTCAAAGACCTTTTTTTTCCGGCTCGAGTTAAAATTGACATCGGCGGATCCAGAACGAACCCAATACGCTGGGGACGCTTGGAGCACCGGTCGAATCGTTTTTGACACGAAAATCGGCAGGCCCTCCTTGGCAACGACTCGGCTGTTCTCGTCGCTTCGTCGTCCACATCGCCTCGATTCCCGCGAGGAATCAATGCCAAAGCTGTCGAGCCGGTCAGCCTTCATTGGTGCCTCATGGGCGGCGCAGTAAAGGCGGGGCGACGCGCGTCCCTCGTCCGCCACGCGGGCGCCGCATATACAAGTCGCCCCCTCCCGCACCGGTGAGCCACGCACAGACCTCGCTCTTCACCGCCGACGGCCCCGTTCCTCCCTCTCTTCTCGCCGTTTCCATTTCACCCAATGGCCGAGCACTTCCCAGGCAATGGCGCGGCGGCGAACGGCTTCGGCCGCCACCACCTTCACGAGGACGAAGCCCGACTTCTCTATGAGGCCGAGTACCCGGTCCCATCGGACATGCGGGTGCCCGGGGCATGGAGGATAAGCGTCGGCGGGGTCCCGGTGCCACCGCCGCCCATCGGGGCGGCCAGGCGTGCGGAGATCGCTCGTATCTGTTCCTCTCTGTCGCAGGCGAAGAGAGAAGGGCCGAGGTACACCCACGACGGCACGTTGTGGGAATCGTACTTCCGTCGTCGCCACGCCGAACAGTTCGAGGCCACCAACGGCATCGTGCCCTTCGGGAAGCACAATGCCGACGGGCGCCGCCGATGGTGGGGCGTGCCCGGCCGCACGCTAGAGGCCGTCCTTGAGTACATCGAGGCCAGCAACACGCCGAGGCTGGAGTACCCCGCTCCCCCCCACCTTCTCCCGTCGGCGTGGGAGCTCGTGGACGCGAGACGCATGGACCCGGTGTCCTCCTCCTCGTCCGGCCGCTCGTTCGGCTCTCCCTCCCTCCTTCCCGTCAAGCCGAAGCCCCAGGACGCGCCGATCAGCCGGCGCACCCGCAGCTGTGGCGTCCGCATCGCCGAGTCCTCCCCCACCTCCGCCCGGCTCGTCAGGCCGAAGATGGAGTCTGGCCTCCCGCGGAGTACGAGGCCATAGTCTGGTCCGGTTTCTCCGACGAGGCCGCCCTAAAGTGGGCGCAGGACGACTACCTCCGCGACGAGATGGTCCGGCAGCGCCGAGCCCTGCATGAGATAGCCACCCGCCAGCGTAGGCGCGAGGATGAGAACGGCATGGTGATCCTCGACAGCGACGAGGACGAGGACGCCCCCGGACCGTCCAACCCACCGCGCCTCGGCGACCCTGGGCAGGGGAGCAGCAGGGACGGCGGCCGCGGAGGAGGCGACGACGACGACAGCGGCGACGACTACACGCAGTTTTACAGGCTCCTCGGCATGTAGAACTTCAGAGCGACGGGCGGCGAGGAACGGCGAGGGCGACGACGGGTCTAGTAGTGTCTTTTTTGTAAAATATTTGATGAACTCGTTGAAGTTTGGTTAAATTTGTGCCTTTCTTGTGTGAATGTGGGACCGGATTTTATTTTTCGAAAAAAAACAAAATGCGACATGGGGGCGGCGACTGGAGAGCATCACACCCTCAACATGCGGTTTAGCGTCGATTCACCTCTAGATGGTGATTTTACGCGTCCTCTGAGCGGCCAACGACTGAAGATGATCTAAGTAACAGAATGCACTAGGCACTACCCGAATGATTTGGATGTCAAAACAACTTTTTCGAACAAAAATAATCTATCCCCCAAACCCTATTTCCCACTAAGTTTCTTTCTTGAGGTTTTTATTTGAGTTTTTTTTGCAGCGTAAATCGATCAATCAAAAGAGAACACATGTATTCATTTAGGACATGGCGTGGTACGATCTGTGTGCATCTTGCCAATGACACTAGTGGTTGGGGCGCCACCCTGTGGCGCCGCTTGAGAGGAAGTTGTGCGCATGTTTTTATTTAAAAAGATACATAGAGTTTTCGCCTCCGTCTAAAAAAACATCTCAAGAAAAAAATTCTCATCTTCATCTAAAAAACAAGTATAAAAGAAAAAGAAAAAATTACCACAACAGCTACTAGCGAGTATCACTTTACATAACCCTTCATTTAAAAATATCAGAGGTCCTCATCTCCATCTAAAAATATACATTTAAAAAATAATTCACACCTTCATCTAAAAAATTGCAAAAGATTTTCACCGCGGCCAACCAGTTTGCGCCACATGGCATAGCTGGTTGGCCACTACCAGAGGTCCTCATCTCCATGTAAAAATATATATTTAAAAAATAATCCACAACTTCATCTAAAAAATTGCAAAAGATTTCTCACCGCGGCCAACCAGCTTGCGCCACGTGGCATAGCTGGTTGGCCGCCCTCCACGCTTAGTATTTAAAAAGTAATCCACAACTTTATCTAAAAAAATTGCAAAAGATTTCTCACCGCGACCAATCAGCTTGTGCCGCGTGGCATAGCTGGTTGGCCGCCCTTCAAGTGTAGCTTAATGGTTTTAATGGGGGATAACCCATCTCACGGCTTCGTCTTTCTCCCCTTTTTCTAGAAAACTTTCCCCAAATACCTTGCACGAGTCACCCACTGCAGCCACCGTTTCACCGTTGTATAGACCTATAAAAGGGCTCTCGCCTCGCCCCTGCATCCCGCGTGTAGCCATTGAATACCATCGACGCGCACACCCATCCTCCCCGATCTTTCTGCTGGCCACCGTCTCATTGAAGACCCCAATGCCGGCCTTCATATCCCTTCCTGGCGCCAGCCCCCTATCTCCTCTCCATGAAGCAAAGGTGGTGCACACGCGAGAACGGCGGAACAGTGCGTCCTGAACTCCCTGCCACATTTGCCGATCACCATGGGCCACCTTCGTCGGCGCCCAGTCACCTCGGTCGTGACCGAGACGACCGCGAGCTTGCTATCTCGCACAACAACAACCCATTAGCAGCGGAGCAACATCGGCCACAATGGGGGGTGGCGGTGTCCTAGACTAGGGGGTGCTAACCACGTCGGCCTGCCAATCATGGGCCTGGCCGAGGACCCATAGGCAACTGAAGAATGGAATCCTCTGAAGACTTGGTGCATACTTCAACGCATGTTTGAATCATCAGCATGTTTATCCCTAGATGTAACCGACCTACATGTAACCCTAGGCACCTCTGGTGCATATATAAGCCAAGAGGTTTAGTTCGTAGGGTAGAGTTAGAGACCTACACATATGATCTCGAGGTAGATCATCTTGTACTTTGTGCCCCGTCACATTAATACAACCAAAGCAGGACATAGGGTTTTACCTCTTCGAGAGGGCCCGAACCTAGGTAAACACCATGTCCCTCTTCTGTCATGTTACCATCAAGCTAAGATCGACAGCTCGGGACCCCGTACCCGAGATCCGCCAGATTCAACCCCGATATTGGTGGCCCATGCAATTCCCGTTGTGTGGTCAAAGCAGCTGGATGGCTCATCTTCGGAGCGATGACAACATTGGCTATGGGAAGACCTTGTTCCCCGGTCAGCTATTTGTCTTCGGCAGCGTCACACTCAACGCCAATTCGACTGGCCACCTCGGCTAGATCGAAAACTTCGCTCCTGGCCAGACCATCAGGTTTGGAAATCTGGAATACGCTGCAGGTGCCCGCAACGAGCTTGCATTTTTGGACTAGGTGTCAGACCAATCCAAAGACTCCTCTGATGCCTTTATATGATATCAGATTCAATCTTGGACCAGGACCATGGCACAGATCACACCTTGTATCTAGCTTCAAGCATAGAGCCGAGAATTACCCCAGCGGTTCAGACGTCAAGTTTGGCCAGTAAAAATCCTGAGGCCGCACTAGATGGGATCTCGGGCAGACTCTAGCTAAGCCCAACTTTCAATCAAGATATGGCCTAGGCCAACAAGGCACTTCTAAACAAGATGTTAGACCGGATTTAGGGCCTCACAATCTCAAACAATCAAACATCAGTTTACGATCGAATCTGGGGGAAATATGGAGAGGTTGGAATTTTAAAGCCACCTAGTCACTACCGTCAAAGATTTAACCAATGTCCTAGCATATGCCTCCAAGGAGGCAACCGACATGGAGGAAGACTCGATGAGATGTCAAAGACTACCTCGCCGCCTGCCGTTACTCATACCGGCGAATGGGTAGCTATCTCCACCTACAATGTCTATATGGTGGATACCCCCAAAGATGGAGAAGGAGGCGGCAGAAAACCCCCCAAGCGCTGGTGTAGGGGCGCTGTAACAGAGGATGTTGGTGAAATAACTTGCCCTCTTGTGTTTTGGATATTGTTGTCAGAAACGGGCATGGAATGATTTGTTTGCTAGTGCACACAGAGAGAAATAGTCCATGCAAGCCCGAGAAGAATACTATGTTCAATGATGAAATTCGAAGAACTTCACCTAAGATTATCTGCCCGCCAGAGAAGGAAGCGCTACATTTCTAGAAGAAATGAAGGAGAGAAGATGGTATCAAAGGAATTGACCCCTTTAAGATTATTGTTGACGCAAATTCAGTTCGTCCAAGGAAGAATGACTACAGTCAAAAGGATTGAAGGCGAAGTGAAGATGTAGCATTCCTTTTGTTGTTCTTATTTCTCTTATCTGAGTCATAAGACCTCTGCACTATTAAGAGGGGTATAAGTTCTCGAAGCTTAGGGCCGGTGTGATGGTTAGCCGAAACCTATGCAAGACTAAGATAAATTGTTGTGTTCCGAATGATTACTAGTCAACAATAGACGCTGTTCTTCAGAGCTGCAGGGGTTATATTTTGGAACTGGGAGTTAGCATTTCTTGCTCCTGATACGTCTCCAACATATCTATAATTTATGAAGTATTCATGCCATGTTTACAACAATTTTATAAAGTTTGGATGCAATTTTATATGATTTAAATTGAACTAACCTGGATTGACATTGTTTTCAGCAGAACTACCATGGTGTTATTTTTTGTGCAGAAATCAAAGTTCTTCAAATGTAGCGGAACTTTTTGACAATTTTTTTGGAAGAAAAGAGACACTAGAAGCTTTGTGGGAAGGCCAGAAGAGTCATGAGGTGGCCACCACCCACCAGGGCGCGCCTGGGGGAGGTGGTGCGCTGGTGGCTGGTGGGCTCCGTGTGGCCCATCCTAGCATGAGACCGATGCCAAAAATCCTATAAATAGAGAAACCACCAGAAATAACCCTAGAACCTGGACTCCGCCGCTGCACACCTATGTACCTTCGAAATACCATCTAGAGCCCTGTTCCGGCACCCTGTCAGAGGGGGAAATCGTCACTGGAGGCCATCTTCATCATCCCGGCGGTCTCCATGACGAGGGAGTAGTTCACAACAATTTTATATGGTTTGGGTGCAATTTTGTATGATTTAAATGGAACTAACCTGGACTCACGCTGCTTGCAACAGAACTACCGTGGTGTTGTTTCTTGTGCATAAATCAAAGTTCTCCAAATGCAGCAAAACTTTTTGACAATTTTTTGGAAGAAAAGAGACACTAGAAGCTTCGTGGGAAGTCCAGAAGAGTCACGAGGTGGCCACCACCCACCAGGGCGCGCCTAGGGGGAGGCAGCGGGTTCCCTATGGCCCATCTTAGCGTGAGACCGGTGCCAAAAAGTCCTATAAATAGAGAAGCCACCAGAAATAATCCTAGAACTTGGACTCTGCCACCGCACACCTTTGTACCTTTGAAATACCATCTGGAGCCCTGTTCCGGCACCCTGCCGGAGGGGAAAATCATCACCGGATGCCATCTTCATCATCCCGGCGGTCTCCATGACAAGGAGGGAGTAGTTTACCCTCGAGGCTAGGGGTATGTACAAGTTGTCGGTGTCAAAACTGGCAGATCTCGGGTAGGGGGTCCCAAACTGTGCGTCTAAGGATCGAAGGTAACATGAGACAGGGGACACGATGTTTACCCAGGTTCGGGCCCTCTTGATGGAGGTAATACCCTACGTCTTGCTTGATTGACTTTGATGAGTATAGGGGTTACAAGAGTCGATCTACCATGAGATCGTAATGGCTAAACCCTAGATGTCTAGCCTATGATTATGATTGCCTCTACGGACTGAACCCTCCGGTTTATATAGACACCGGTGGGGCTAGGGTTGTACAGAGTCGGATTACATATAAAGGAATCTTCATATCTGCACGCTAAGCTTGCCTTCCACGCCAAGGAGAGTCCTATCCGGACACGGGGAAAGCCTTCCGTCTTGTATCTTCACGACCCATTAGTCCGGCCCATATCACATAGCCTGGACGCCCGAGGACCCCATAATCCTGGACTCCCTCACAAGTAGCTATGTGGTTGATCTCTCTCTCTCTCTCTCTCTCTCGTGTTCTTGATTTGGCACGATCTTGATGTACCACGAGCTTTGTTAATATAGTTGGATCATATGGTGTTTTCCCCTCTCTATCTTGTTGTGATGAATTGAGTTTTTACCTTTGAGGTTTCACTATTATCAAATTGAATACTTTTATGGATTTGAGAACACTTGATGTTTGTATTGAATATGAATACCCTTGGTGACAATAGGGTATTATATTGATTCACTTGATGTATGTTTTGGCACTCAACTCGCGGATTCCCGAGGTGACATTGGGGTAATCTATGCATAGGGGTTGATGCACGTTTTCGTCCTACTTTCTCCGGTAGAAATCTTGGGGCACTCTTTGAAATTCTTTGTGTTGGATTGAATATTATGAATCTGAAGTTGTTTGATGCGTATCGTATAACTAACTCACAGATACTTATGGTGACATTGGAGTATCTAGGTGACATTAGAGTTGGTTGATGCGTATCATATGGTGTTATTTTAGTACAAACTCTAGGGCTGTTTGTGACACTTATAGGAATAGCTCAAAAGATTGATCGGAAAGAATAACTTTGAGGTGGTTTCGTACCCTACAAACAATTTCATCTTATGTTCTTTGCTAGATAAGAACTTTGGAGTGATTCTTTATCGCACATTGAGGGATGGGTATATGATTCAATTATGTTAGCACTGTTGAGAGATTACACCAGCGAAAGTATGAACCCTAGGCGTTGTTTCTAAGCATTGCTATACCGTTTGTGCTCTGTTTTATCACTTGCTACCTTGCTGTTTTTTTATTTTCATATTACAAAAACCTACATATATTATCGATACTACACTTGTATCACCATCTCTTCGTCGAACTAGTGCACCTATACAATTTGCAATTGTATTGGGTGTGTTGGGGACACAAGAGATTTCTTTTATTTGGTTGTAGGGTTGTTTGAGAGAGACCATCTTCATCCTACACGTCCCACATATTGATAAACCTTAGGTCATCCACTTGAGGGAAAATTACTACTCTCCTACAAAACTCTACGCTTGGAGGCCCAACACGAGTCTACAGGAATAGAGTTGCGTAGTAGACATCAGCTCCGCAAGGAATGTTACCGTTGTGCTCAAAATCCAACCATTGGAAACATGTCGTTCGACCATTAGCTGAACCGTGTGTCCAATATGGTCATTTCCCATCAGAGAAGGCTATGGCTATAAATAGCCACCTTGCACATACGTTGTTCGTTGGCTACTCTGATTAAGATTTTGAGAAGATTGATTGAGCATCCCCTCCTGAGAGATTTGATTTTAAGATCCACCGAGAGAAAATCAAGAGCCAAAACTTAGACAGAGCATCACTATAGTTCTGAGTTAGAGTTCTTGTACCTATTACTATTGAGAGCTGCACACTCTCTAGACGGATAGGTGTCGGGTTAAGTGACGAAGAGTAATAGTCGGCACCAAGAAAATTCTTCAGCAACCAACAGTAATTTTGGTTCGTGAAGAAGTCTATCGAAGGTTTGGAGATCGCCGACAAGTATCTACCACGAGTGAAATAAACCAAAGTCTGATCAGCTTCAGGTTGAAGGAGAATAGGATGGACAGAGGTTTGCTCTTGTGTTCAATCACAAGTCCCTCCAACTAGATGTAGTCCTTTGGCAGAAGGGCAGACTAGTCTACCAAATCCTTCTCTCGCCATCAAGCACCACCAGATCTACTGCAATTTGTTTGGTAGTTTATCTTCGGTGCTCTGTGGTTTGATAATATTCATGATCATGTATCATAATCGGTATCTTGTTTATTTTTTGTGTATCCATGCGCATGTACCATTTCATTTACTATCACTTACACTCATTTGCTTCAGACTGTGATTTGGTTATCAATCAATCTCCATTCGCTAGTAAGCTTCCTTTATCTTTTTTGTGCTACTAGCTCTCCCATGTTGTTTTGTTGGTTTACATACTGCATTAGCATCATCCTAGTAAATATTCTAAGCTATTATTCTTGAATGATCATAATATCTTTCTTCGAAAGATTCACTTAGATCCCTCTACACCTTATCTTTCGTCTAGTTCTGACCATTTTCTTTGAGTGATTCATCTACACAGTTTATTCGGCTAATATGTTTGGGTTTGGTTCAAAGTTTTGAAAGAAATTTTGATTCTCCCATTCACCCCTCCTCTGGTCGATATACTCTCGGTCCTAACAATTGGTATCATAGCTAGGTCTCCTTGTCATTGTTTATTAAAGGTCTAACCGCCTTGGAGTTTCTAGTATGTCGTATGCAGGTAGATCCACGCGCTCTGAAAGATTTCCCATCTTTTATGGAAATGGACATCTCTACTGGCAAGGCGGAATGAGAATTAGACTTCAAGCTATCAAGGAGGAACTATGGCATATTGTGGAAAAATGGATATACCATTCTACATCCGGAAATCCCCACTCATGAAGATGAAGCAAACATTCGGTTGGATGCACAAGCGAAGGATATCATTTGCAATAGCATCTCCAAAAATGTTTTCATTCCATACAAAAACCTTGAGGCTGCTAAGAAAATTTGGGATGCCATCAAAAACGTTCATGAAGGTTTCATAACCAGAACTGATGCTCACACTGATATGCTTCATGCTATGTTCGCCCACTCCCGAAGCCTTCGGAAGGAAAGTGTCATGGAGCTCACTGGTCTCCTAAGAAATATTGTTGAACGATTACATCAATGTGGAGTTGAAGATATCACGATCAAGATGTAATCAACAAACTGCTCAGTTCTCTTGATAAACCCTTCAATCTTATTGTTGCCAAGATCGAGGAAAGACATGATTACGAAGATCTTTATTCAGTTGAAATCATGAAGTTGTTGGTCATACACGAATAATTGATGGAAAAAGAAAATGAGCAACTGGGGTCTTCTTTAGAAGGAGAAGGAGAAATCCTGTCTCAATATGGAAGCTCTTGATATGTCTCCAATGTATCTATATTTTTTGATTATTCCATGCTATTATATTATCATTCTTGGATGTTTTACATTCATTTTATAGCAATTTTATATCATTTTTTGGGACTAACCTATTGACATAGTGCCCAGTGCGAGTTGCTGTTTTTGCTAGTTTTTTACTTCATAGAATATCAGTACTAGACGAAGTCCAAATGTCACGAAACTTTTTGGATAATTTTTTTGGACCAGAAGACAACTTGGGAACCAAGGAAGCACCACAGGGCAGGCCCATGGGGCCCACCACCCACCTGGGCGCACCAGAGGCCCCTGGCGCGCCCTGATGGGTGGTGGGGTCCATGGAGGTCCTCTCCACCACCTCTCAACACTATAAATACTCAGATATTTCATAAACCCTAGGGGAGCGATCGAAACACAATTCCAGCCGCCGCAAGTTCCAGAACCACGAGATCCAATCTAGAGCCCTATTCCGGCACTCTGCCGGAGGGGAACACTGTAACACCCTCGATGCGACTATATCTCCCACGTGTCGAGGCACGACTTAGAGGCATAATCGCATTGAAGGCATAAGTCGCAAGTTAGGCAATCTTCACAACATCCCATGTAATATAGATAATAAAAGGGGAGATAACATAGTTGGCTTACACTCGCCACGTCAATCAAGTACATAAATAACATTACATCATTCAAACACTCATGGCCCGACTACGGCGCCAAAATAAAAGATAACCCAACATGCAACACGGTCCCGATCACCCCCAACTGGGCACCACTACTGATCATCAGGAAAGGAAACATAGTATCGTTGAGAGTCCTCGTTGAACTCCCACTTGAGCTCAAGCGCGTCACCTGGAGCGGAATCATCAGGCCTTGCATCTGGTTTAATAGTAATCTGTGAGCCACAGGGACTCAGCAATCCCGCACCTTCGCGATCAAGACTATTTAAGCTTATAGGTAAGGCAAGGTAAAATATGTGGAGCTGCAGCAAGCGACTAGCATATATGGTGGCTATCCTGTTCGCAAAAGAGAGCGAGAAGAGGAGGCAAGGCGCGATCGAGAAACTAGAGTACAACCTGCGCAAGCATTACTCCAACACCGTGTCCACTTCCCGGACTCCGCCGAGAAGAGGCCATCACGGTAACACACTCAGTTGATTCATTTTAATTAAGTTAAGGTTCAAGTTATCTACAACCGGACATTAACAAATTCCCATCTGCCCATAACTGCGGGCACGGCTTTCGAAAGTTCAAATCCCTGCAGGGGAGTCCCAACTTAGCCCATGACAAGCTCTCACGGTCAACGAAGGAATAGACCTCCTCCCGAGACGTTCCGATCAGACTCGGTATCTCGGTTCTTCAAGACACTTAGACAGGTTAAAACAAGACCAGCAACACCGCCCGAATGTGCCGACAAATCCTAATAGGAGCTGCACATATCTCGTTCTCAGGGCACACTCAGATGAGACATCCTACGAGTAAAACCAACCCTCAACTTGCCCCGAGGTGGCCCCGCAGTCTACTCGGTCAGACCAACACTTAGAGGAGCACTGGCCCGGGGGGGGGGGGGTTAAAAATAAGATGACCCTCGGGCTCTGGAAACCCAAGGGAAAAAGAGGCTAGGTGGCAAATGGTAAAACCAAGGTTGGGCATTGCTGGAAAAGCTTTAATCAAGGTGAACTATCAAGGGGTTCCCATTATAACCCAACCGCGTAAGGAACGCAAAATCCGGGAACATAACACCGATATGACGGAAACTAGGGCGGCAAGAGTGGAACAAAACACTAGGCGAGAGGCCGAGCCTTCCACCCTTTACCAAGTGTATAGATGCGTTAAGATAACAAGATAATATAATGATATCCCAACAAGTAAATAAATGTTCCAACAAGGAACGGTCTCCAATCTTCACCTGCAACTAGCAACGCTATAAGAGGGGCTGAGCAAAGCGGTAACATAGCCAATCAACGGTTTGCTAGGACATGGTGGGTTATAGGTTTGACATGGCAATTTGGGAGGCTTGAAAGCAAGTGGTAGGCATCGTAACATTGGCATAGCAATAGAGCGAGCATCTAGCAAAGCAAAGATAGTAGTGATTTCGAGGGTATGATCATCTTGCCTGCAAAGTTGTCAGAGTTGACTGGATCCTCGAAAGCAAACTCAACGGGCTCCTCGTTAGCGAACTCGTCTCCCGGCTCTACCCAAACAAGACAAACAAGCAACAAGGGCACAATCAACCACGTGCAAAGCTCAAACGATATGATGCAAAGATGATATGCTATGCGGGATGCGATGCGGGATGCATATGCAAGATTTGACAAGGAATGCATGAACCTGGCCTCAACTTGAGAATCCAAGTGTGCCACTGGGAAGATGAGATGAAATCGCTTGAAAACGATATAAAGAACGCCGGAATCGGAGTTACGGTTTGGAAATGGCAAGCGATTCAAGTATGACCACGTTCTGCGATTTACAACAAGTAGCCATCTAAATGCAATGATATGAACATGCTACATCATTCAAACATGACAACAAAATACATGGCAGGGATGCATTCATGATGCTTAACAAAAGTCTAGCACCGAGCTACGGCCAATTCATCCATTAACAGGTTCAAACAAGCATGGAAAAAATGCATATGGAAAACAGATCTCAGACTTAGTGAAATTAACACTCGTCTGGAATTTCAGATCAGATAGCACTCTTCGGAGCAACAAAACTACATGCTACAGGACCTGAACATGGCAAAGTAAAGCATGGCATGGAGCTACTCAAAGATCTTAACAAAAGGCCCTTAGTGACCTTGAGCCAAAAGGGATCAGAAAATACAATTGCAAGCATGTGAACATGGCAAAAACATAATCAGTTCTCAGACTTAGTGAAAATTGGAGCATGCTGAAACAGATATCAAGTAGGCATGTTTACGAGCTCAATGCACTCACTACGGAGCAAGTCATGAAAAACTAAGCATACACCCATCAAGAATACACAAAATTCAAGCTAGACATGGCAAGAACAATAGCATAGCATGCACGGATCAACTACAACATCCTCGGAAAATCGCTAACAAGTAGACAATCTGCCCAGATTCACGAAGTAGCAAAAGTAGAGCTCGATTGACTCAAGCTAGGTTGCTCCATAATTGCAAACAAAGACATGGATGGATAGAGCACTATAATATTAACAAAACATCCTTACTGATCATCCTCAAAAGAGGCACGGATCACTAGGAAACAACATGAACATATGGCCATATGAGATAAACATGTCAAGGACTTAGTGGAAATGCTAAGTCCCTGAAATCAGAATTACCAAGTGCCTCACTTTGCAAGCTTGTGCTAGTCACCACACACATCACAAAAATACATGGGTTGCACCTCTGGAAGAGATGGCAAACCCCTTAACAAAACATATGTAGAGCTCCTGGGCATATCATGCACACAATAATCATGGAAAAAATGACAAATCTCTAAATGGAGCAGCAGATCTGATAATTATCTCAAGTAGCCCTCTTCTAACAGCATTTCGGGCATCAACATGAACTCAAATGAAAATGATGCAATGAGATGAAACGATGTACTCTCTGAGGCAAACATTTTGATATGCCATATGCAAGAATCGGAGCTATGGATGCAAAGTTACGATGCGATGAAGATGGGCACATGGATCTGAAATCTCAGGACTTAGGGAAAAATCAACCTCTCACAGATCTCAGATCTAGGGTTTGATCCAAAATGCACGCAGACCGAGGCGGGCCGGGTCTTCACCGGAGAAGAGGGCGGGGAGAACGCCGGTGAACGACGCCGGCGAGGCGGCGGCTGGCACCGGCGACCGGAGGCAAGCGCAGTGGCGGTGGATGAAGGCGGCGGCGCCGGCGACGTTGGGCGGTGGTGCGGCGGTGCACCGGCGAGACGAGGCGCCCGGCGTGCGGCTCCGGCGACGTCGAACGATGTGCCGGCGAGAGGCGCGGCCGCAGGATCCGGCGGGCACGGGCGGATCTGGCGGCGCGGGGCGAGGGAGCCTGGCGGCGCGCGACGGATGGGCCGCGGGGGCCGGGCGTGGGCCTGGCGGGCCGGCGGCGATGTGGGGCGGCGGGGTGACGTGGCAGGCTGCGGTTGGCGGGGCGATTTCGTCCGGCCGGACCGGACATGTTCGGCCGCGCGGAGGTGCTGAAACTAGGGTTTCGGACGGGGGAGATTCGGATTTGGAAAGGGGGAGGTATATATAGGCATAAAGGGAGCTAGGAGAGTCCAAATGAAGTGCGGTTTTCGGCCACACGATCGTGATCGAACGCTCTAGATGATGGAGAGGGTTTTGGTGGGTTTTGGGCCAACTTGGAGGGGTGTTGGGCTGCAACACACACAAGGCCTTTTCGATCCCTCGGTTAACCGTTGGAGTATCAAACGAAGTCCAAATGGTACGAACTTGACAGGCGGTCTACCGGTAGTAAACCAAGGCCGCTTGGCAAGTCTCGGTCCAATCCGGAAATGTTTAATCCCCACACACGAAAGAAAGGTAGAAATGACCACCGGAGGAGAACGAAGTGCCGGAATGCAAAACGGACAACGGGGAAAATGCTCGAATGCATGAGACGAACACGAATGCAAATGCAATGCACATGGTGACATGATATGAGATGCATGACAATGATAAAAACACACGGAGACAAAAACCCAAACCCGAGAAAATAAAATAACTTAATGCCGGAAACGACAAGAGTTGGAGTACAAATTGGGTAAGTTACATCCGGGGTGTTACAACACTCCACCACTATGAAAGGATCTCGTCCTGAGATCTAGGACGGAAAGAATGCCGGGTACTCAGAACGGAGGTGATCCTCGCGTTCCCAGGTAGCTTCATGGTCGGAATGGTGTGACCACTTGACTTTGAGGAATTTGATTGACTTGTTGCGAGTCTTGCGTTCAGTCTCTTCAAGAATAGCAACGGGGTGCTCACAATAGGAGAGATCTTCTTGGAGCTCAATGTCCTCGAAGTTGACGGTGCGGTCAGGAATCTTGAAGCACTTTCGGAGCTGAGAGACATGGAACACGTCATGCACATTTGCAAAGTTTGAAGGAAGCTCGAGTTGATAGGCGAGATCGCCTCTCTTGCTGACAATCTTGAAAGGTCCCACGTATCTGGGGGCAAGCTTGCCTTTGATACCGAAGCGACGAGTACCTTTCATAGGAGAGACGCGGAGGTAAACATGATCTCCGATCTCGAAAGCCAAATCACGGTGCTTACTATCATAGTAGCTCTTCTGGCGGGATTGGGATGCTTTGAGGTTATCTCGAATGACTTTGCACATTTCCTCTGCCTCTGTGATTAAGTCATTTCCGAGAAGCTGACGTTCACCAATTTCAGACCAGTTGAGAGGGGTACGGCACTTCCTGCAATACAGAATTTCAAATGGGGCCTTGCCCGAACTTGCTTGAAAACTGTTGTTGTAGGAGAATTCAGCATATGGAAGACAATCCTCCCACTTCATGCTGAAGGAGATCACACAAGCCCTGAGCATATCTTCAAGAATTTGGTTGACACGCTCGACTTGACCGCTAGTTTGAGGATGGAAAGCTGTGCTGAAGCGGATGTTGGTGCCCATGGCCTTCTGAAAAGAATCCCAAAACTTGGAGGTAAAGATCCTGCCACGATCTGAAGAGATCACCTGTGGAATACCGTGGAGAGAGACAATTCGAGAGGTATAGAGTTCCGCCAATTGAGCTGCAGTGATAGACTCCTTGATAGGCAGAAACTGAGCCACTTTAGTGAGTTTGTCGATGACAATGAATATAGCATCATTGCCACGCTTGGACTTTGGAAACCCAGTCACGAAGTCCATCTTAATGTGGTCAAACTTCCATTCTGGAATGGCAAGAGGTTGGAGGAGACCAGCTGGCCTTTGGTGTTCTGCCTTCACTCTTCTGCAGACATCACACTCATTCACGAATTGAGCAATCTCGCGCTTCATTCGAGTCCACCAATAAGCCTGCTTGAAGTCCTGATACATCTTCGTGCTCCCAGGGTGGATGGAGAGGAGAGAATTGTGAGCCTCGTTCATGATCACTTTACGAAGTTCACCTTTGGGTACAACAATACGATCCTCGAAGAAGAGAGTGTCCTTGTCATCAAGGCGATAGCACTTGTACTTGGGTTGACTCTTGGCAATCCTAATCTTCACCTTTTTCACCATAGCATCAAGAAGCCGGGCTTGGCGAATCTGGTCTTCCAAGGTGGGAGAGACTTGAAGGTTGGCTAGGAAACCTTGAGGAACAACTTGCAGATTAAGTTTGCGGAAAGCTTCACAAAGCTCGGGTTGATAAGGCTTGAGAATCAGACTGTTGCAGTAAGCCTTCCTGCTCAATGCGTCAGCAATCACATTGGCCTTGCCTGGAGTATACTCGATACTCGGATTATACTCTTGAATCATTTCGACCCATCGAGTTTGCCTGAGGTTGAGATTAGGCTGAGTGAAGATGTACTTGAGACTCTTGTGATCAGTGAAAATGTCTACTTTTCTTCCCAATAAGAGATGTATCCAAGTCAAAAGAGCATGCACAATTGCCGTCAACTCGAGATCATGAGTGGGGTAGTTCTTCTCATTAGGCTTCAACTGGCGAGAGGTATAAGCAACAACTTTCTTCTCTTGCATCAACACTGCGCCAAGACCTTGGAGAGAGGCATCACAAAAGACCTCGTACGGCTTGGATTCATCAGGCGGAGTGAGAACTGGAGCAGTGATCAATTTCTCTTTCAAAGTGTTGAAAGCAATGTCACACTCCGGAGACCAAACGTACTTGACGTGCTTCTGGAGAAGATTTGAGAGAGGCTTCACGATCTTAGAAAAGTTTTCAACGAATCTTCGACAGTAGCTTGCGAGACCGAGGAAGCTACGGAGTTGCTTCACGTTCTGAGGAGGTTCCCAATTCACGATTGCAGACACCTTCTCAGGATTCACGGCAATGCCCTTGGCAAAGATGATATTACCAAGATAAAGAACCTCATCGAGCCAAAATTCACACTTGGAGAACTTGGCGTAGAACTTGTGTTCCCTCAGCTTATCGAGTACCAAACGCAAGTGCTTGGCATGATCTTCCTTGTTCTTCGAGAAAACTAGAATGTCGTCGAGATAGACCAAAACGAAGTCATTGGTGTAGGCATTGAAGATGAAGTTCATCATGCGAGAGAAAGTTGGAGGAGCGTTGACGAGGCCAAAAGACATGACAGTGTACTCATATGAACCATAGCTTGTCCTGAAAGCCGTCTTGGGAATATCTTGTTCATGGATACGAATCTGATGATAACCCATACGGAGATCAAGCTTGGAGAATACTTGGGCACCTTTGAGTTGTTCGAACAGCTCATTGATGTTGGCAAGTGGGTATTTGTTCTTGATGGTCTTCTTGTTCAATGGACGGTAATCAACACAAAGTCGGCCCGTTCCATCCTTCTTCTTCACAAAAAGAACACCACAACCCCACGGAGAAGAACTAGGCCGGATGAGACCCATTCTTTCTTGAATATCTTGCTTCTTCAGCTCCTTCAACTCTTCAGGTCCGAGCTTGTAAGGACGCTTGCACACTGGTTCCGTGCCAGGCTCAAGATCAATAACGAATTCAACTGGCCGGTGCGGAGGCATTCCTGGAAGCTCTTCTGGAAAGACGTCTTGATATTCGCAAACGACTGGAATTTGCGAGATAGCATCCAGTTCACCCTTCTCATTGAGAGAAAACAGACGGATGGTATCATCACGAGCGGCAAAGACAATTACATCCTCAGACGAATGCGTCAACTGAATCTGCCTGGCTGCACAATCAAGATGAGCCTTGTGCTTAGAAAGCCAATCCATTCCGAGAATAAGATCAATATCCGAGTTACCAAGAACCACCGGAGAAGAAAGAAACTTGTAGTCGCCCAACGTGATAGAGATATCGGGAGCAACCAAACTAGAAGTCAAAAGCTTGCCAGGAGAAACAACTTGCATGACTTTGGGCATGATCTCAGTATCAACATTGTGCTTCGATGCAAAAGGGCATGACAAGAAAGAATGCGATGCACCAGTATCAAAAAGTACTTTTGTAGGAACATCGTTAACAGGAAGGTTACCCATGATGACATCTGACGAGTCCTCTGCCTGAGCTGCATTCATCAAATTGACCTTGGCGTGCTTGGGGTTATGCTTGACCACAGTTGTACTTGCCGATCTCACAGGAGGAGGAGGAAGGCGCCTCTGATTGAAACATTTTTTGGCATAGTGACCCTTCTGTTGGCACTTGTTGCACGTGACCTCTGAAAGCGGACGGTGATACGGAGCACTCGATCTTGGAGCTTGAGACGAAGTCTTGTTCTGAAAGCCAGGGTTGGGTGGGTGGGAAGATCCACTGCCACCTTTGCTCTTCTGCTGATATGGCTGACGGAACGGAGGAGGAGGAAGCCAATACTTCTGCTGCTTGGCCACTTGAGTAGAGGAAGAAGGAGTAACATCTCTGACTCACTTCTTGGAAGCATCACACCTCAGTTGAGCGGCCTCTTGCTTCAGTGCCATGTTGTAGAACTCATCGTACCTCAAGGGCTCAAAGAGAACAAGAGCGAGCTGGATTTCTTCTCTGGGACCACCCCTGAACTGGTATATCATGCTCTTCTCATCAGGGACGTCCTGCTTGGCAAAGCGGGCGAGCTTCTGAAACAACTTGTTGTAGTCATAGACAGACAAAGAGCCTTGCTTCAGGTTGCGTAATTCCTCATGCTTGCTTTCAACCACGCTCCGAGGGATATGGTGAGCTCTGAAATCTTGACGGAATTCATCCCAGGTAATAGCACGTCCACCTCTGGAATCCTTGTACTGCTGGAACCATTCTGCAGCTTGATCTTTGAGTTGGAAGGAAGCGAACTTGACAAAGTCCTCAGGCCTGACGTTACTGCACTCGAAATGCTTGCACAGATCCACGAGCCAATCGTCAGCATCGGTTGCCTCAACACAATTGCGGAAAGTCTTTGGCCCGTTAGCAAGGAACTGGTTGAGTGTAGCAAAGTGATTCTGATTGTTGCCTTGGTTGCCTTGATTGCGCTCTTGAAGAATTTGCATGATCAACTGTGTGTTTGCATTGGTTGCAGCCATCACAGCTTGCCATGCCTCCGGAGGAGGTGGAGGTGGTGGCGGATCTTGATTCTGATTCTGATTGGTGCTCTTAGCGGGAGCCATCCTGAAGAGGTTGACCACCGTTAGCACATTGACAGATAAAATGAAGCTGAATCCAACGGAATGAAAATTGCAACATAAAGTCTTCACATCCGAACAAAATGAACGAATGCATTCCTCTTGAAATGGTCACATATCCATAAATTGAGAAGCCACGTAGAATTTAGGTAGAGAAATAAATCAACAAGGTACGGATCAAGAACGAATAATTGGTAAGAAATCCCAATCTCAAACCAATATCCGTGGAAGAAGAACTAGAGCTACAAGAATTCCCACCTATGAAACTCCCGAACCTTTCCGGTTATGCAATCAGGTGTTGGGGATACAGGGGAAGCATAATATCTCACCCAAATCTAGCAAATCCTACATCCAGTTGTATCCATCCTTCAACACATAACCGATAAAACTTCGAAAACCATCTACCTCAACCTTCGAAAAGCATCTGTTATACAAGTTATGGCGATACTCCCGAACTCCCGCCCCAGTACTGGGTGGCGTCAAGGTTATCTCACCAATGAACTACATAAAAGAGATTTTCGATGTCAGCGTACTAAACTCAGGTATTCCAGAATTGCAACGATAAAATTATGACGACAACACCTCAGAGCTCAACTCCCCGGGACACTTCCACAAAACCCCTGACAGGAGGCACCAAGACAATGTTCTCGTCATAAAACCATCGGAACGATTCCAAGATACCCGCGTGATCCTAAATTTTTTTTTAGTGAAATTTGAGAAGAGAAGAGTCAAAACTCTACGCCAGGATGCCTTACCAGAGCGATGAGGAGACTGGGAAGTAAAAAGAATTCCTAAACTCTCCGATATATAATTCCTAAATGACTCAAAACATTTTTCTAGACACAACTCGGCCGCTAAAAAACGATCAAGCAATGGGGTTCCTAAGGTCGGGGAAGGCTCTGATTACCAACTTGTAACACCCTCGATGCGACTATATCTCCCACGTGTCGAGGCACGACTTAGAGGCATAATCGCATTGAAGGCATAAGTCGCAAGTTAGGCAATCTTCAAAACATCCCATGTAATATAGATAATAAAAGGGGAGATAACATAGTTGGCTTACACTCGCCACGTCAATCAAGTACATAAATAACATTACATCATTCAAACACTCATGGCCTGACTACGGCGCCAAAATAAAAGATAACCCAACATGCGACACGGTCCCGATCACCCCCAACTGGGCACCACTACTGATCATCAGGAAAGGAAACATAGTATCATTGAGAGTCCTCATCTAACTCCCACTTGAGCTCAAGCGCGTCACCTGGAGCGGAATCATCAGGCCCTGCATCTGGTTTAATAGTAATCTGTGAGCCACAGGGACTCAGCAATCCCGCACCTTCGCGATCAAGACTATTTAAGCTTATAGGTAAGGCAAGGTAAAATATGTGGAGCTGCAGCAAGCGACTAGCATATATGGTGGCTATCCTGTTCGCAAAAGAGAGCGAGAAGAGGAGGCAAGGCGCGATCGAGAAACTAGAGTACAACCTGCGCAAGATGACTCCAACACCGTGTCCACTTCCCGGACTCCGCCGAGAAGAGGCCATCACGGTAACACACTCAGTTGATTCATTTTAATTAAGTTAAGGTTCAAGTTATCTACAACCGGACATTAACAAATTCCCATCTACCCATAACCGCGGGCACGGCTTTCGAAAGTTCAAATCCCTGCAGGGGAGTCCCAACTTAGCCCATGACAAGCTCTCACGGTCAACGAAGGAATAGACCTCCTCCCGAGACATTCCGATCAGACTCGGTATCTCGGTTCTTCAAGACACTCCGACAGGTTAAAACAAGACCAGCAACACCGCCCAAATGTGCCGACAAATCCTAATAGGAGCTGCACATATCTCGTTCTCAAGGCACACTCAGATGAGACATCCTACGAGTAAAACCAACCCTCAAGTTGCCCCGAGGTGGCCCCGCAGTCTACTCGGTCGGACCAACACTCTGAGGAGTACTGGCCCGGGGGGGGGGTGTTAAATAAGATGACCCTCGGGCTCCGGAAACCCAAGGGAAAAAGAGGCTAGGTGGCAAATGGTAAAACCAAGGTTGGGCATTGCTGGAAAAGCTTTAATCAAGGCGAACTATCAAGGGGTTCCCATTATAACCCAACCGCGTAAGGAACGCAAAATTCGGGAACATAACACCGATATGACGGAAACTAGGGCGGCAAGAGTGGAACAAAACACTAGGTGAGAGGCCGAGCCTTCCACCCTTTACCAAGTATATAGATGCATTAAGATAACAAGATAATATAATGATATCCCAACAAGTAAATAAATGTTCCAACAAGGAACGGTCTCCAATCTTCACCTGCAACTAGCAACGCTATAAGAGGGGCTGAGCAAAGCGGTAACATAGCCAATCAACGGTTTGCTAGGACATGGTGGGTTAGAGGTTTGACACGGCAATTTGGGAGGCTTGAAAGTAAGTGGTAGGCATCGTAGCATTGGCACAGCAAAAGAGCGAGCATCTAGCAAAGCAAAGATAGTAGTGATTTCAAGGGTATGATCATCTTGCCTACAAAGTTGTCAGAGTTGACTGGATCCTCGAAAGCAAACTCAACGGGCTCCTCATTAGCGAACTCGTCTCCCGGCTCTACCCAAACAAGACAAACAAGCAACAAGGGCACAATCAACCTCGTGCAAAGCTCAAACGATATGATGCAAAGATGATATGCTATGCGGGATGCGATGCGGGATGCATATGCAAGATTTGACAAGGAATGCATGAACCTGGACTCAACATGGGAATCCAAGTGTGCCACTGGGAAGATGAGATGAAATCGCTTGAAAACGATATAAAGAACGCCGGAATCGGAGTTACGGTTTGGAAATGGCAAGCGATTCAAATATGACCACGTTCTGCGATTTACAGCAAGTAGCCATCTAAATGCAATGAGATGAACATGCTACAACATTCAAACATGACAACAAAATACATGGCAGGGATGCATTCATGATGCTTAACAAAAGTCTAGCACTGAGCTACGGCCAATTCATCCATTAACAGGTTCAAACAAGCATGGAAAAAATGCATATGGAAAACAGATCTCAGACTTAGTGAAATTAACACTTGTCTGGAATTTCAGATCAGATAGCACTCTTCGGAGCAACAAAACTACATGCTACAGGACCTGAACATGGTAAAGTAAAGCATGGAATGGAGCTACTCAAAGAGCTTAACAAAAGTCCCTTAGTGACCTTGAGTCAAAAGGGTCAGAAAATACAATTGCAAGCATGTGAACATGGCAAAAACATAATCAGTTCTCAGACTTAGTGAAAACTGGAGCATACTGAAACAGATATCAAGTAGGCATGTTTATGAGCTCGATGCACTCACTACGGAGCAAGTCATGACAAACTAAGCATACAACCATCAAGAATACACAAAATGCAAGCTAGACATGGCAAGAACAATAGCATAGCATGCAGGGATCAACTACAACATCCTCGGCAAAATCGCTAACAAGTAGACAATCTGCCCAGATTCACGAAGTAGCAAAAGTAGAGCTTGATTGACTCAAGCTAGGTTGCTCCATAATTGCAAACAAAGACATGGATGGATAGAGCACTATAATATTAACAAAACATCCTTACTGATCATCCTCAAAAGAGGCACGGATCACTAGGAAACAACATGAACATATGGCCATATGAGATAAACAGGTCAAGGACTTGGTGGAAATGCTAAGTCCCTGAAATCAGAATTACCAAGTGCCTCACTTTGCAAGCTTGTGCTAGTCAGCACACACATCACAAAAATACATGGGTTGCACCTCTGGAAAGATGGCAAACCCCTTAACAAAACATATGTAGAGCTCCTGGGCATATCATGCACACAATAATCATGGCAAAAATGACAAATCACTAAATGGAGCAGCAGATCTGACAATTATCTCAAGTAACCCTCTTCTAACAGCATTTCGGGCATCAAGATGAACTCAAATGAAAATGATGCAATGAGATGAAATGATGTACTCTCTTAGACAAACATTTTGATATGCTATATGCAAGAATCAGAGTTATGAATGCAAAGTTACGATGCGATGAATATGGGCACATGGATCTGAAATCTCAGGACTTAGGAAAAAATCAACCTCTCACAGATCTCAGATCTAGGGTTTGATCCGAAATGCACGCAGATCGAGGCGGGCCGGGTCTTCACCGGAGAAGAGGTCAGGGAGAACACCGATGAACGACGCCGGCGAGGCGGCGGCTGGCACCGGCGACCGGAGGCGAGCGCGGTGGCGGCGGATGAAGGCGGCGGCGCCGGCGACGTTGTGCGGTGGTGCGGCGATGCACCGGCGAGACGAGGCGGCCGGCGTGCGGCTCTGGCGACGTCGAACGATGTGCCGACGAGAGGCGCGACCGCGGGATTCGGCGGGCACGGGCGGATCTGGCGGCGCGGGGCGAGGGTGCCTGGCGGCGCGCGGCGGATGTGCCGCGGGGGCCGGGCGTGGGCCTGGCGGGCCGGCGGCGCTGAGGCGGCGATGTGGGGCGGCGGGGCGACATGGCAGGCTGCGGTTGGCGGGGCGATTTCGTCCGGCCGGACCGGACGTGTCCGGCCGCGCGGAGGTGCTGGAACTAGGGTTTCGGACGGGGGAGATCCGGATTTGGAAAAGGGGAGGTATATATAGGCATAGAGGGAGCTAGGAGAGTCCAAATGAGGTGCGGTTTTCGGCCACGCGATCGTGATCGAATGCTCTAGATGATGGAGAGGGTTTTGGTGGGTTTTGGGCCAACTTGGAGGGGTGTTGGGCTGCAACACACACGAGGCCTTTTCGGTCCCTCGGTTAACCGTTGGAGTATCAAACGAAGTCCAAATGGTACGAAACTTGACAAGCGGTCTACTGGTAGTAAACCAAGGCCGCTTGGCAAGTCTCGGTTCAATCAGGAAATGTTTAATCCCCACACATGAAAGAAAGGTAGAAATGACCACCGGAGGAGAATGAAGCGCCGGAATGCAAAACGGATAACGGGGAAAATGCTCGAATGCATGAGACGAACACGAATGCAAATGCAATGCACATGGTGACATGATATGAGATGCATGACAACGATAAAAATACACGGAGACAAAAACCCAAACCCGAGAAAATAAAATAACTTAAGGCCGGAAACGACAAGAGTTGGAGTACAAATTGGGTAAGTTACATCCGGGGTGTTACAAACACGATCATGGAGGGGTTCATCATCCTCATTGGTGCTCCTCCGATGATGCATGAGTAGTTCACCATAGACCTATGGGTCCGTAGGAGTAGCTAGATGGCTTCTTCTCTCTTTTTGATTCTCAATACAATGTTATATATCCTCGATGTTCTTGGATGTCTATTTGATGTAATGACTTTTTGCGGTGTGTTTGTTAGGATCCGATGAAGTGCAAGTTTATGATAAGATCTATCTATGAATATTATTTGAGTTTTCTTTAATCTCTTATATGCATGATTGTTATAGACTCGTATTTCTTCTCTGAGACTTTGGTTTGGCCAACTAGATTGATTTTTCTTGCAATGGGAAAAGGTGCTTTGTGATGGGTTCAATCTTGCGGTGTCCTCACCCAGTGGCAGAACGGGTAGCGAGGCACGCATGTATATTGTTGTTAAGGATAAAAAGATGGGGTCTATTCCTACATGAATAAATCTTTTCTACATCATCTCATCGTTCTTATTGCATTACTCCGTTTCTCCATGAACTTAATACACTAGATGCATGCTGGATAGCTGTCGATGTGTGGAGTAATAGTAGTAGATACAGGCAGGAGTCGGTCTACTAATCTTGGATGTGATGCCTATATACATGATCATTGCCTTGCATATCGTCATAATTATTTGCTCTTCTATCAATTTCCCAACAGTAATTTGTTTACCCACCGTATGTTATTTTCTTGAGGGAAACCACTAGTGAAATCTATGGGCCCCGGGTCTATATTTTTTCATATTGTTTTCAGATCTATTATTCCAAAAACCCAAACATACCTGGCTGCACTTTTTATTTACTTATTTTATTTTGTGTTTTTGCTAGATCTATTTATCCAATCTCATACAATTTAATCTATCTTTTTACCGTAGAGGAATTGACAAACCCTCTTTCGCGTTGGGTTACAAGTATTTGTTCTTTGTGTGTAGGTACCGTTTACATAGTGTTGCTTGGTCCTCCTACTGGATTGATAACCTTGGTTTCATAACTAAGGTAAATACTTACCGTAGTTGTGCTGCATCATCCCTTTCTCTTTGGGGAAATATCGACGCAAATTCAAGCAACGTCAAAAGGATTTCTGGCGTCATTGCCGTGGAGACATCATCAACATCTGTCAAGTTCCTAATAAAAAATCCCATCTCCTTGAAATTTACATTATTTGCCATTTGCATGTCGTTTTCATCTCCCCCCACTTCACAAAATTCCGCCTTTTATTTGTCTTCTTTTTCGTTCGCCTTTATCTCGTTAGATCTCTTGTTTGCTTGCAATCTTGTTTGCGTAGTCACGATGTCTCAAGAAAACACCAAATTGTGTGATTTTTTCAATACCAATAATAATGATTTTATTAGTACTCCAATTGCTCCTCCCGCCACTAGTGTGGAGTCTTGTGATATTAATGTCACTTTGCTGAATCTTGTTATGAAAGACCAATTTTCTGGTACTTCTGATGAGGATGCCACATCCCATCTAAACGCATTCATAGAATTGTGTGATATGCAAAACAAAAAATATGTGGACAATGATATTGTGAAGTTTAAATTATTTCCTTTCTCCTTGAGGGATCGTGCAAAAATTTGGTTTTCTTCTTCGCCTCGCAATAGTATCGATTCTTCGGATAAGTGCAAAGATGCTTTTATTACTAAGTATTTTCCGCCCGCAAAAATTATTTCCCTTAGAACTGAAATCATGAATTTTAAGCAACTTGAGCATGAGCATGTTGCACAATCTTAGGAAAGAATGAAATTGATGCTAAGAAATTATCCTACTCATGGTTTAAATCTTTGGATGATCAACCAAAAAAAATATGTGGGATTGATTTTTTTTCTAGAAATCTGTGAGATTCCACCGCGGATGGTACTTCTATGGAAATTACTTTGGGTGAAGCCACTAAATTGCTTGATAATATTATGGCAAATTATTCACAATGCCATACCGAAAGAGCACCTACTAGTAAAAAAGTTAATTCAGTTGAAGAAATTAGTACTTTGAGTGAAAAAGTTGATGCTCTTATGAAATTGGTTGCTACTAAAAATTATCCTATTGAACTTAATGATGTGGCTTTTTCTACTTTGATTGAGCAAAATAGTGATTCCGTAGATGTGAATTTTGTTTCACGAAACAATTTTAATAACAATGCTTATAGAGGTAATATTACTCCTAGGCCTTTTCCTGGAAATTCCTCTAATAATTATGGAAATTCCTATGGTAATTCTTCCTACAATAATAATAGGAACCCCTCTGATCTTGAGAGTAATATTAATGAATTTATCAATGCTCAAAAAGTTTTCAATACTATGATAGAAGAAAAGTTGAATAAGATTGATGATATGTCTAGAAGTATTGATAGAATTTTCCATGATGTAGAAAATCTCAAGATTAAAAATTTTCCACCTAAGGTTGATGTCAATGAATCAATTCAAGCTTTACATGTTTCTATGGATGTAAGTAAGAAAATAACCGCTATGCTCAAAGCTAAAAGAGAATTTTTAGAAGGAGTGTTTTCTAGCGATTGCTTTCATAACAATGATGAAGATCTTAAAATGATTGGTGTTTGTTCTATTGATTCCTTGTTTAGTAATATTAAGCTTGATGAAAAGAGGACTGAATAAGAGTCAACTTTAGCTATACTACAAAAAAATACACTTCCGTGATGATACGTGTTTGTCACAGTAGGTCGCTTTTTTTGTCATGCATGTACATCCATGACAAATTTATGACACAATCAAGATAGTCATACCTGTGCTGTCGTAGAAGTGTTCCATGACATTACCAAAATTACCATCACGGAAGTGTCCACTTCCATGATGATAAATCGCGCGTCACAGAAGTGCTTTCGTCAAGGGTGACCCGACACGTGGCATCCACCGTAACGGAACGCAGTTAAGCTATCGGGTCGGGTTTTGGATCCAATAACCCGTTAACAGCCCCGACCAATGGGGATTTTCCATGTGTAAAATCATCATTGGCTGGAGGAAACACGTGTCGGCTCATTGTTGGGACAGATGTCAACCACTCATTGGACGTAAGGCGCCTATGATACGTCGACACATGGCACGACCCAATAGAGGCCCATTCCTGTGAAAAGGCCGACCCGTTTGACTTGGTCAAAAGCTGGCAGGCCGGCCCATGGAAAGCCTGTTAACGGCCTGTTCGAATATAGCCCATTTACAGCCCGCTAACCCATGGCCCGTTACACCCTATCTGAATTAGGCCCAGTAGCGTCATCTGGGCCATCCAATATGATTCCAGCCCGTTTTCACTTCTGTCCCATGTATGGCCCATGACGTCTTTCAGCCCATATGAGGCCCTATGTAACTCTTGGCCTACTAACGGCCCGTGGTGAAACTGGCCCGTAATGAACAGTGTATCACTTTACACCCATTAACGGCCCGTGGTGAAACTGGCCCGTAATGAACAGTGTATCACTTTATACCCATTAACGGCCCGTTATTCCGTTGGGCCGTTTCTAGCCCATGTTATCTTTCGGCCTTCTCAGAGCCCATTTATTCTTGGGCTCATTTCCAGCATTCATTTACTTACGGCCCGTTATTGTCATTTTCTGCTTGTGGGCCAAATTCAGCCCGTGGTTACAGTCGGCCCGTTTGTGGTCCGTTAATACGTTGGGCCGTTTTCATAGCGTCATCAAATACGGCCTATTAACGATGGCCCGTCATGGTCGGCGCATGAACGGACGATTCCAACTCTAGCCCGTTTACGGCCATAATGCGGCCTGTTATTGGCCCATGTTTGGCCATTGATCATACTGCCCGTATAAGGCCCATTGATGATACGACCCGTAGAAGGCCCATTGTTTCTATGGCCCGTAGAAGGCCCACTGTTTCTATGGCCCGTAGGAGGCCCAGTGTCACTACAGTAAATATTAGCCCATGGTTATTGTGGCCTAGTTTTAAAAAATAGGTTATTGCAGCCACTAGCAAACCGCGGAAAAAGAACTACAATGACTAGAAGCAAACAAATAAACAAGACAACAAGGAAATAAATAAGCAAGCAACTTACGCTAGGCTATCACGGCTATCACACATATTACATCCACTGGGCATCAAAGTTCGCCACCAGTGCAAATAAACGCGCCAACAAAAGAATATACAAAACTAAGAGCACTTCAGAAGGCACTAGGCCTGGCCAGGTCGCCCCCCCCAAACAGCCGAAGAAGCTGAGTAGACCTCAGTTGTGTCAATGATAGATGCATCAACACTAGATTTAAGGCATGATGGTGCGCACGGCAGTCCTCTGACATCTTCATTGCATCTTTGACTTCAAGTTAGAGCTGAGCTGAAGCAAGCCTTTCCGCTTTAAGTCGAGACTGAAGAAGTCGAACTGATTGAGGCAGCGACTGTACAGAGGTTGTCTCACACCTGCTGGTGAGTAGCTTCAACTCACTGTCTTCATCAAGACAGGACCTTGGGGTCATCTCGCTGTCCTCAAGATGGTTTGGCTCACTATCTTCCCTAAAGTTCTGCCTGGCATAAGAGATACAAGTCTGAAAGAGAAACAAGGAGACACGTAACAGGTTTCACAATTATATAAGCAAATAAATGGATCTGTTCTGCATAAGGAACATGTTTTTACAACTACAATTTGAAACTGGTAGTTGTTGCAAACATCCAATCAGATGTAAATAGCAAAGCAAACAATAGTGGAGGAAATGATGCCTATCCAAATCTATACTAGAACAAAGTTTGAAGGCTTGAGAAGGATGAACTTACATTACATGTTAACACGGGCTGGACAAAGCCCTTCTCCATGTTGATGGAAGGATAATTCAATAAATTCCCCAAAGAAAATTCTTTATAAGTGTTGCCATTATTCTACATTTTGCAAAGAGTAAATATAGATCAAATAATATTGGAAGAAACAGAGGATAATGAAGCTCATGTGCAGACTGATGATACATAATCAAATAGCAATTAATTAAGTACAGCGTTACAAGGCAAAAGGGAGAGAGGTACTGACAAGAGCAATGCAGAGCCCATTATTGTTTTGAGATCATATGATCCTTTGAGTAAGGAGATTCATCTGAAATTAGTTTTCATACAGGAGAGAAGGTAAGGCACAAGCAGAAATTTAGGAGTTCAAATTTTGAATTGATATCATAGACAGTACCTGACGCTGGGCTCCCAGCGGTTCTCATAGGGGTTTGGCCACTGGAGTAGGGGTAAAGTGTGGTACAGTTGGGCCTGTGTTTTCTGTGGCTGCTGATCTATCTGATTTAACAGGTATCACTACCTTTTCCAAATACCTAGTTTGTACTCCTTGACGACCTGCACTCACCCTCTTCCTTTTGGACACCTATTACGAAAGAACAACATTTGACTGGAAAAACATAGTGTGACGACACATGGAATAGGTACAGAAAATGGATAGGTATGGCATATACTCATATATGATGCTTAAACTAAGCAGATGGTGTAACAAAGTAGAAGTAATGCAAGAGGTCAGTAGCAAAATATGTGCGACCAATACAACTTTGCAAAGTTAGAGCAAGCACCTTGATGGGTGAATAAAATAGGCCATCCTCCACCATGCCAAGTTTGTTAGGCAGTGGATCATTCCGCAATATTCCTCTCGTGCGCCCATTCTCATATTCATTTTGATAATGTTCAATATCAGACATGCATGAAAACATAAAAACAAGTGATATTTTCTTTGTAATGCAGAAGTGATTCGAATCCAATACTGCCTCCTTGTAAACCCCTTTGTGCTATCTCTGCAATTCTTTTAAAAGATGCCATGCATGCTGTAATTTGTTGTGTGCATTAATATAATGTGGCCTACTACTCAAAATATGAGAGCTCCAGAAGTGATGACACTTCGCAGATGATAGCTTCAACATATAGTAAAGAAGAACAAGTTGACCTAACCTGACAGATTCAAAATATACTAAGGGAGAACAACTCGACCTGACCAGGCGACCGCAAGAGAAGAGTATCATCTTAAAGAAGAGCAGAAGAGCAAGCAGATTGAAGATATTACAAGTCTTTTAATACAATGTCGGTTGGCCACCCATGATGAACCAGAGCGCACAGAGAAATACTATTCTTTCCAGTCTCTCCATATGTGGCTCACATGCATTTCGAAACTAAAGTAGGAACATTTAGCTAACCAATTAAACATCTCTCAGTTTTACTAATATCAGCAATAATATCAGATATGAATTTGTACAACTAAACTTGTTTAGCTCGATGGGTGGAGCAGTGCTATTACGACACAAACCACGTAGGCTGATTGTGGTCATCATAAAATGGGGAAAACATAAGCATGATGAGTACAGTGTTGACCGTGGCAGTGGGATGGCAGATCTGAAGCCGCAAACCGTGCAAAGGGTAGTTAGCAACCAATGTTTGCTTTGAAATAACAACTAAGATTTGGTATGGACAAGAAAGTATGGTCAACAAGTGACAAAGAAATGCAATTATGCTGTCTCTCTATATGTCGCGACATGCATTTGGAAACTCAAGTGGGACCTTTAGCTAACCAATTAAATGTGTCGGTTAACTAATATCAGTATCATATCACAATCATATTTGAACAACTAAGCTTTCGAATTCTGAGTGTTGTGTTGTTTAGCTTGAAGGGTGGAGTAATGCTAGTACGACAGAAAGCACCTACGCAGATCATAGTAGAGTAGATAAAAGGGGAAAACCCTAAGCATCAAGAGAAAAATCAGGAAAGTGGAACTAGCTGGACCAGTGGGTGGCGCACATGCTTTTCGAAACGAATATAGGAACATTAGGTGACCAATTAAATGTTCTCTGTTTTAGTGATATGAGCATCATATCATATTCGTATTTCAACACGTAAGCTTTGGGTTGAGGTCTTGAGGAGCAGTGCTAGCACGACACGAAGCACCTACGATGATGGTAGTGAATATAAAGGGGGAAACCATAAGCTTTACGAGTATAGTGCCCGTGCCATGGCGGATCTGAAGGTGCAAACCGGACAAAGCTACTTCGCAACCAATGTTTGCTTTCAACTAGCCACTACGATTTGGTACGGACAAGAAAAGTACAGTAAACAAATTACGATCTATTTTCCGGGTG
Organism: Triticum urartu; assembly: GCF_056163025.1. Classification (NCBI taxonomy): domain Eukaryota; kingdom Viridiplantae; phylum Streptophyta; class Magnoliopsida; order Poales; family Poaceae; genus Triticum; species Triticum urartu. The sequence goes on along the minus strand of NC_141878.1, from coordinate 162,370,743 downwards.
AGATCAATAACTTAAGCACATATGGAAGAGTACCACCTCTCTTGCGACGCCGTGTAGGCCTATGCTGATACATTGAGGGTGTTGCGGGTGCGATGGCTGTCGGCGGCGGGGAAGAAGACTTTAGACGGCAGACGACCGGGTCAGGGGATAATCCTGTTGCCGTGGACGAGGCGGTCGTAGGAGCGGCAGCGACAAGGTGGACGATGGAGCCGATGAAGCAAGAGGAGGCGATGAAAGGATGCTGGTCCAGCGCCGTGGATGAGAGACGTCCATCTCTTGCAGTGGACGACGGGGTAGGGGTAGCAGCTCCGGCAAGGTGGAGGATGGGGTGGCGGACGGAGGAGGCTGGCCGCAGTGCGGAGGTTGTCGTGCCGCCGACAGCGTATGAATGGGGAAATGGAGGGGAGGGGGGATCTCAAACTTTGGGACGCGCTTCTCTGAAATAGGGGAAAGTTACGAACTTATCCCCCATTTAAAATTTCGGACATCGCGTCGGGTGGGGATAGGACGGTAATCTCGCATCTCCCAAATATTTGCTGGTAACTATTTCGGGCGAGGAGAGGGTGTTTTGCCGCCCACGGTTGGCGCCCACGGTGTATGAACGGGGCTGACAGATAGGGCGGTTGTGTCACGTCTGATGGAAGTTACACATCTGCCCCTATTTAAAATATAAGCCTACATCGATTTCGGACGAGGAGAGTTTGTTTTGCCGCCCACCGTGTATGAATGGGGAAATGGAGGAAGAGACACATGTCTTTCGGACGAGCTTGAATCAAATGTGTTTTGCCGCCCACGTTTGGCGCCTACCGTGTCTGAATGGGCTTAGAGGCCGTCGTGTCACGTTTGATTGAAGTTACTAGTCTACCCCTATCGACAACAGTGTAAATCCTGTCGATAAGGATGTCAAGTGTCAGGGGTAGACAGTAATTTCCATCTCGCAAACACTTGCTTCGAGCAGCCCGCAAATTATAGTGGGTGTTTAGCCGCTTCGTTCAAAACTTGGGAGAATTAGCATTCACGTTTGCCCTGGGACCTGGCAAACTAAATTCAAATCCAATTTGTATTCGATTACGAATATCCATAGATAATTATACATTTTGTTATTTATTTCTTCAAAACCACAACAAAGATTTATTCCACCTTTATATATGATTATGATTTAGAAATGCCGTGATCTTCGAATTCAGTAGGTTGGATACACTCTGAGTCAAACAGTTATTTCATCCAATACAATATGCCCACACGACAAACAGTTCACCTTATGTCAATCATACAAGTTCTGAGGATTACCTCGCCTAAAAAATTCGGATCATTACAACACATGGACAACATAGGGGGTCTTGCAACATAATCCATTCAGAGACATGACACAACATGCAAGTACAATAATCTAATGAAAATTTGAACTGGTATCTAAAGAAGGACCGAGATTATCTTGGGTTTCAGATAGCAGAAACAGCAGGACCTCCTCCGTCTTCAAATGCAACATTCTTACTTCCTCCGATTCTTGGGTTGCTTGCATAATGCGTGCCACTAATTCCGTAATTTCCAGCCTCAAGATAAATATTACCTCATTCATGGCAGCCACACCATCTCTTTCTGCCTCTAGTAGAGCCTCAAGCACTATAATATCTGTGCTCAGACTGCTCTCTGGCGGTGTTGCCTCTGAACTGCTACCATCTGGTAACATGGATGGCGCACTGCTTCCACAAATAGATTCTGGGGTTGTACATTGTGTCCTAGTGTGAACGGCATCCTGAAAGGTTTCCGCTGGACATCAGTAAGAGATAGTTATCATATGATCCAGGCAGTAAGATTACATGGTAAACGACGGATGAATTATTGCCGAGCATGGCAAACTATATTTAAATGGTTCGAAGCAGCATCAGCCGAAAAGAAATTAAAATGGTAAGATGAAACTAGGGATGTAAGTGGCAAATAAACGAAATCCGCCAGTCCCATATAGTTAGTTTTTGCTACCTCCCTAGTTCATTTTCCTAAAAAAAACAAAAACTCTTTTGAACTATCATACCACTAGTGGACTTTAATCGGGATTAAACCGGACCCAGTTGACATCCCTAGTTGAAAGGGAGTGTACAACCGCTATATTTAAGTTGCCAAGGCATCTAAGCAGTTGAAATAATCTAAGAAAGCACTTAATAGTGTGGCCTCATATAAACTACGAAGACAGTCTTGTGATGGATTTGAGAGGAAAAGTTAAGGACTCAAATGAAATAGGCATGCATTTGTTTACGATAGTACAGCAGGCACTGCTGACATATTGGCCAACTCAGGTATAGCGTAACAACAAATAAGCATTCGAATCAAGCAATACAGCAAAGCAGACAATTGAACTATTTGTAATTTGGTAGGATTACATGTTGAGGGCACAAGCCAAGAAAGCAGCCCACTCGCATTACATTTCACATGTACTAAAACACACTGGCTTACCATATGTTGCTGTGAAGCCTAGCTGCTGTTGCAATGTTCTTTGAAGATATCGTCAGCATCCCGTGGTTGCAAATGTAGTTGTTGTAGTTTATTCTGCACCATCTATTTAGGTAAAATTAATTTTAATCGCATGCACTGGTCCGAATTGATCATCAATGGTTCATATAAACTAATGAAAGAAGGGTGTGTGCATACACGACAATACTCCCTTCGATTCTTTTTACTTTGCGTATAACTTTTTCTCAGTTTTCTCGTATTAGTCTGCGCGTTGCCGATTCCTAGCGTTGGTTTCCTTTTGTGCCCCGCCCCATCCACCTCTGCCCTAATTAATTGGCAAATTAGTCCAGAAAAATTAAACTAGTGCCCTCCTTGGTATGCGGGTCAAGAGTTATGGACAGAGTAAATAGAATCAGAGGGAGTATATCTGCTTCCCTCTATTTTTATGCTTGTTCGAGGTGCCAGCCCCAAAAGAACAAATATTTTGCTTGATGGGGTTGGCAGCTCCATAATTAATAGAAGCATCAAATTAGTCATGCAACTTGGGAAGATCAAGAACACACAAACAAGTAATGAACAGAGGCTCAGAGCAGTGATGTAATAGCTAGCATCAGAAAATGTAGGGTAAAACAAACAAAAAGCAGCGGAACCACATGCTAGTTTGCTGATGTGTAATTAAGCATAGAGAACATTAAACAGTCTGATGGAACCAACATGTGGCATTAGAACAAAACTAAAGCATATTAACTATATGTGCACTGGTATGTAATTTAGCACATGTAACATGTTCACTGCCAGAAGTATGGCCCTATAGGTGCAAGCAGAATAACGCGTCTCATGAAAAACTGAATGATGCCCTGAAGAAATTCAAAGGTGCAGTGCTTATGCTAGGAAAGTGAACGTAGGCGCCGGCCGTTGGATAATAGTACCTGATTCTCGGCGGCGTATGGGTATCGTTGTCATACTTGATAGCTAAGGATCGTCGATGGTGCTCGTGTTGCGGTTGAGTTTGGGCCGGCTGTCGCCGTCGCTGAAGCGGCTCCGGTGCTACGGTTGCGGCGCCTGTCGACATACAAGAAAGCTCATCTGTGGTAAGTGAACAGTTGCACGATAAAGAGAAAAACCGAAGGAGTACAAATCGAAATAACCTGATGAGGCTGCGGCATCGGTAAAGCAGGGCCGGTGGAGTTGAATATGGCATCCGTGGAGCGGGTCCGGTGCAGTGGACGAAGGCTTCGGCAGGCGCGTTGTACAGTGCTTTCGATGAGGCGGATCTGTTGCGGTGGACGAGGGCTTGTATGAAGGGCCAGCGAAGGGGCGGACGAGGGAGTCAGTGAAGGGCCTATGCTGTGGTGGACGAGGGTGCCGGTTAAGCAGATCCGGTGTGGTGGACCATGATGGCGGTCAAGGAGATCTGGAGCGATGGACAAGCCAGTCGCTGAAGCGGCTCCGGTGAAGTGGTGAGTTGGCAGTTGGGGGTTCCAAGGTGCGGAAGGTAGATCCGGCGGGGTGTGAGGTCCACCGCTACGGCGGAGGACTAGATTCGGCGGCTTGCCGTGGTTGGGGGGGTCGGGGAGGGGAAGGGGAGGGGCTCTGGGGAAGAATGTTGGGGGCAAAGAGGGGAAAACAATGGACTTACCAAAGCAGCCCTTTTTCGTTCATGTGGCAGGGGTAAAACAGGAATATCGTTGGGCTAAACTTTCAGGCGCGTGATATTTCGATGTGAGCAGGAAGTTTGAAAGCTTTTGGCGCCTAAAATTATAAGTATTCTGCTCTAGTACGGCCGACTATGATATCATGGCCGACAATTTGTTTGTTTTGCACACAAAAAAGTGCAAGTTCTGAAAATCAATGTCTCCAACTCGAAACTTAGATTGTCCATTCAATTCAAATATGGATCATTGAGCTACTACAAGCAAATACCATCATACGGTCCAATTCAAATGAAATTCCAAATGTGTTTATCCTAAATATGATGACAAAAGCAAAAATGTGTATGTGTATGAATAAAGTGGATGATTATAAAGTTTGAACATGCCCGTATGTGTATATCTCTAGGTTTGATATATGAATTTGAAATCATGAAATCCTGGCTTAAAAAATGTACCTCCGTTTAAATGAATTACAAAAGCTAATGATGGAGTCGAATTCCAAAATTCCAATCTTAGGTTTGTAATTCTGGTACATCAAGGTATATCACGCATGTTCAAAAGTTTCGTTATCTCATAGTACAAACTATGAAACAAATTGATCAACCATGAGTGCACAATATCTCAATTACGCTAAAGTCCCTCAAATATAGACACCTCACTCTTTATCTGAAGTCACCCCCCCACCACACACACACAGAGAGAGAAGTCATTCTCTCCCCCAAACACCAACACACGAGTACATTAACACCCCTCTCTCTTGTAAAGTCCGGACCCCAACATAGGTCTCTATCACCTTGTCTCTCGGGCATGCACACATCTCTTCCCTCACTCTCTAGGTCTCCCGCTATCTCTCGTACCCAAGCACACACACTATGTAGAGTGTATATTTCCCATACACACAAAATGTCGCCCCCAAACGTCTATCTCCCTAGTTATGTGGTTCTCACGCACTCACCTCACACACCACCCCCACTGCAAACAAGCACACTTTGTCTCCTTGTGCACCACTCTCCTCTTTCTATCTGTTCCACATGCGGACCCGCACCAGCTCCTTCCCTGTATACATATATGTCGTGACTCTTTGCATAGCTCCCTAATGTATAATCGTTCTCGATTTCGCACATTGTTCTCTACACCATCTATTCTATCTCTCTCATGAAGTCCCTATCGCACACACGATGACTCGCTTCCCTTGCGTCTCCGTTCATAGGCCAAGTTCAGACAACATCAACATTGTCTCCCTATCTATACGCCATTTATGGACACAAACGACCCCTCTCGCCCCCTCTCTTCCTCTCTCTCTCTCTCTCTCTCTCTCTCTCTCTCTCTCTCTCTCTCCGGCGCTAGCTCTCTCTTTCTCTCGCTCTCACACCCCTCTCCCCCACACACACTCGATGTCTCTTCCAAATAGTCTGCTCCCCCCGCCTGCACCCGTGCTATCTTCCTACTACACATGTCACACCATTCCCCCTTCCCTTATACTAGGTTTACATCATCAGTGGTCTCTCTACTCCACATACACTCTCTCCCTCTCACACACAAACGCGTGCACAAACACACACAGGCACGCACAAACACCCATTTACCTGGATCCTCATCTCTCCTCATGTCTGCATGTGTATCTCACACACTCACTCTCTAATTATGTATATGTGTCTCCACGTTACACAACACAAAGCCCCATGTACATGTCTCTCTCTATCCTCCACACACAGACACAAAGAATCTGTTATCATTGCTTCAGTCTCTAACATATCACACACGCACTCTCTCTCTCTCTCCCTCTCTCTCTCTCTCGCAAACACGCTCAACAAGGGTTTCCCCGTGAATAACTTACCGTCTATTCATGAACAGTCGTGGCAGTACGGCGAACATGAGACGTGAAAAAGAATAAATCTACACATGCTTAGACCACCTAGTATGACTACTAGGACTAGAGCAAGCCAAAAAGCGCGCCGCCGTCACCCCCTCCTTGTCGGCGACGGGAAAATCTTCGTTTTACACAGTCGAGAAGTCATTATGCTAAGGGCCCACATGCCGAGGCGTTGAATAGAATGTAGATGCTAGTTTACGGAAGAAAGTATCGATAATACGTTTGTATCTCCATACTTATATTTCTTCTCTTATAAAAAACCGAGTTGGTGATGATGGTACGTGTGCCATCTTGCAATATAGACCGTCCGATCTATATCTGACGGATGGAAATTAAACTTAAAGATACCCACATCCCTCTCCACATTTGCAGATAAGGCCTTCCCTCGTTCATCCTTATCTCCAACAAACCTCATTGTTGAGCAATTAAGAAAGGAAGCCTCTTGAACAAACTGGCCTGGTGGTCGCTACCGGCGTCGTCAATCCCCATGCCTCTGCTCAGTTCGACCACCAACCACCACCACACCCCACTCCTCTTCACCTTATCTCATATTTCTCGAGATATCATTAGTTTTTACACATGGGATTACTCCCTCAAGGGTCAATCACAACAAGTGATTTATAAAAAATGCATCTTGATGTTCCGTGCAATGCACGGATCTTGCTAGTACTCCTACACAAGACTAAGTTGGTGATGCTAGTGTGTCTGCCATCCGTCGTTTCTGACCATTAGATCTACATCTAATGATTGTGAGGTAAGTTGTTGCCTTTTCTCACCAACATCCCACTTGTCTACCAATTTGCAGAAAAACCCATAATTAGTATCTTAAAACCAACCACATCCCTCCCTGACCTCACCAAAACAGCCCAAGGAATATATTCTAATTGAAACATAATATATCTCTAGTGACATATGTATATCAAAATTAGAGTGTTTTGTACCAAGTTTGTGAATAAGTATTATTCTAATTATGATTCGTTGCAACGGACATGAACATTGCTAGTATTCCAACCATGCATTTCTTTTCCTAGTATTCCATAGTTTCGAGTTTTCCATCAAGATATTAGTCACTCATGGTTGATATTTACTTTCAATCATGTACACATATGCACTATGTAACTGGCCTTGCTCATTGGCTTCCAAAGCTTAACTTTCACTCCTACTTACAATATGTAGAGTATTTAACAAAAAACTACCACTTTCAACCAGCCCTAGGAGGAATCTATTGTACAAAAAATAGCAAAAACATACCCAAAATTTCTTAATCCATGCCAAAAACTACCTAGTACTCCTACCGATTAGGTTCGTTTAAACCCATTTATGACAGGGTTGGCCCACATGTCCGTGCTGACGAGGCAGCTTAAACCAACACATTTTGTTTGACCGTTTACACAAGGGACCCACATCTGACCTTCTATCCTGTTATTCCCCCTCAAATCACTATTTTTCCTGAACATTACTTCAAACAATACTGATGCGTGTTCGTCGGTGGCGCCGGTGATGAGCGAGTTGGCCGCCACTCCGCCGGACGGGCCGGATGCCGCGCTGGCCTCCACAAGGGTTGGTAGGCTGGCCCGAGCGTGACTCACGAGCGAGCAAGCCGCCGCGCTGGCCTTCGCTCGAGCCAGATGGCTGGCCTTAGCGCGGCGCGCGCGAGCAAGCCGCCGCGCTGCCTTGCCAAACTAGCTAGCAAACCTTGCAGACAAGCAGCTGGACGGAGCTATCTTGGCTAGCTAGCGGCCGCGAGCGCTGGACGGAGCTGGCATCCGGGCTGCCGCAACATGGGCTCCGCACCGCCGGCGGTTTTGACCTCGCCTTCTGCCGGCGGCGGTAGCTGCGTCCCATGGCCGAGGATGACTAGGTGGACGGGCTGGAGGTAGGAGGTCACTCGAGGATTTTTGTTGGTAAGAGCATGTACAATGGTTGATAAGGTAGTCTTATCTTAAGTCTGCCACATATGCAAGTGGTAGTAGTTTCTTGGCATTTTAGTGGTTTCTTGCATTTTTAGAGCAAGTACAATAGAGTTGAGTCAGCGGGCTATAAGAAATAAACTACTACTACATGTTGGCTATAATATGGGCTGTAGATGACATGGAACTGGCTTATAGCCAGCAACTGGTTATACTATTAACCATGCTCTTAGGGGTTTCTTGTAAGGAACAATGTACGTACTACTAGCGACAAAAGGCAATTCTAGGTTGCGTTGTACTCCAACGAGTACTACTAGTGGTCGCGGGAGTGTATACCTCGTTTTGTGGGTTCGATCCCGGCCGAACGCACGACGACCTTTTAAAAAAAAATAGTACTACTACACTTCGCTGCGAGCCAATATTTTACATGGGTAGTTTGAGTTTTGAAGTCAAACGGCCGCGTGGCCCCACAATCTGGGTGCATTGGACAGCCTAGCCACGTGAACGGGTTTTCCTTCCCAGCATCCCATGGCTCGTGTGCTCGCCCTAGTCGCACCTCGCTTGCAGCTTCCAGCTAGTAGCATATTTAAACTAGCGCCTCCCAATTAATCCCGAGGAGCCGGAAAAGCTTGGCGGGGCATTGGGAACTGTGCAATATGGCTCTGTACGTAAAGTGCTCTACTACTACTCTGTAGCTTGTGGCGTTGCATGCATGGACTTCACTCCATTATCGGCTCTACTATAAAAGAAATTCCTCTTGCCGTGTTTTTTTTGAAACAGAGGCAAAAGCTTTGCTTCATCTCATTCATAAAGAAGGAACTACTAACAAAGTTCGACGAGATCCATTACACCTCCACAAATGGAAGTGAAAATCCTAGTCTCGCTGTATCAAATAACTCAAATGTTCTGCCCCCGCAGTAACCGTCGTTGATAAACAGGCTGCTAGTGTGTGTGTGAGAGGAGCGGCTGAGTAGGCCAGCTACGTGAGAGGAGCGGCTGAATAGAGCACCGAGAGTACCCACTAGGCCACTACGCAGGTGTACTTCCCCTGCATTGATAGTACATGGATGGTTCTAGAGAACAGTAGTACCCTCCACTTCCAACTATAGCTCCTTGGCCCTGAGATTCAAGAGTTCAAAACTGGTGCACTATACTAGACTAGACTAGAAGTATAGTACATCGCACTACTAGTTGAGAAAAGTAGTACTAGTACTGCTACAGTACAAGTACGTACTCCTCCGTCACATAATGTAAGACGTTTTTGACACTAGTTGGCGTGTACAAAAAATGGCAAAAACATACCCAAAATTTCTTAATCCACGCCAAAAACTACTACCTAGTGCCAAAAATTTCTTACTAGTGCTATTATTTACAGTATAATGCAATCCCATAACATTCCATAATCCCTTTCTTTCAAAAAAAATCACTTCTGGAGAGAAGATTGCTATCTCCACGCGAGCTTCTCATAGGCCAGGGCCACCACATACAGTCATGTGAGAGAGAGGGAGACATCCATGCAGCATGCAGAGAGAGGAGAATGCGGGCGGACAACCAATGGGCTGCATGGGGCATTTATAGCTGCTAACTCCTCCCATCCATGCGCTAGGGGTATTTTCGTCCAGAAAGCATGCAGCGAGCCCCTGCCTTGGTATCCGGGTCTGCTCTTATGCGTAGAGTAAAAAGAATCGGAGGGAGTACTAGTAGTAAATAATAGCCTCACCCCTTCGATGAGGAACGATCTACAGTTGGAAGGGACGAGGCCCTGCGGTTACTACGCTCTTATCTCCTCCTCGCCAGTTCCCCTCCCCCCGAAGAGAAGGCAGTTCGTCGCTGCTCCCATGGATTCGCCAGGCGGTTCTCCTCCTCGTCGGGGCTGGGAGACCTTGGACGACGATCCTGTGGGAGAAATTGCACGCCGCTCCGACATCCTCACCGCCGCAAGACTCGGTGCTTCCTGCACCAACTTTTTCAAGATGCTGCTTAAACAGACCATGCTTGTTGGTCTTCCATGCATCCTCGAGGAGAAGGTTCTTCTATGGGACAATCCTTCGAACAGTCCACCGCTCCCTGGCCATGGTTGCACGTTGACTCCGCTAGAGTTGCCGACGTTGAGAGGTAGTCGGATTTTGTCCAATGAGCAGGTCAATAATGGAGTTTGATCATGTAGTACATAGTTATTCCATTTCCATCCCGTAATTTCTCCACTGCCCTCGTCTTATATATAGGTCTAGGTCGGTGCCAAAGAAGATTGGCTTTCATACCTCCAGCCGGATACCACCATCATTTTGCACAACATCCACAGCAGTGCGGCCGTTCCGGTAGACCCCTTCTCCACCATTGGGATCGGCCTTCCGGACTGACTGGGCAAGAATACATATGATGATGCCTACATGAGATTGAAGAAGATAGCAATTGCGGACCCGCCGACAAAGCGACGCGGCTACGACGATTACTATCTCATCACAGTGTTCGACATAAGGATTGCCATCAATGCAGGAGGCAGTAACGGCAGAGGTTGGCACATGTTGGCGGCGGCAGATTTGTACCCCTACACGTTCGAAGACGCCGTGCGCCATCTAGGCCGCATCTTCGCGGTGACAAGCCAGGGGACTTGTTTCATCTGGTTGACATCCTACGGTACGGGAGATTACAAATGGAATGCACAAACCATCATTTGCATCCCTAACGGTACTCCATTATTTTGCAGGGACCAGTCATCCCCCGATCAAAATAAGATCGCCGATCCTGGATGTGCATTTGCATCCGCGATTCGGTCTAACCTGGAACCTTGTAGCTGACTTTGGCATATTGGGATCAACTATCTTAGCAGTCGTTACCCATGGTACCACTGATGTGCAACATGGTCACATAATCTACCACGATCGGACCATAACCATCTACCCAGGTATTCCATTTTTTAACCCTCTCGCCTTCTCTTTCATTGTTGTACTAGTAGTATACTTTGTAGTACTAGTAGGAGTACTTTTTACCTTGGAGGACGCGTATAGCTAGCTAGGCCCTTGAAGACTTGAACCCACTAGCTGCCACCATTTTTGTTTTTCCATGTCTTACTATCTCATCCATGTAGCCAAGAGTGGCTATATATAATAAGCCGGTTATTTTACTTCCTCTATACCAGAGTAGTACTATTTGCTGCACAATATTACTGACCGCCACATTTGAACACAACATTATTATGCATGGACCTTGACTATGTACGTCACCATGTGTCCAGATCTGGGATGCCGCGTGTACCAGATGAACGGTGCCGAGTTCGACCCCCATGATGCTACGTGGGTGTCGAGGAACACTCTTGGAGAGTACTTGCTTTTCATCGGGGACAACTACCCCATTGTGAAGCGGATGCCACCTTCCGTGCACGACACGGAAGGCCTGCCATTCATCAAGCATGGTTGTGTCTTTAGTGCGCACCGCCGGATGAACGACATGCCGGGACACGCTATCCCTGATTTATGCCGCTTTAGCTTGGATGAGTCTCCATCATGTGGAACCAGACTAGAAAGCTGCGACAATGATTCCCGTTGCCCACCGCTATGGATCGTGCCATCCATGAAGAACACCTAGGACTGGAACCCGGAGGAGGACATGCAGCCCATCTATAACGTGTAAGTGGAGTACGGTAATTGTGAACAATAGCGCTGTGAATATATGTAGACTAGTCGTGCACAAATTTATCACATGAGTTGGAGATGAACTTGTGTGGCATACTAGCATTTGTCCTTTAGAATTTATTACTAGTAAATGTGTTATGTGTACATGCAACTTGTGTGTTTGTTGCACGGGCTCCAACACGCTTTTTGAGAAAAAAAGGTGGCACGGCTTTGGATATACGTGACGTGGCGGCATCATACAGTAGCATCGTTCTCTATAGTTGTACTAGTACACTCCTACTAGGACGACAACTCCTATAAAACCTTGCGCTTGGCTCTTCGCCTCTTTGGAGGTTCAATAGTTCGTACTCGTGTGAACCTTGCACTTGGCTCTTTGCCTCTTCAGAAGGTCCAACAATGATGATACTACAGTACAATATGCTTCTGGCAATCTGACACCGATTGAACTGCTGCACGTCCACCGCGAGGGCGAGGGAGAGGGAGAGGGAGAGGGAGAGGGACAGGGCGCTGTAGTCAAAACCCTCTCCTTGTCCTACGAACCACCGCGCGCGTGGGCGAGGGAGAGGCGTAGTAAGCAAGCTTCTCACTACAAAAAAAGACACATCCGTGACATTTTGGGCCGAACAAATTTTTTTCCTGTCATACATATGACACTCCTATGACGATAATTGTGACAAAATCCGGTATCATCATAGATGTGGTGGGCTCCTACTTCTATGACAAAAAATCATGACAAAAATTGCTTTTTTGTCCTGGGCGGGCCGGAGACGCAGCTGCATGACATTCTTTGGGCCGTCCATGACGGAAAAAACCGTGGTAGAAGCAAGGGGGAGGAAAATTTCGGGGAGTTCCCGGTTACGGTGGGAGGTCGGGGACCGAGCGATGCACGTTTCTCTCGTACACGTACGCGCGTGTGTGCGAGGCATTGGCTCTAACTGAACCCGAGCGAGGCGTTGGGCTCTAACTGAACCCGAGTGATTGCACTGCAGGCTATGCGTTACTGAACCCGAGCGATCGATCGATGGCTGTTAACTGAACCCGATCGAGCGATTCCTTCGCTATTGCTACTAACTTAAGCCGATCGATGGGATGAACAGTGAGCGTTGCGGGGGGGGGGGGGGGGGGTTGGATGAACAGTGAGCGGTGGCGTTGCCTCTGGATGAACATGACCCCGTGGTGTGGTGGAGGGCTGGATGAACAGTAGACGGTGGAGGGGTGCCCGTGGAGGGGTGGATGAACAGGACCCCGTGGTGTGGAGGGCTGGATGAACAGTAGACGGTGGAGGGGTGGTTGAACAGGACCCCGTGGTGTGGAGGGCTGGATGAACAGTAGACGGTGGAGGGGTGGTTGAACAGTCGCCGGTGGAGTAGCGTGTGGTGGAGGCTGGATGAACAGGAGCCCGTGGAGGCTGGATGAACAGGAGCCCGTGGAGGCTGGAGGAGGTCGATGGTGGAGATGAACAGTATCTCGTGGAGTCCCGTTTTACGATACGCCACACCCCTCCCGATGAACATGACCCCCGTTTCGACCGTAGCGCTCCAACACAAGTCCGTTTTGTCCGTTTTGTGGTACGCCACACCCCTCCCGATCAACAGGACCCTGTTTCGACCATAGGAGGTCCGTTTCCTCCGTTTTGCGGTACGCCAGACCCCTCCCGATGAACAGGATCCCGTTTCGAACGTGGCCGGTCGAACACATGGCCGTTTCCTCCGTTCTGCGGTACGCCATGCCTCGTTTCCATCGCATGTTCCGTCCAAGCCCTCCCGATGAGCACGACGCATTCCGTTACCTCCCCATGAACACGACGTATTCCGTTGCCTCCCCATGAACACGACGACGACGCTGTTTCTCCGTTCCGACCCAGCCATGTACACGAGCCCTGGCCATACATATGCGCGAGTAGGCGTTCGAGACCCCGCCCGTATGTACACATACGTGGCCGTATTTTCTTTCTTGCACACTGGCCGCTGTACGTACGTGTACATGCTACGTGCGCGCCTCTACTACGACACGTGCGCGCCTCTACATCGACCAGTATGTACGTACACGTTCGCGAGCAGAATGACAACGCTACATACGCTTCAACCAGGTGGGTCCCGACTGTCAGGCACTTCCTTGCCTGCGAAGATATAGCTGGTGGGTCCCAGCAGTCAGGGGGCGAATCGTTTTTTTGCCCGGACGCACTTCCTTGCGTGCGAAGATGTAGCTGGTGGGTCCCAGCAGTCAGCGGAAATGTTTTTTTCACGAAATATGGTGGCCCGTCCGGTGGGTCCCGCTGTCAGGTGGAGGAATAATTATTTTGCACGTAATAAGGAGGCACTTCCTTGCTGCGGCCGTGGACCCAGCTGTCAGCCTCTCCACGTACAATCCACGTCCGATGGAAGCCGTTCCTTGACCACGTTGACCACGCCGCGCCGAGAGCACCAGGGCGGTGGACGACGGTGACGCCTAGGAAGGGGACGATGCGGAGTCGGGGAAGATGCGACAGTGGATGCCCACGCGTAGAGGAGTACGAGGGTTCACTGGTTCATTGCGGTGTGAGGCTGTCGTCGCCGCAGAATAATAGGGGGTGTGGGTGAGTAGAGGGATGGCCTGGCCAGCGGTGGGAGTAGTAGGGGGCGGTGAGGCCTCCGCCGCATCGCAGCCGGCCGTGGGAGGCAGGAGCACGAGGCACGACCGGCGCTAGTTTGGGTGGCTGGAGCAAGAAGACCAGAGGTTGAAGAAGCACTACGGTCGTTGGATGGACATCGTACGGTCACTGGGCTAGAATCGTGCATATTGACTAAGTTGACAAAGCCCTCCGTCCCCGTCAACTTAGTAGGCCCACAAGTCAGCCTGCCACTATACTGGGTCCCAGCTAACAGGGGGAGTATTCATTTTTTTGTGCGTAATAAGGAGGCACTTCCTTGCGTGCGAAGATATAGCTGGTGGGTCCGAGCTGTCAGCGGCGGTAACGTTTTTTTCGCGAAATACAGAGGCCCTTTTGGTGGGTCCCTAATGTCAGGTGGAGGAATCATTATTTTGCGCGTAATAAGGAGGCATTTCCTTACGTGCGGCCGTGGGCCCAGCTGTCGGCCTCTCCACGTAAAGTCCACTTCAGATGCATGTCGGTCGTTGACCACATTGACCAGGCTGCACCGAGAGCACCAGGGCGGTGGACAACGGCGAGGCCTAGGAAGGGAACGACACGGAGGCAGGGAAGACTCGGCAGTTGTTTCGCACGCGGAGGGGAGTACGACTGTACGAGGGTTTACTGGTTCCTCTGCCGTCGCCGTAGAATAACAGCAGGTGTGGGTGAGTAGAGGGATGGCTAGGCCAGCGATGGGAGTACGGTGGGGCGGTGAGGCCTGCGCGACAGCAGAGCTGGCCACGGGGAGGAGGGAGCAGGCAGTCCCGCCGGCGCCTGTTTGAGCGGCCGGAGCAGGAAGAGCAGAGATCGAAGAAGCACGACGGCCGTTGGATGGCCATCCAACAGTCACTGCTTGTGCGTCAACCTTTTTTTAGGAAAGCCTCAAATATGTGGAAAACAGCATACAGCCCATTTGCTAATTCTTAAGGTTTTTTTGGAGCCCATATTCTTTTTGTTAGCATTACAGCCCATATTGTGGCCACGGTTAAAAAATTATACGAAATTTTGCATATTTCGGTGCGGTCTGAACTGTTTTTAATCCTGAAATTTTGACTCACATTCAAACTGATTTTAAAAATAAATGTATATCAATATAAAATCCAACAAATTCTCCACGCATAAAAATTAATGTAATTTAAAATCTCGAAATGAAAAAAAAGATATTTGAAACTAATTGCCGGTTTGATGTGTTTTAAAAATGTACATCCCATTTCTCCTTACCGATGGGCCATTTTCTCGGCCAGTCGAATGAAAGCTCTCCTCGTCTTGAAAGATTTGCAGCCCAACATGCCTGACAAAGCGACTTACTTGGCAAATCACAAAAAAACTGGGCTGTGGCCGTGGACCCAGCTGTCAGTCCATTTGTTTTTTTAGTCCATTTGGTGGGCTGGGTGAAACAATGATGTAGCATCTATGCAGCCCATTTAAATCCCATTTGCATTTTTCTCGAAAGCCGCGGACTTGTTGGCCTGGGTGAAAATATCATGTTGGGCTAGACGGAGAAATGTTATAAAAACATAAACACATGATTGCACATCAGTAAAATCTTTGCAAGCTTATGTACGCAATCACTAGGAGTTAACTTGCCAAGTTATATATAAACAATTATTATTATTATTTTGTAAGAACTTTCAACTTATGAAATAAAATATCATTTTAATTTGATGAGTTAATAGTACGTGGGGTATTATTATTTTTTAGGCTAGACGTGGGACAGTTGAGTTGGTTCTATGGGAGAAAACTCAGTTTACATCGAAAAAGAAAGTGGGAGAAAATTCAGAGACCTGCTGGGTCCACCTGAGGAGGGGAATATGTTGGGAGGAAGTTGACTCCAAGCACGGCAGCCGAGTGAACTAGTTTTTTTTACGGACAAGTGAACTAGTTTACATACATAAGCAAATTGCCACTAAAAAAAGCAATCAGGTTAATGGGTTCTTAAAAGAAATATTTCAGACAAAACAGATAATTAATTACGACACATAGGCTAATGCATGAAACACTCACATGATAAAGGTGCTTATAAACAGATAAAGTACAACATCTAGACCTTCCTAACACGCTTGATCATGACGCTGCGGCTGTCCATGTACTCGTCGGTTACGGGAAGCAGACACGCCCTCATGTCCAAGATCTGCATGTACATGTCGTAGCATGCATATGGGCCCTTGGCCGCGTAGGTTATGTAGGCTAGATTCAGAGGTACCTCCCACGTGTTCAGGTCATCTTCTTTCATGTTGGCGTATCAGGGGTCGATGATGGTCTCAGCGAGGTCAACCACGGAGTCCTTCTCCTGCCCGTTGCTGATGATCTTGTATTGCTTCTGGATGTCGACAAGCTTGTTGCACCATATGGCCGAATCGTCGCGTTCTTCCTTCTCTCCACCGTAGCGAAGGTGCAGTCGACGCTGCCGATGAAACGGGCGAATGCTCCAAAACCTGGTGCAGCCATAGGACTGAGGCGAGGCAGAGCTTCACCGAGTCCGTATCTTTGGTGTACATCACATTCAACTTGGTGCATCCATAGGACTGAACGGCGAACTCAAAGGGGAACTCCTTGCTGAAGTCCATATCCAGCAGGCTCACCCCTTGGATCACCATTGGAGTCTCTTCGAGTGAACGAGTGTGTAGGCGGCGGCAGCAGTTCATTTTTCAGCTCTTGGAGAACTGGATTCAACAGTAAGCTGGGTGTGTACAGGCGACAACCGTTACTACCCCTCCCTCGTCCGCCGCACGCCCGGCAGAAGATGCACCCTCGGGCACACGTCGGTTCACGAGCGGGTCTGTATTGGTACTGTAATAACAGGAGTTAGTGGTCACTTTACTTAAATTTAATTAGCTTTAATAGAAATTTGTACTTAAAAAAAGCAATGCATTCGCTCGTTCTATCAGTGCCACAGGATCAACATGCACAACAATTAGAATTATTATTCTCAGGACGCACACGATCATCACATTTGTCGCACTTTCACAAAAGATAATACTACTGAGTTTGAACTGTTTGTTATGGTTGTTGTCCTCTACATCATCATGTCGTGTTTCCCAGCTTGCAAGATTCAGAACCAACAAATAAGATCCAAATAATAAGTACAACAAAGATGCCTACACATCTCATTGATTCCCAGCTTGCAAGATTCAGAACCAACAAATAAGATCCAAATAATAAGTACAACAAAGATGCCTACACATCTCACTGATTCCCAGCTTGCAAGATTCAGAACCAACCCATTAGAGCCTTTTGATAAAGTGAATATCGGGATTAAATCCATCTTGGCTAGCCATGTCATACAATCGAAGAACTTGGCGAATGCTCTTGACTGTCACAACATCTGTAGTTGAGTATTCCTGTTTTCACAGCATGTTTGCACAGCACAAACAAGGAGACAAGAGAGCATGATTTCGCTTTAATAGCGGCCTCCTTGAACTCAACCTCCAGCTCTACTTGGATGAGGTCTGCCTAGAGTTCCATGATTCAATTCATGCGCCTTTTTCTGCAGTTCACCTGAAATGAAGCAAAGATTGCATCATTCAGCTAGCAAGAAGTACTTGCTCTTGTGAGCTGGCAGGTTCTTCTTTAGTAGTTGCACTAAAATTGAGGAACATTAAGGTTGGCTGTCCGGCTCATGTAAGGTGCAACTATAATTTTCTTATCCTTTTGTGCAGTTCCACTAAAATAAAGTGCCATTGTAGTGACAGTGACTGCTCCATCTTGCAAAGGCTAATAAAATGTTGCACGAGATTACTAGCAGAACTTGACGGAGATTTTGGAAACTCCAATCACCATTTTGTGCAGTTCCACCAAAATTGAGAGATGTTGCCCACGTGACATTTTAGTTGAACTACACAAGACACTCATTCCAAAAAAGTGTTTTCTGTAGTTCACCAAAAGGTCACAATAGCAACAAGGTGAAATGGATATCCCTATCTGCACAAAAAGATAGAAAGTAAACAGTTGCTGGTCAATAAGAATATACGAAACATGTACAAAATGAAAAGAAGCATCTTAATTATGTTCATGGCAATCACGCAAGGACAATAGAAATCTTAAAACGTCAGCGATGCTTCATGTTACCAGAAGCATTACGATCAACAATGAGATTCCTCAAATATGGGATTACTTTAATGGTGGCATTGCTTGTTTACCAGACACAGTAAATCAACATCAGCTAAAGAGTTGGTTTAAGGGCATGGGACCATGGGGACACCAGGACACTCAGCAGCGTAAAGGAGCAACTTACTTATCATACTGGGGAAAACAACAGGAGTGCCATTGTACTATGTGAGGGCAGCAAATCTAATCCTGGAGACCTTTTACTATGTGAGGGCAGCAAATCTAATCCTGGAGACCTTTTACTATGTGATGGCAGCAAATCTAATCCTGGACATACTCTGTTGACTTGTCCACCAACCGCCACTTTCTATCCTTTTTTCAACCAATAATAGATCTGTTCCTTATCCAGTTTGTACTGCGTTTTCCCATTATTTCCCTTTTCAACCAAGAGACCGGTTGGGTATCCGGTCTCTACTACTTTCACCATATTATTTCCTCTTTGAATCAAGTCCTAGATTCATGCTACAACTTTCCCCCCTTTCTTCGTTGTTTGAACAAAGCCCTAGATTCGAATGCATGAAGTAGCTTTACCTCTAATAGTACTAAAAATTTAGGTGGCTTTGGAAGAGCTGATGGGACTAGAAAAAGATGCGCATGCAGACACGTGGGGAGCTGGGGCAGTAGAGCAAGGCCGCTTTCGAAGAACTTATACCTGAGGGTCGCCGGGATGTCGACGGCGGTAGGTCGGATCTGCGGACAATACGGCAGGGAGGAAGAAGGGTCGGAGGACCTCCCGAGCCGGCCATGTGTCGGAGAGAACGGCACGGGCAGAGGATCGGGCCCCTCCGGCAGCTGTGGGTTTCCTCCCTCGACGGCGATGACCGCATGAACGATGCACCTTTTAGTCCTCTACACACACCGGCCGAAGGGATCCGACCGGATCAGTGACCAGCGGTGAGCAGAGAGAAAATGTTGCTACCGCTGTCTTGTTTATATCTGGAGAGGATGAGGGAATGAAGAGAGCAACCCTAGTAAAGCAAGCGCTCAGGCCCCTGCGTCCATATATAGTGGAGTGATTATCTTTTTTCTCTCCACAACAAGCGTTTCAATTTGTGTACGTGGCATTAAAGAAAAGAAACTCTCTATTTAAGGTGACTACTGTACGACTCCTACTTACTACTAGCAGTACTACAGTATTGTTCACTTCTGCTCCCCGCCCCTCCATTCATTGAACAACCCCACGGGTGAATAAACATACAGTAAGTACTGTATTTATATAGAACGAACAAGCTCGAACTGTTTTCGCATAGTTAAAAGTTGAGGGCGGGGCTTTTCCCTGG